>NC_089973.1:302022-604044 GCF_963989305.1 Lodderomyces beijingensis
GAGTTCAGGTTCGGCAGTGGCTCAGGGTCCACAGCTGTATCTGTCCGCTTGGGCGGTTTCATCGAGAAACCGCAAGCTCGATCGTCTCCACCTACTTCAACCCCAGCGCCGTCACTCACAATAACCTTGACTAGGTCCAGCTCACTTCGCATGGGGTAAAACTCAGAGTTTGCCCTCTCCACCACGCCGGGCACTTTGAAGATTCCATGATACTCCCCATGAAAGTGGAAAACCACACCAAATTGCTCAAACGTGTCATCGCCGTCAACGTCAATCTTGCATAAGTGCAAACACGGTCGCAAAGTCTCGCTCGATTTGAAAATGTGTATGCTTTTCGGTGTGTCGGATAAAAAGTTGCTATCATGGTCGAATGTGCTGGTGCGAGGTTTATACTGGATGACAGACGCTTGTGCGACAGGGTAGAGTGTCGTGATGTGGAACCTCGTGCCATCTTGATCCACTATATCAAGCAAGATCTCATCATTGTTGCTCATGGAAGAAAGAAAGATAGTTCTGAAATAATTGAGCCAATGGTCAATGGTTCATGGGTCTGGTTACAAGAAATTGTAGATAATTTCCCAAAAAAAAGAGAACGCGTCGTAGCTCTAGTTCATTCAAAAGAAGTACACATCAAAGTAGTTACATCAAACAAGTTACAACAAAGAAGTACACATCATCAAAAAATGCTTCATTCATCTTCTCGTCTTTCTTCTTGCTTTTATCAATAAATATATATATATATACCAATGTCCCATGTTTTTTTTGTTCTTCTTTTATCTTTTTTTTTTATATTTGCAACCACTCCGATTCTAGTATATCCGAAATGGTGGGTCTCTTGCTGATATCTCGGACCAAGATCCTTTGAATCAAAGCCAAGCTCGCGTCACTCACAACGTAGGGGATCCTTAAGTCGCCCTCCATAATCTCGTCGACGTTGTAAAAGGGGTTTTCTTTATACAACATGGTGTAGAGGAGGATCCCCAAGGCCCATATATCCTGCGGCTTGCCTTCGTATTTCTCCCCCCTGAGAACCTCGGGGGACGCGTAATCAATAGTGCCAACAAACACGTCAAATGGGCCCTGTTTAACGTAGCCGGCCGATCCAAAGTCGATCAACTTGATGAGGCCGTTTTCATCGACAATGACATTCTCATCCTTAATGTCGCGGTGGACTATGCCTTGCTTGTGAAGATGGTAGATAGACGAGACGGCCTGCTTGAAAATGAATCTGCAGTCAAACTCGCTCAAGTCTTTCCTTACTTCGATGTAGTCAAACAAATCGATTGCAGGCGGGTCGCCAAATATGGGAGCCTCGAGGTAGTAGTATTTCAGATCTTCAAAAAAGTCAACGATTCTCATGATGTTGGGGTGAGGGGCAGAGTTGAGGAACGCCATGATTTGAATCTCACTGGGGATGGTCCCCAATCTCCGATCTCGCACCCAAGTGTCGACAAGGATCTTCTCCTTGTCGATGCATTTGATAATCACTCGGTAGATCGGATCTTCCTTGTGCTGCGCAAGAACAACTTTCCCATAGGCGCCTTCGCCCATTTCTTTCACCACCGTAAACTCGGAGAATTTTTTGGTTCTTCTCGCCAGCCCAACTTCCGTTGGCCATTTGGGGGACTTGGCCTGTATCTCGGCAAGAGAGCAGTTTTCAATCTTTAGAATCTCCTCTTCGGAATAAAAAGGCGAATTGGTTTTCAACTTCATTAGCTCCAGTTGCGATTTGTGCGCGTGCTTTTCGGGCTCCATCGAATCGGCAAACATAAAACTGTCCAAGCTACCCCTCGGCATCCAAGAAGACGCGCTGCCCACTCGGCGAGTGCTCAGTGACCTGGTTATTTCTCGAGGTGAGAACTCCAACAAGTCGTTTTCTTTTTCGTCATTAAACAACTTCATTTGAGACGGAAGACCGCCAGCTGCTGCTCCTCCATCTCCTCCACCTCCACCTCCAATCGACGACGGGTATGTCGACGAAACGTGAGTGTTGTTGGCCCTTTTGGGCGTGAGCGGTTGCTTGATGTCGGATACTTTCAAGTAGCCAGAGTAAGACCTAGTTCTCGAACTTAAGGTGATTTGTGACTTGTCGCTCGATGCCAAGGAGATGGACGAGGTTGACGAGCTGAGCTTGTCCAACTCTCTAGAAAGATTGCGCTCTCTGCGGGCTCGCGAGTATGTCACCCACAATATCAATGCATCTTGACTTGAAGCGCGAGCTTGAACGTCGACGAATATTGTTTTCCCGTCGCGGTGCAAACCCTCGATCCCGTGCGATTTGAGGAAAAGGTCCTCTTCTGAGCTGTCCAGATGCAGTTGCAGCGCGTTGTATTTCAACACAGCGTCGTATTTTCGGAAAAAATGTTCTGGCAAGACTAGTCCTTCGCTGAGTTGGAAAGAATCGGCATTCTTTTCAAGTCCAGCATTCAAGATCTCGGTGAATTTCGGAAGAAGCTCGGTAATCGACCGATGCTTCAACTCGCTGGAGGACCTACCAAACAAATTCCGGGCAATGGCATTGTTGCAGGAAAGAATGTGGAAATTTTTGGCATCCAAAACAAAGATTCCAGCAATGTATGGCATCGTGTGTATTTTGAGCTTTATCCCCCCAAATTTATTATCCTCATCGAGCGGCAAAGAGCTCGAGGTGATTGCGCAGGGGACATTTTCCTCGCCATTCTCCAACTGGAGGGTAAAGTACCTTGTTCTGTTGATAAACTCGCTGTCTTCGAGACCTTGGTCTTCGTGTCCGCTCAATTTCTCACTAAAGCTGCTCAATTCGTCGCTCAAGGACTGGCTCAACAGGCTCAATTCGGTGAGCCTGTTCAACTGGTTCTCCTGGACCATGTTGCCTGCGACTTCTTGGAGTAAATCGATGGAAAAAGTGTTGCTATTGTCGGCTCCCTTTGTTATATTGATATTGAATGCGTCACAGGGCACTTGATCAAACATGAGGATGATCAATTCGCCTTTTTTCTTGGCCCAGATGGAGGTCCAAGAGAAGTTGCGGTCGCCGGGTCTCACAATGGCCACGATTTCTCCAGCAAACAAGATGTTGTCTTCTCGGCCATTATCCAAGTTGTAGCCAGTCAATCTCGACATAACAAAATCACGAAACTGGGGTGCTATCAAGTCCATGAGTGTAAGTGCTTTGATGGTTGTTTTGGAAATGCCAAACATGAGGCAGGCCAAGTCATTTGCTGCTTTAACCGACCAGGGGATATCTGACTCAATGGTAAAGACCGACTGCGGTGCCGAGTATTTGGTAGTAAGCATGGACTGGAACGGTCTCTTTTTGCCATTATTATTACTATTTGTGGTGGTGCTAGCTAAAGATTTGGTGTTGAGAAGGTTCAATGCGGTGGAAGACGGTGCACTTTGCGCAGACTTCAAGGATGCTCCGTCGTCCTCGATTTGCAAGAGCGATGATGTCGGTATCGTCGTTTCTAAGAATGGCATCGCCAACGCGTAAATGAGTTTTTTTTTCAACATGTCATGCTTTGTTTTATGATCGTCGCTTTGCGAGGAAAGCGACAAATCGTGCAAAGTCGATGCAATTTCGGAATTGGTCATGACCGACTCCATGTCTGTCTCAAGAAGATTGAGTACATCCCTAAAATTGTGCTTAGCAAGGGATTGGTTTGCTGTGACTGAGCTTTCCTGCAATATCGGGGGAGCAGAGACTTTTCTTGACCCCAAGTTCTGGTCCATAGGTAGACTGTCTGACCTCGGCAAGGGAGGTCTGAATAATGCAGCCAATGCTGCAGACGATGCATTGGACTCTAGTTTATATTTCTTGTTTTGCTTGTCAAACAGCGTTGCTGGAGACGAGACGTCGTGGATAAGATCTACACTGTGATTAGGGTGAGCGTAAAAGTCTGTAGTTGTTGGCCTTGAGGGTTCCTCGACTGCTACTGCATCCTGAGAGCTGCTGCTGATGATGCTGCAGTCGTCGTCGTATGCAATGCTCTCTGAAGTGGTGATGGATTTGAACAAGTCTGGCCGGTCTTTCAAGATCTCCAAGCAGCGCTTTAGCACGTTTAGTCTTAGTGCAAGCGAGTTGGGGGATAAATGGGCATATGAGTAGGAATGCGATGACTCGATGGGGAACTTTAATATTCCTTCGTAGGAGGTGGGTTTGCTATTCTGCATGGGTCGACCGTCGCCTGGCAGGCTCGGTATAGGGGCTGGGGCAAATTGTTCAGAAGAAGGCTTCCTTGACGGGGTGTAGTCGGGTCTAGGCAGCATCTGATGCCGTGTATCTGTGACGTGTTGGTCTTGTCCACGGTTGCCTTTGCTGGGAGTTGGGTCAAATCTTGCTCCTGCAACTGAATTATCTAGTTGGTCTTGGTCTTGGTCCTTGTCCAGGCTCAAAGATGAACTTGTTGGTGGACCCAGGTTTTGTTGCCCTGCCCCGAGCTCATGCGTTTCCTTCTCCCGGGCTTTTGTGTGAATTTTCCCATCATTCTTCTCGTGGATGTTATTTTGGCTATTTGATGCAGACACCCGCTCGTCTAGTTGGTGGTGGCTTGAGTTTTTTCTTCCGGATGTGGTGGTAGACATTCAAATAGCGTTGACAGGACACGAGTAAGCCTAGTTTTTCAATTAATGGCCATGAACTTTTCGAGGGGTCACTTCTCTTGTTGATTTTTTTTTTGTTTGAAAAAAAAAAAAAATGTAGAAAACAGAAAGACCAGTTTCCAGTCTGATGGTAGGAGCTTTATCAAGCCTTTGCTAACGTGGTGTGTGGAGTGCCTGTGTGGAGTGCTTATGTGTGTCTGTCCAGGTAATGTCAAGTTGTCGTGATAACGAGTGGCTTGATCCTCAAATACCGGGAGAGACAGAGAGGGACTCCTCCAAAAAAAAAAAAAAAAAAAGTCGTAGCTTCAGCTCTCCACACATACTTCACAGCAGTTACCGCTCTCCCTCTCCCTCTCTTTCTTGCAGGGAAGGGAGAGACGTGTGAGGCGCTATTCTTTATGCTGCTACTGCCCCCTATCTGCTGCAGTAAAAGAAAGGGATGCGTTGTAGATGAACTCGGGCTGGAAAATGGGACAGACCCGGTTCATATTGGTGCCCTGGTCTCACTTCCACTAGACTTTACTCTCCAGGTGTAAATATATGTTTACACAGCATATGTAGATCTCATCGATCTGCAAACAGTAGGGCTACTACTCTGTCTGTGTGTGTTTGTCGATGAAGCTAGCACAAGATCTCATCTCACTTGTTTGTCACGTGGTATGCAAGTGCACCTCTTTGTCAACGCCCCACGGTGATGTCTAGCTCTGTATGAAGTTGTAGACAGCTGCAAGTTCATAGTAGAGACGGAATTTTATAGATTTCAATGTTATTCACTTAGAGTTACTCTGAATATTTTCATCTAAATCATTTACCTGTACTTGGACTTGTAACTCATATGGCACCGAAACGAGTGACGAAAAAGCGGGATTTTGGTTACTGGAACCAAAATAAAAGGGGGGGGGGGGGAGACTTTTCTCAATCTTTAAAGCCTAGTTGGTCCTTATCTACATCGACAATCACAGACTCGCCAAAAGATTTTTTTCATTTTTCTGGCTCTTTCTGTGCTTTGAATGGCGGCTAGCTGTCAAATTTTCTCACCCAAATTTCACCACCTTCGTATCCTCTTGTTAGTCTGCTTATGGTCATACCCAAAGTATACTTTTTCTTTTCCACTTCGTCTTGCTTATTTTTGAGTTTCTCGATGGCCTTGTTGATTTTGACCCTGGTGCTATAGTCGATTTCAACGTTGTATGGGGGTAGCAACTGGGTTAGAAATTCAATTTCCTTTTGGATCTTGATGACTCTTACTTCGTAGTCGCAGTATTTCGACTGGGCACTCTTTAGTTTCGACTTCAACTTCAGCAGATCCTGATGATCGGAAGTGCCCACGGCGCTGCCTTGTGGTGAATTTTTATTTTGACTTGGTTTGAAAGAGTAGTTGGGGTTGCCACTGTTGATTGGTTCGTGCGACACTTTTCGAACGGTGAATTTGATTGGTTTGTTCTTCTTCACGTTGGTGGCGTCTCTACTTTTAGCATCAAGGTCATTGTAAAAGTTGGTTTTTGACGCTACCGACTGAGGAAGCTTATTGGTGGTTTGTGGTGGCTGTTGTTGTGGTGTATTTGCATTACTCATGGCTGTAGGTGACATGTTTTTTATTAGATCCTTTGTGGAGTTATTTGTTTCAATTGACGATACCGAAGATATGGAAGATATGGAAGATGATTTGGCATGAGGTGGGTTAGCGTGATCCTGGCTGGTGTGCATTTTTTTACGATTGCTCAGGTCAAGTTGGGTCACGATTTCAAAAGAAAGGGAATAATGGTGGTTACTTGGGTGGTTATACTGGCTTGTGCTGGCTTGAAGTGGTTCACGTGTAGAATACGGCAGGGTAGTTGTGTTGTTGTTGTTTTCTTCGATCAAGCTCAAGATTAGAACTGGTGCCTCCGGTGTATAAATATTGTCTCAAGTAAATGTGTGCAAAAGGTTATATGATTTGAAACAAAAAAAAAACTGATACAACTGAAAAAAAGTTTTATCTAGAGGTCAATTTGGTTTGATTCGATTTCATTCGATTTGATTTGACGTTGACGTTGACGTTGACGGCGTTGATGCTGGGTAATAGTGATGGCCAGGGAGGCGGGAGGGAGGAGGTTTTGTAGCAATAGCTTGAAGAAAGGGAAAGAACGAGGAATAAAAAATAAGAATAAAAAAATAAAAAAATTGAACGCGTCCTTTTCCCGATAGATCTCCCGTAATGACTTGTTAATGAATTGCATCTTGACCGCCACCGAGCAACCCACCAACCACCCAACCAAGCAAGCAAGCAATGGAAAAGACATTATTTTTACTTACCATATGCAGTTGCAGGCTCAAATTTGGTAGTGATGGTAGAGAGATAGTCAGTCTTTCCCCCCCTTCGTGGTGAAACGTGGGTGATATGTTTCATGTGAAACCACTGCGCCGCTGATGAAACATTTCGTTGAGTTTAGAAGATGCAAGGACAGGTGATGTTCTTCTACTACACAGCCCTTGAATGAAATCGTCAGCTGTCTTAATTCACGTTAGTGTACTTTCCCGTTGGCGGAGAAGTTGAAATGTTTCAAATCGACGGTCACGTGCAGCGAGCGCCAAAATGCTTGCGGCACGTGATTTGAGGCACGTGACATGCAACACGTGATACACGGCACGTGATACACGGCTCTATGGGCAACAATCATCAAACTCCGAAACCAGACGAGATCTCGCCAATCTTGCCACATCCTCTCACCGCCTCATCGCGCAAGAAGACTCCCTGGCATTGCAATCATGGGAGAAGTGTTGACTCTCTCGTTTGGCCAGTATGCCAATAACACCACAACGCACTTGTACAACTGCCAGGAACTGCAAATTCCTTACACCAGAAACACACCCGTGAACCACAACTTGACCACCTTTTTGAGTAAATCATACCTGCCGAATAGTGGTGGTGGTAGTAGCGGTGGTAATGCCAATTACTATCCGCGTGCGTTGGTGTTTGAGTTACGAGGCGGGCTAGGTGCCTTAAACAAATACGAATATTCCGAAAAGACTCCTCAATTTGACCAACCAGTGACAAATCAACCAGCCAATCCCGTGGCCAAAAACGAATACCAACGGGGGTTAGACCTAAACTTGCCCACTGACTCACTACTAAACACAAACAATACCAAATACTGGACCGATTTCAATAAACTCATCTACAAGCCCAACTCGATCATCACATCACCCAATTTCATCCACGAATACAAAAAACCAGGCTCACATTTCAATTTTACCAATCAGAAATACGAACTTTTCCAAACGGGTCAATTGGAATTTCAAACCGTGGCAAATGATTCGGTGGAAAGTTGCCGGTATTGGTTGGAAAAATGCGATTATTTCCAAGGTATGCAAATAGGCACCACCACCAATGACGCCTGGGGTGGGTTTACCACATCGATGATCCAAGCGGTACAAGATGAATTTTTCAACAACAACAATAAGGAAAATATCTGGATCTATGCTACAATGAATCAAAAACAGCAACAACATCCCAAGAAGAAAAACACGTTGTTGCAACTGATTTCGGAAATTTACTCCTTCATTGAACTATGCAATCACCTGTCGGTGCTTTTCCCCATTAAACCAGATTACAACTCATCGCTATTAAATGTAAAGTTCGACACCAGTTCAATCTGGCATACGTCTTTTATCCCTGCCATTTTCATCAATGCAATCTGGGGGGTCAACAGTCAACTCGACAATATCGCTAGCATGTCCTTGATTCAAGGTTGCATATTGAAAGGCGATGAATCAAGGAAAGTTGTAAATGAGATCAAAATCGTTGGTGAAAACACCGGTGGTAATAACAGTTTTAATGGCATGATGATGGATGTCGATTTGAATTCGATCAAAGACTGGACAAGATTGAGCCTGAGTAATCAGCCAAATGATATAAGCTTGGGAATAAGCGGCGCCGACGAGCGGTATTTTTCACGCAATTACATATCCATGACGAAACTCGCACTTGAAGCACAGCAAGATGCGGACATCTCGAGCAATTTCGTCAATCCCTGGATTGACAATATTCTAAATGGAGATACCGCTCCCGGTATAATCGACAAGAAAAAGAGCAATAACTTTTACACCACATTCAATGTTCACGCTGGCTTGAGAACATACCTCAAACCTTATCGCGTCATTATAGAAAACACTAGACAAGGTCAACTTACAAATGTTGTAGAGGACAAGGATGAGTTGCTTAATGATATAAGCAACTTGATGACGAGCTATTCATGCGGATTCGAGTCCGATGATGATGATTTTTACGATTAACAATCAGCATCCATATATATACAAACAAATATAGACGCTTTTATTTATTTATTTACTTCTTTTAAAGGGTCTTTTCAACCAAGTAAATGTCATACTCATCCTTCAACTCCTTCATGAGCGAATCGTTAATCTCTGAGCTCATGGGCGCCAACAATCCCCTCTTGCTCAATGTGCCATTCAAGATTTGCTTAGTGGCAACGGCACAAGGAACACCAACCAACTTGGCCATCGATGAGTATCCACCAGGAACACCATAGTCAACCAAAGTCGAAGTTCTAGTCTCGGTAGTGCCGTCCTTGTTTTCAATGCCAAACTTGTGTTGCAAAATGACCAAGTCGCGCTCGCCTTCTTCGTACTGCATCAATTCTTCCAAAGTGGCACACAAGGTGTCCAAGGGGTTACCCTTGGGCTTCAAAGGCTTGTCCGATAACAAGCCCAACCATTTGAACCCATCAATGATACGCTCTTCGTCTTCTTGCGATTTAAAAGTGGTCAATTGCTTGATTCTGGCAACCAAGTCTTCCTGGGAAGAAGATTGGGCGCCAATTAATTTAGCAGTAGCCTCGTTCCATGGACCTTCCTTGGTGAAAATTTCACTCTCGTCATCTTTCAAGAACCCAGTGTCAACGAGAACCTTGACAAACTCGGGAAAACCTTGGAATCTCAACGTGCCTCTAATGACAGTCTCGGCCTCGGGGATGTTGTAAAGCTGCTTATACGTAGTTGAGTCTCTGTTTGGATAGCAAACCAAGGCAAAGCCAGGGTAGATAAAGTAAGGCTTGGCGCTAGCCATCAAGTCTTCCGACTTGACATCGACAACTTCGCCCGATTGCCAGTACTTGGCCGAGTTTCTCAATGCCAAAAGCACTCCTCTTGAACTCCACGAGAATTTGTAGCCCAAGGGGTTATCGGAGTTTTCAGGTGCTGGCAAACCACCACAGTAGGACAAAAACGACTTGATCTTGCCGCCCGCCTTGTGGACCTCTTCAATGGTCTTGACGGCGTACAAGTGGTCGATACCGGGGTCCAAGCCAATCTCATTCATCACGGTGATTCCCGCGTTTTCAATCTCCTGCTCCAATGCTTTCAACTGGGGGTTGATGTACGACGTGGTCACAACGTGTTTCTTGTTCTTGATGGCCGACTTGACGACATTGACGTGGTAAGTGTATGGAATCAAGGAAATGACCAAGTCAAAGTCGGCCAAGACTTTGTCCAATGCTTCGCTATTGGTCACGTCCAACGAGATAGCTTGCGCTTTGTCGCCGGCTAATTCCTGGGCTTTTGCCAATGTTCTGCATGCAACAGTGACGTTGATGTTGGCGTCCGCAGATAATATGTCTACAGTAGGTTTAGCGACGAAGCCCGATCCTAATAACAATACTTTTTGAACCATTGTGTGCTGGCGGTGGTGTCTTGAAAGGATTTGAAGAAAGACTCTAATCTGCGTTATGAATGGGAATCTGAAATTTGAAATTTTTCACTTTTCCATTTTCCCACCCAATTTTTTCTTATAGAGCCCCCTTTTTGATTCCGGCGGTAACCGATTGCCTCTTGCGCTCTCTTAACATTTCCCTGCACTCACATTGTCAAAAAATTTTCTTATCTCAGGGAGAGGGAGAGGGATGCCAATTATGAGTCAGGAAAGTCACGTGTGCATCGACGAGTGTCTCTTGTTGGATTATAGAGTGAAATTGCCTTGAAACAAGAAGGTGACGCAACGGTACGGCTCAACTTTGTAGTACAAATTCTGAGAACCCCATCGTATGGGGACAAAATATGCAAGGGAAACAGAAAAATTTGAGTAAAGAGGGTACCCGTTGGTTCTTTTTTTTTTCGTATTTTATTGGATTCAATTTTGGCCACGAAAGTGGGCCCCTTGGAGTCAATCTGCTCTACTCGATGGGCTTAAACCAACACAGTGAGAACCGAATCGAGAAAACTTTCACCCGTTTCAGTCAAAATTCAACTGTTTTTCCTTTTTTTTTTTTTTTTTTTGTTGAGGATGCAATCGGTTTGACGGGGATGAGGCATGGGACACTGGCGAAAAAACAAACAAACAGACTATCTTGGGGTATTTTACTTCCTCGTGGGGGTCATTTATCTGGTTTACGCAAAATGAGAGTCGATACAATCAAAAACGTGGGTTGGTCAGAAAGCAAGTCATACTTCTCTCCCCGTGAACATTTTTTTGCAGCCATTTCCACGCAAAAGTAGAGCATAAACTCGAGAACAAGAATCAAAATTGACAAATCAGATGAAGACTCAAAAACATGTATCTGACCACTTTCCAAACTAACATAGCCGTTGAGCAGTCACAGACAACTACGCCGCAAAAAAAAAGCTCCGAAAACCGAGGGAAAGAGGATGGGTATACCATCCAACCATCAACCCTGGCTCTCCAAATTCCACCAGAGTATGCAGTAAAACCAAACGTGGCATTTCCCAGTGCCTCCGACACTTAAGAAGATGCCTGCGTGGCGAAATTGGTTATCGCTTTTGACTTCTAATCAAAGGATTCCGGGTTCGAGTCCCGGCGTGGGTTCTCTCTCTCGCTTTTGCAGCTTTAGCTCACCTGGGAGAGCGTCAGACTGAAGATCTGGAGGTACTGTGTTCGAGCCACAGAAGTTGCACTCTTTTTCTTTTTTTTGGAAACTCAACGAGCTTGTTTTTGAAATCGAGTCGATGTTTCTATTTTACGGCAATCTGGACTGGTTTTGGTGAAAATGGGAGCAGATTATCAAGGTTTTACTGTACTTTTTTTTTCTTTTCATTACAGTGTTGTTCATTATTGTCATATACAGCTCAAAACTTAGTACACCAAGCGCAAGTCATGATCCTCCCCGTCGTCTTCCTCTTCATCCCAATGGTACTGCTCCACTTTCAACGCGTGCGAGTAATTTATATTGCCCAATTCAGGAACAAAGAGCTTGAGTCTCGCATCAGCAGCATCATCATTCAGCCTGGGACGCAGCATCCAGTGCGTTTTCAAAAACACCATACTCTCAATCATGGTGATTTCCGTAGTCAACGGCTCCAATTGATTCGTTGTTGCCAGATTCAGCAACAAGTCATTGAGTTTTTCCATTTCTTGGTATTCCCACTCGACGGATTTCTGACTGCTCACGGGAGGTTTCGTTTCTCCATGTTCCGATGAGATCTGGCTGATGAATTCGTGTAGATCCTTGACGTTTGTCGTTCGGTGTATTCTTTTCCGGTTATTATTATTGGCCATTGTTGTGGTTGTGGTTGCAGTTGATGTTGGTGTTGCTTGCGATGGCGATTGCGACGCAAATGCACTTGTCGACGTGGTTACCGGAGACGCAGTTTTGGAAAGCGATGGTGGAGGCAAATGAGACGCGCTTTCCGCATGTACATGGCTTGGTGCACATGTATAGTTCTCCTTGTTTGAGTCGTACGAGGAGACCGACTCGATGTCGATCGAGGTATTGTCGAAAAGCTCATCCGTGAGTGGACTGGCGTTGATTAGCGAGAGCCTCTTCAAAGACCTCGACAATTTGGAACCGGCCCGGTCAGTTTCCGCTGAATGGTGATTGAGACTATTGGTGCTCGATGGTGCTAGTTTTTGTGGAGTATTGTCCTGCGATACTCGCAAGTCCGACAAGCTGAACCGGTTCTTCAACTCTTTTCTGCGGAACGCATTGAAGAACTTGGTTGCGGCGGGTTTCTTTTCGTTAATATTGGATATGCTTTGGCTTCGAAACATCGTTGTTGCAAGAGAAACCAGGAACCAGAAATGAGTGTGTTTTTTTTTTTTTTTGGAATCAAATGGGTTTTGATAGGAAAAGTAGTCACAGTGACAGCAGATTCTGTTATTAATAAAGAGTTTCTCTCTATCTTTTAAACAAAGAAAGTATCAGGATGTTAACGAGGTGGAATAATAGCTATGATTATGGCAAAAAAAGAAGAAGTGGATGGTTATATCCAATTCTATCTTGCAGTACTTTTCTAGATGTCGAGCTTCTTCTTTCGAAACAAACAAAAAAAAAAAAACCTAACCCCAAAGACGCAAAAAGCAGACCTAGCTGAGCTATAGACGAAACAACGCTATGAGTGACTGAATAAAGAAAACGAGGCAATGGATAGAATTGCTTCAAGATTTTGAAAAAAAAAAACTGTTTGTCTTTCATCTTATTCAAGGACCAATTTGCAGCTCCCGCAAACAATAATAATAAACAAACTGCTTCCTCCCCTTTGGAGAGAAAAATATGAAACGCGAAACTTTGAAACCCCCCCTAAATACAATTATAGTATAGTGCCATCGATGCCTCCATTCCAATTCTAAAACATCTGGATTGGGGGTGGTTTGGAAAGGACAAGACGGGCTAAATTAGCCGATCTTTGCTCTTAAGAAGCTTTTAGATGGCGTCCGTGCTGGAATCACGGTTTTAAAGAACTTCTGTCAACAGCATGGGAAGTCTAAAAAATGAAAAAAAAACTTGCGATTCTCTTGTTACACTCTACTTTGAGAATTTGGCCAAGAGGAACGTTTCACTAGAAAAGAAGAGTGTCGTTGTTGCTTGTTTTCACTTCCACGACGGGAGCGTAAACCTAACGTACTATCGATTCTGTTGAGATAGTCCTCCAGCCAACACTAGAATCGTGGGGAGAAGAGGGGTGGAGGGTGGGAAAATGTATACCTTAGATTGAGAGGTAGTTCATTTCCATGGCGTTGACACCAAGATCAACCGCGAATCGAATTAAGATTCAAGCACCAACTAGGACGTCGAATTCACCAACTTTAAGGCTACTTCTGTGCCCATACAGAACAATAGATATGGCAATATTGCGCTTGCGAAGATCGACGTAAATTTTTTTTTTTTTCTGCCACCTGCTTGTTTCAAGTTTGATACATTCAACATCGGTTGGTCTTTGAGTTCCATCTATAGCACGCAGAGATGAGACAGTTTCACCAGCACGGAACAGCCAAGATATCATCATCATCATCATCGTCCGCTGTAGCCTATATGCCCCGTGCCCCGTCTCTCCAGGATATTAACATGAAAAAAAAATCCACCCCGCGCTTGAAAAGACGAAAGAGGCGCAATAAAATAAAAGAGCCGAAAGTTCAACAAACAACAAATAACAAACCACAATAGAGCCACAAATGAAAAATAAACGCGTCTTCTTCTCTCTCTCTGGTCTGTGATTTTGCCGTTTGTTGCAGTGGGATAGTGCGGTGCCTAACTCATGCGATCTGGATCGGAAGTGTGTGCATTGCATCGATGTCTTTTCAGCACGACATGCAACTTGGTTCGTCACTCCGTCAACCTCTTCTTCAGCTTCTTGGTGTTTGCGTGGAAATAAGCCGCGTTGCGACGGTTGGTGGATTTAAGCTCGCATCTGACACCATTGCAAACGTGCACATTCCACCACAATAACTTTATTATCGAGCACCGCGGGCGCCGTGGGGATCTTGCGTGATTCGAACGTCTGAGGCCGCTGCTGAGGGTAGTTCGAGACCTGTTCGGGGCTCAGCCATGTGGGCTTGCCGTGAAGTCGGCACTTGCGTCATGGCATGTACACCACGAAAGAAATAAAAAAGACAACCTCATCATGGATACTGAGGTGGACATGTCTTATTTGTTGCTCGATGCATCTGCATCTGCATCTTTTACGATATCTCTATATTTACAAGATGAACCACTTATTCAATCCAGAAATGGTACTTGTTGCTCTCGTCAAGCACGTATTCGTCTCCGTAGACTTTGCCACTGGTATTCAAATGTTTGTTGAACTGCGAGTATTCTTCGCCTCGTCTGCGTCTATCCGAGTCAACCTCTTCCCCATTTGCCTTGGGAGCTTCAGCTCCAGCAGCACTACTGTCAAAAGGAACCAATCTGCTATATAACGGACTTTTCCCATCAAACCGCTTCAATCTAAACGTACTCTTGTCAAACCAATGCTCCTTCTTTAAAACATTGCCATTGCCATCAACGCCACTGAAAGTCTTTAAAATATAATCACTAATCGGCTGCCTGATAACAACATGCATCCCTGGCACCACATAAAGCTTCATCAACTCATTGCTACTCCTAGCTCCCGTGGGCTTGATGTTGACGTACCCAAAATTCTCAAACACCAAATCAATAGCGCCATGAAACGGCGGAATCATGTAACAGTCAAACTCGCCATCGAAACCTCGTGCATCTCCATCGCCAATGTCCTTGATAGCGAATTTGTTCTCTAATGCCCGCGGAACATTCACCGCGACAGCTTTAGCTTTGTCCAAATTTGAAAATGCATGCGTGTCGAAATTAGTCACGTTGCGCACTTGATAATGGCAACCAGGGGCCAATTGCAAATAGGCAAGCCCAGAAAAGGACACCACGTTGGGGCCTTTGAACGACTCGTATTTCGAATTGAACAAACCTCTATCGTACGTAGTTTGACCTTTCATCAACCGCGGTATCATCAGCGGCAGCTTGAACCGGTTCAACAAATGATGAATCTGGGCGTTGTTATTGAAGCCAGGCACATCGTACACCGTCTTTAATCCAATGGCAACGGGGATAATCTCACGCGTGAACCCCGGCAAATGCGACATGCCAGGCCCAATCTTTTTCTCAAACTCTCTTCTATACTGTCCCTTTAAATTCTTGGCCATCTTGAACGGCAATCGGTACGCAAACTGGCGCTTATCATGAAGATCCATCCTGAGCATCAAGCTCTTGATCAACGTCGACTTGCCGCAGTTGGTACTACCGACGATATAAGCGCCCTCCGGTATGAACAGATCCAACGCCTCCATATTCCACAGCTTCAGGCTCGATGAAATAAACGTGTTTTGCTTGGGCACGCCATATTGCACGTGCATGTAATCAGCGAAAAAGGTCCTGATGTAATCATAGGATGCCTCATGGCGCCGCTGAACTAACCGGTCAACTTTCGTCAAGATGAATCGCACTTGCGATGCGGGGCGGAATTGCAAAATGGCGCGGTTTAACCCCATGGGGAAATCAGTAGCGCTCACGAGGTAAACGATGGGGGCTGCGTCGGGGATCTTGGCTAGAACGTGCTGCAATTGCTTGATGGGGAACTCGGTCTTGTCCATTGTGTATTTGGACTGGTATATCGCTGATCGGCACCGCAAGCAGTCAATGTCGTTTTCGTTGAGGTTCAAAGTGAACATTTTCCGGACAGAGTCTAGGGGACTCGTGCTGGAGACATCGTCAGGTGGTGATGATGGTGAAGCACTGCGGCTTTCATTATTGCCGCCAAAGTCGTTGCTCAAGAGTAGCTCATGGTCCTCCTTCGACAAGCCTTTGAATTTCTCGCTGTACACTTTATCCGCCGGCTTCATGGCTTTGGCGTCAGTTTCCGCCTTTTTAGCGATGTAGTACCCGAGCTCATCTCTGTTTTTGTTCTGGAGTTTGACGCCACAAGATCGGCATCTCGCCTCCATAGAATGCAAGTAGGGGATCGCTATACTCGAACTCCATCTCACTTGAGCTAGGAGAATTCTTTTTGGAATTATTCGTGGTATCATTCAACAGTGGTTGAGGCAACATATGTAACTATAAACTCTTGATACAGTTGGTTTCGCTATTTGTAGCATGCGATGGCACGAGCCGCACATCACGCGGCAACGTCTAGCAAAAAATAGAAAACCCCAGCGCTACCAAATATCAACAGCAGGTTGGTGGTATTCACTCACTTTCACTGCCGCCTGCTAGAACTTCGATACAGCCAACGACTTGATGCTCTATTTTGATTTCTTGCCGTCAGCAAAGTTGGAGCATGCCAGGTGAAACAAAAACCAAAAAAATCGGAGAAGATTTTCGAGGTAGAAGGAACTTGGTGAGTACAAGAACGAACTCGAGTAGAGCCCCAAACGGGGCAGCGCCCAATCCCAAGTTCGTTTGACGATCTCCCGCTCTGTTAACGAGTTCAAACTACTTGTTTATGCGCTCAATGCAGAGATATTTGCTCGATCTGCTGCTCCCTATGATAGGCGGGGGGTCTACCCCGGTTTTTCGCAACGCACGTGACACACACCCAATCCTCACCCGTTCTCAGTTACATTGCACAAAAGCGGCTCTGGAAAAGTTAAAAAAAAGGGGGTGCATGCAGCTGCAAAAAAAAAAAAAAAAAAAAAAAAATCAGAGAACCGCAACACTTTACACTTTAAAAAAAAAGTTCAATCAGACAGCTGCAGAGAAATTACAATCCAATTTTTTTTTTTTACTAAATACATATTAAGACTTGGGTAAAGAATAGAGATCTGTAATCTGCAGAAACGCTATCTGCAAGTTGGACAATTCTATGTTTCTCTTTGTTTTTTTTTGCTTTAACATCACGAGGCTTTGCTTTTTTTTTTTTTTTTTCTATTTTTTTGCGGTGAATTTGAAGCTTGCTTTGGTGCAGTTGACATCTGTTCGTTGAGGCCAAAGCAAAACTACCCATCCGGGGAGTAATGGGAACCGGAGAAGGGAAAGAAGGGGAAGATGGCAAATCCGATCAAAGAGAAGCTGGGGACTTACACTTGAAATACTAGATAATTTTGTCGCCTCGTTTTCGGAACAAGAGACTGACGAGAAAAAAATGGGCAAATCCAGTTCCGGCAAAAACAAAAAAAAAACAAAAAAAAAACAAAAAAAGAAAAAGAAAAATCGTACTAGTAATATCCCAAACCTCCCCGTCTTTCCCCCTCCTCCTTTCGAATTAGTGTTTGACAATCACGGGTGGGATAAAAGTGAAGAAAAAACACAAAGAAAAAGACGAAACAGAAAAATAATTTCATCTTGAAACCTCCAGCAATTCACGGACACCGAAAAAAAAATTAAATTTTTCATAATTTTTCTTCATCTTTTTTTTTTTTATGTTTGTTAGGTTAAATGGGGATGGGTATTATTTAGCGTGATGGAGAATGGCAGATCAAGAGAAAACGAAGCGATTTTAAGGAACAGCAACGCTAAAAAATCAACAAAATAAAATATCCAAGCCAAAGGCATTTAAAATAAAATGGATATGGAAAAAGAAAATTATCAAACTGGAGGAGACACGGCACCGCATGCTTGTGCATCCTTACGTCGAAAAAGTCAGAAATGCTCAAGACAAACCCGTTCCCGCTTCTCTCATTATCTCCAGTAAAAATACGCCAAATAAAATATCAGGTATTCCTCGAATCGCTCCAGAATCTATCCGCGAGGTGTCTAGACGTCCACACCCAGCAACTACTCCTTATCTGAAACCTCTTTCTTGCGAAAATATATATACATCTATATCCGCCATAATTAGGGTCATGTTTCAGTGATGACCAAACAGGATCGGAGCCAGGAATACAGCTACAAAAGACCACCACGCAGTTTGTAACCTCTGCATTTAAGCATATGTAAACATGCTTCTCTTTTTTTTTTTTTTTTTTAATCACTTCTGTTATAATAAAGCGGGATGGGTCTCGTAAATCTTGAGCCGTGAAACGTGCTATTATATACATGTCTAGCTGCAGAAGTGTGTTGTTGGTGTGAATCACACCCCCCCCGACGGCGCATGAAGTAGCGTTTTGCAGCATCTGCTCAGATTTTTATTTTTGGATATTAGCCACATTGCGTGTGGATTAAGCCTGGACTAAAGCATAAAGTGAACGATTAGGAAAAAAAAAGGAAGAAAACAGAGAAAAAAAGAAAATTTAGGCGGCAATTCTAGCTGGTCATGGATGATGTGTAAGTTGCTGGGATGAGGGAGGAACGTAAAGATGAAGATGAAGAGGTGGACGGGGCTCCATGTTTGATGGACCGAAGTTGGTGTTGGAAATGAGACTCCTGCGTGAGAGAAGAGCACAAATTACGCGGTTGGGCCCTGTCGAAGCAACCCTCGCACCTCCGGAGACAATGCCGACTGTACGCTCTAAGCAGCAAGCGCGGATAAATAGACACATCAAATAAAAAAAAGAAGAGACAAAAAGAAAGACGATTAGCATGGCATTTCGATTGTTGGCAAGAACACCACCCCCCTTCCTCCATCCCAGGTAGAGAATCGTTGACATAGCCCCATGCACATCCAACCCCGTCTCTTACTCTGCTTATACGCTGATGTCTCACTTCACGATATCACAGATAGCAAGAAACTGTTGAAACAAGAAGGACGAGAGACCGCGCGATCCAAAATTGAAACAGACAAGTTCCCAAAAAAAAAAAAAAAAAAAAAAAAACAAAACCCATTCGCCAGCTTCTTTCTCTTTCCTCTTGAGGTCATGCTCCAAGAGTCGTTAGTTTTGACAACCCGCCAATTGCAGGACCAGAAAGGACGAAAAAGGAGACGGTAAAAAAATCAAGACACCTGAAATTTCTATTTCTCTTTTCTCTTTTCTCTTTTTTTTTTTTTTAGCTACTTTAGTCTCCGCTGCATTGAAGCTGAAAAAAGAACGCTGGAATAGTTGCAGATTCTAAAACTTACTCGTTTGAGTAAAGAATAAGGGGAAGAGAAAGCAAGAGGCCGCCGTCGCCATGTTATGTTTGAAACACAACAACTCGACTCGCTCGCTATATACAAACACACATGCACCCCCACCTCGCTAGGAGCCTGGAGTCTGGTGGAAAAGAGCGGGAAGAAAGAAAATGGCGGTGTAGCTGGGGCCGTCAAATTATCGTGATCTACAAGTAAACTCTCCTTTTTTTTTTTTTTTTTTTTTTACCGCCTATTCATCAAATATTTGACTCTCGTGATAGCCAACAACAAAAAAAAAAAAAAAATTAGTGGAACAAAAGTCTGATGCAGGTTGATCCGAAGCAACCTCCTGCATCGATTTGCCGATTAAGCTACATTTATGGCAGCTGTGCAAAAGAGCCCCCAACTGACAACACGAACGCCGAAAGCACACTCGCGCTGTGGAGGTAACGAAGGAAGTTACTTTGCGGGAGGAGAAAGTCTTTGAAAGGAGCCGTGCCGGGCATACACGATACACCATACAATACCCGCTGCACAATAGGTGTAGATGCGGGACGTCAAAGGAGATGGCCGCCGTGGCCTCGAAACGTTTTGTTGCAACTTGTTTTTTTGTCGTGAAACATATTTTATCTCCGAGCAGCCACCATAAACCTTGCTTTTGACATTTCTGGCTCACGTCTAGTTGCTTATTGCGAATTGCCTCTGGGCCTCCGGCATCTGATTTTATTTTTTTCGATCGACGATGCAAGAAAGGGGTTGTTAGTGCTGGAATTGAACCAGAAAACCAAAGATTAAAAAAAAAAGAACACCAGCTGTGGTGTTGAGACCCACCCCTCCTACCACAAGCAACCCGACTGGTATCTTACGTCACACGGCAGACGGAGTAAAATGGAAAAAAAATCAAAAAAACCAAAAAAAGATTTTAAACGACTGCGGTGATAATTTCGGAGTGGAACCTTCTTCACGGTTTTGTGGTGGGTTTTTGGGGGAACATTGTAGGATACAAAATCAAACCGTTTAATTTTTTTTTCTGCTCCTCCATTGATGATAATATTGATGATAATATTGGAGGTGTAGGTGAGGCAAGGTTAGACTTGTATAGCTTAGCCCTTCATCTCCAGTTCCCACGATTCAGTCACACATTGTACTTGTTGTCGCCCGGGTTGCCAGGAAAGCTTAACTTTGCCAGCAAGGCCAACCTGGGGATTTCAAGTGATAACGCTTGCAAGTGTTACTCATCGACCCGATCCAATTAACAACTTTCCTCTGCACTTTTCCGGGAGACTCCAGTGCCCCCATCGTTCAATGACAACAGGGCCAGGGGCCAAGACAGAAGACATTGGAGGTAATACATCTCTGACTTTATCTTTTTTTTTTTCACGAAGGAGAATAAACTGTAAATGAAGTCTTGACCTCCATGTTAAAAACACACTTTCAATATCAAGGGATGGTTATTTTTGTTCGGTTGTCGGTCGTCGTCATCGCAGCCCCCCGATGTAACTGACTCATCTTGAGTCAGGATCCCCTATTTGAAGCTGAATGGGAGGAGGGGGGGGGACGGCTCATCTGATTTTCAACTCAGCTGCTACTAAAACACAAGCTTTTGGTCGCGTTGGTTAACTTTGATGCAACAGAGTTTGCGCTCCCCTTTTCAGAATCGATGTGACCTGGGAATTAAACCTACCAGACAGCTACTTGCAAGTGTCTCCTCGCGCTCTTCTTGCACGGGAGCCATGGCCAGGCGGTAACCGAGCTGGCGATCTTTTTACAGCACATTTGCCAACCAAAATTCGGCAACCAAAATCCGGCAACGAAAATCCGGCAACGAAAATTTCTACAGCAACATTTCCACCACCCATTTCCAACCACATCCCTAACTAAAAGCCATCTTTGTACAGAAATAGTTCTTACACATACGGGGGGGGGGGTCTAACAGTTATCGAAAAACACACCGACAGCAACTACAACAGCAAAACAGGGTAATGATAATGACATGGCTAGCCAATGAAAGAAAAAATAAAAAAATGGAGGCGGCTTTAGGGGGTAGTTAGGGGGGGGCGGGTGGCAAAAGCCGCACCGACTCCCGCATCAGGACACACACATTTTTCTCTTTCCTCTCTCTCGTTTGTCTTGTCCGGAAAAAGAGCGTGGGATGACGGGTGTATAATACCCACCGCACTACAAGAAAAAAAAAAACAAATAAAAGCATTAAAATTACAACTACGACTGTAGTTGTCTTGTTCAATACAGCCAAAGCACATATGCTGGAGCACACACACGCACACACACACTGGCTTGTAGCGACGGTAATGGGAATGGAGGGAGGGCATATACGTGCGACGCTAGCACCGAGTGCATGACTGTGTCTCTAGCGGAAAGCAATAGCCCTTGTGCCGTTAATACGTGCTGCTGCTGTTGGCGTCAGGTGGTTCGTTAAGCTTTGGCCCGCTGCATGGCTAACAAGCACAGTTAACACACTGCTAAAATGAAAAAAACAACCATAACCATAACTATAACTATAACTATAACTATAATAACCATATGCTATAACAACCATATGCTATAGACTATATTATAACCACACTATAATACACTGGAGGTGAGAATAGAAAATAAAAAAAAAAAAAAATAAGAGGAAGATGAAATTTGAAATTGAAATTGAAATTGAACAACAGCAGAGACAACAGCAGCAGTAGCAGTAGCAGTAGCAGTAGAGAGGCAGAAAGGCAGCAGAGAATAAAGTCGAGTTGAAAGTTGAGATTGTTTTTTAAATTTTCCTCCTCCAACAACATCCACCTTCTTCATCTTTACCAGCAACAAGCATCCATCTCCATCAGCAACATCATCAATCTTTTTTTTTTTTTTCTCCTTCCCAACCAGATCTTCAACACGCTTCTACTACTACTCTCGACTCGTTTCAGTTTTCACCCCCCCTTTCCCCGTGCTGATACAGACTCTCCTGGTGTCCACACTTGAAACACTGCAAGCAGCTCGACTAGGATTCAGCAGCAAGAGCCCCCCTTGAGAAGAACAACAAAACAAAACATAGAGATACAGTTGCCCCCCCTTGATCAGCTTTACTCCACTAGACCTCAACCACCACCAGCACGCGATTCTTACACGTCACACGTGGAATCAAGGAATTTGTCCGAGTGCAGCAAAGTAAAGCAATACACCACCTCCCACCCCACAGAGCTCCGCCTTTTGGAATCAAAAACTGCCAGCTCTTTGATCACCTATTCATTTTGCTCATTTCCCCGTTTATTCGTTTGTTTCTTCAATTCAAGCTTATATAATCGTTTTTTTTTTTTTTTTTTTTCCTTTTTTTTTGTTGTTTTGTCTGTTTCTTCCAACATGCCAAAGAGGAGTTCCAATACCACCGAGCCGTCACCGATAGTGAAGAAACCAACCACACTAAGTAGCTACGACGCTGCCGCCACCGAGACGTGGGTCAGGTGTGGAGAGTGCGCCCATGCGCTAGGCATCAACGAGACGGCGATTCGATCTTTTGAAAACGCCATAAATCGAGATCCCTCCAATTTGACTGCCTTGTGCGGGCTCAGCTTGTCCTTGCGACTTAATGATATCCACAATAACGAGACGTTTGGCACTCAGTCGGCCATCGAACGATTAAATGCCTCGCTCGAATCGTTTCCTCAACTCTTGAAAGACTCCAACATCTTTAAAGAATTGAGCGAATGCTATTTGCTAATCAACTTGACCGACCAGGCCCACCAGGCTATCCAATCGGCAATCCTGTTGTCTCCCAACGACGCTTCCTTGTGGTTGATTAGTGCCCAGACCCTAATCCGGGCCCATGCAAAAGCCCACGCTACCGGGTCCTTAACCCACTGCTTGTCCTTGTTGCCCAATAACGGTGAGAAATACTCGGCTCAGGATATAGAGACGGCGAGAGCTGCTCACGCCGAGTTGGCTGCCCTCGCTGCATCCGACGGCAACATTGAAACTTCGATTGCCGAACTCTGTGCCACATTGTCACTTCCACCGCCTCCTTTGGCAAGAATCGAAGAACACACGGCATTGTGGTGCGCCTTGGCCACGGCAAAAGAGAGAGCAAACGATATCGTGGGGGCCATCAAGGCCTGCGAAGACGCCACCGTTGCTGTTGGCGACTCCCCGAGAATCCTCATGACCAATGCCTATTTATTGTTATTATTAAACCCCAAAGCCAATGCCGACTACGCGATCCACATCTTGAACAAGATTGTCAGCTTGGACAATGAAGCCATGATTAGCGAGGGAACCGATTTCTTGCCGTGGTACTTGTTGGGAAGAGCCCACTCGTTTATGGATAGACCAAGATTAGCCTATGACTCTTATCAAGTAGCATTGAGGTGTGCCTCCAACTCACCCATCACCTGGTTGGCGGTGGGAAAACTATACCTTGAATTGAAGCAGTTGCCCGACGCCTTGGCCGCTTATACGCAAGCACTCAAGTTGCAATTGGAAGATGGCTCGCAGGGCATCGCCACGGCGTGGGACGGCTTGAGCTGTGTTTACGAGAGATGCGAGGGCCACTTGATGGACGCGTCGGATGCCTGTAGCCGAGCTGCCGCCTGCTTCAAATCCATTGGCGATTTGAAAAACGGCGATTATTTCGAAATGAGAGCCGAAGCGTTGGCAAAAGCTGCCGAGAAATCAGGCCCAGTTCCCGAGTTGAGACAACCGCCCGATGTGCCCAGTATATTATTGAGAGATTTAGTAGCATTGGCCCCAAGTGAGAGAATTGCATATACTCAAGCACCAAGACAAATCCACCAGGCACAACAACAACAACAGCAACAACAACAACAACAACAACAACATCCAGTTAAACTAGAAGCAGCTGGTCTTCACCAAGGAGGCCCACCACCACCACCACCACCACCATCACAACAGCAGCAACACTCGCAAGCATCTTCACAAAGCAATTCGATATCTGCAACTCAGCACCAGCATTACCAACAGCCAGCACCAACCCATCACCAACTACCAAACCACTACCATCCTTCGCCACAGCAAAACCCACCCATTCCACAACAACAACCCACCCCACAGCAAGCACCACCTCAATTGCAACAGTCTCAAGCGCAAGCCCATGCTCAAGCACAAGCACAAGCTCAGGCTCAGGCTCAGGCACAAGCACAAGCACAGGCTCAGGCTCAGGCACAGGCTCAGGCACAAGCACAAGCACAAGCACAACAACAACAACAACAACAACAACAACAGCATACGCCATCGCAACAACACTACCGAGGAATTGGACAAACTTCTCAACCCCAGTACTACTACCCACCCGCACCAGGCCAACAATACTATTTCCCCGGCCACCCGCATCAGCTGCAGAATGGCCCACCCCCACCACAACCACCACCGCCACTCTCACAACAGCACTCGCCTCAACAACACACGCAACATGTCCACCACAGCCAAATGGTGCCTCCCAACATCCCCGGCCAGCCCGTTGTTAGCCACTACCCCATTGCTGCCGGCGTCAACAACATCCCACCCACCGCTTACGGCCAGTATTTGCCCATGCCCGGTGCAGTGCATAACGGTCCTCTGCAATACTCTTCGCCCAACTGGAGAAAATAGAAAGATCAACCCTTGGTAATTCGTTTATAGCTTTGCATATATTTATAACTCGTAATGAAAAAAACAAGAGAGAAAGTATACCGTGAGAAACCCTAAAGACTGTAAAAAAAAAAAAACAACCTACAAGCTTTCATTTTCTTGAGAGGACAGATGATAGCAAGAGGGTAACTAATACACAGGTCAAGTAGACCAGTCTATCAACAGGATGAAGTCCAGCCAGGTGCCATACGTGACACCCTCGACATTCAACTCCTTTAGCACCTTCTCCAATTTACTCCCCAGGATAACAAAAGGGTACTTGACATTCAACACCGGCAATAAGTCAGTCAAGCTGTCCCCCACGTAAACCACATTATCCAGCACGCCCGCTCGTCGCATCAAAATCTCGACTTGCGCCAATTTATCCCGCGAAGTCCGCACCACCACATCGCGCCTCCACCGCCCCGTCGTCCTTGCTTCCTCCCCCAGATCATCGAATTCCAATTCGTTAGTAACAACACGCACTCCCAGGAGACCACACCGCCGCAACACCAGCTGGATCACCAAACTGCTCCAATTGGCACTTAGGACGACAAACGGCACGTTGCTGCCTTGACACCGCGCAATGAGATCGACGGCGTTTGTCCGCACCTCGATCGAATCCAACGATGGCGCATGCTCAAGCTGGGATCGAGTTAGCCCGCGGAATATCCCATCCTTCTCCATTGCCGTGATCGAGGTAGCTTCAACCGCATCCATACGAGACTGGAAGTCGATATGTGCCGCTAGTGTCGTGCATGGCCCGTATGATGATCTCAAGGTGGTGTATGCGTCGGTGTATATCTCGGTGTAGTGGCTGAAGCGCGGGGTGAGATGGGGGTTGAAGTGGTAGGGGATCGAGGCGACGTGGCGGATTGTATCTTTTTTCGTGATTGTTTCGTCCCAGTCGCTGATTACTAACCTTGGTCGTATCTTCCTGAGTGATGTCATTCAGACACTTGTGGGTTTTACAAGCCGTTGCGCTGTTTTCTTCTATCTCTTTTAGCTGGTTACTAGAGCGTTGTTGACGATGGCGGATGGCGGGACACGGAGAGGTCGGCTAATATGGAAAAGCAAGCAACGGTGGAGATGACGGACCAACAAACGGGAGGTAAGATTAAAAAATGTTTCCTATTTTTTTTTTTTTCAGGCTCAAGAAGAAGAGTTCAACGTTTGTCTTGGAGTCTTCCCATTTGTTCTAGACTGGCTGGATATCCGTGGTGAATCCAGTGAGGTGAGTGAGTTAAGTGACCCTGCGGTTGATGTCATTACTGCACCGAAAGCAAACTAAGAAATCAAATTGACAAAAATTCAGGGGTGGCCATTTTCCAGCAAACCTAACAAATTAAACCTACACCAGCGGTTTTTCTTGCCTGAGCTTATTCCTTCATCCAGGGAGACTCATATGGCAGTTTAAATAGAAAGCAGGATCTTCGCCATCTCTACAACTCTACAACTCTGCAATTGTACATCAAGCAACTTAATTATCTCACTTTTGAAATTGGTATATATATAAAGATGAGCTCAGCAAGACACGAATTTGGCGCCGATCAAGTTGAGTCTGGCTTGAGGGACGGACGCGGCAAATTGGGACAAGGCGCCAGCAACGAAGAATCAAGATTGAAGGGCGACTACGGCAAGTTTGAAAAGGGGGCACACAACGAAGAGAATCAACTTGACTCAGGCTTGAAAAGCGACTATGGAAAGTTTGAAAAAGGAGCACTCAGTGAGGAAAACAAACTTGACTCAGGCTTAAAAGGAGATTACGGCAAGTTTGAAAAGGGAGCCGGCTCAGAAGAAGCAAAGTTGAGAAACGATTACGGCAAGTTTGAACAAAACACCGTTAGGGACACCGCTAGAGACAAAGACAGATTAAAAGGAGACTACGGCAAAGTGGAAGGCGACTTCAAGAACGAGGACACCAAGGGCGAGTCGGGATTGGACAGATTCAACAAGAGCGCCAAGGAGAACGAGCAAGAGTGGGACAACAAGATCTCCCAGGGCCTCAACAAGATTGGCGAGGACTTCAAGGGCGTTGGCCAGAAGCTCACTCACAGCTTGGATGGAGTCTATGAAAAATACGGAGAAGATTTCGACAAGGCTGTTAAGAAGTAAGTAAAGTACGTTAACGACAACTGAAAGAAACAAACCAATACAATTATCACCGACCGCGGTCTCTCAATACCATCTCTATGTGCTTTCTTCCAAGCAGTGGTGGTGGTTTGCATTTGGCGGGAAATTTCCAACTTTGGTAAAGAGTTGTCTCCCTCTAATTTTCTCTTTTCCTCCCTTGCTTTACTCTTGACACGTTGGGGGGCAGAATGTGGTGGGCGTATATTATATGCCCCCGTCATTCTGTGCCAACAGCAATGGATATAAATATATACTAGCATCCACCAGAAGCTGATGTAGCACCCTCTCCTCTGCCTGATCGTTATATAGAGATCCGTATATCTAGCATCAAGCCGACGATGAGTTCAGAGAAAACAGGAAACGAAAGCAGCGTGACTGCCGCTTCAGATTCCACGCACCAGCAACAGCAACAGCCACAAGAATTGAACCAGGCCGACCTTGCAAAGATCCAGGATATAACGCAAAAGATCCTCAACCCCAATGGCGAACACCCGCAGGTCAACGACTATATCCAATCTACTTTCTCGTACATTGGCAACGCGTTGAAGAAGATGCAGGAGACGGACGACAAACAGGCTACGGCCAAGGAGATTGCCGACGACTTGACGCAGAAGTTTGAGCAGTGGGCGGCGCAGAAGAAGCAAGAGGCCGAGCAGAAACGCGCTGAGACAAAGACTGAATCCACCGAAGAGAAGAAATAAACAGCAAAACCCATAGACATATCCAAAAAAAGTGACTTGTCTCGGGGTCAATAAAAAAATGTATACAATCCTTATATCTATTACGAGTTATTTTTATTTGTTTTTTTCCAAATTCCTCATAGCAGACTCAAACCATGTATTTAATTCAATCTGGCAATTTTGGATTCTTTCGAGTCCAGTGATCATGGGAGGGAAACGCATGGGTAAATTGCTGCTCCTCCTCGGTCAACCA
Organism: Lodderomyces beijingensis; assembly: GCF_963989305.1. NCBI lineage: Eukaryota > Fungi > Ascomycota > Pichiomycetes > Serinales > Debaryomycetaceae > Lodderomyces > Lodderomyces beijingensis. The sequence continues at coordinate 329,968 of NC_089973.1, forward strand.
AATTGCCGTTTTTCTCGTTAGAAGTAAGTTATCTATAATTATCGTATATTCAGGTATATATATACACCCTCGATGCCTCGGCTTGATCAGCCAGCTCTCTCTATTTCCTTTCCAAAAAGAATCAAGGATTGGAACCTGGGCCCGTAAAAGTGTTGAAGTTTTTTTTTTTTTTCTTTCACGCAGTTTAAATTTTTGAGAAAACTCGCGCAGAGATGCCACTGGTCGCCACTAGCGTGGATCTCGCATCACACAGGGAAAGATGAGCTCGATTCCAGCATGGAAAAGAGCAGGCTTGAGCGTCCAGGCCCAAGAAGCAGACGAAGATGACTTGCTCACAACCAAAAGAATCGAAACTGCCGACTTGACCACCAAGCAAATCAAAAAAGCCAGCAACAAGCGGAAATTGCAAGATGATGTCACCCATGGCAAAAAAGACAAGAAAGCTCCCAAACGGATAAAAGTGCCCAAAAATGAGAGAAAGCCGCCTCCGGAAAAGGACCAGCTTGTATATCTTCGGCAGTTTCAAGACGACAAGCCGAATTGGAAGTTCAACAAGCTGAAACAGAATTGGATCCTCAAGAATATCCGAGATATACCGGAGAGCTACCTGCTGGCGTTGAAGCTATATTTGGCGAGTCTACAGGGGGGATCGAGGGATCGACTTGTGGAGGAGTTGAAGCTGGCGGTCGAGAAGTGGAATGTGCAGTACGAGGAGATGGAGAGGAAGATTGAGGCCAAGTTGGCGGCAGGTGAAAACAGTGCAGAACAAGCAACAACTACTGAGGAGGCTAAAGGAGCTTTGGGAAAGGATGCAATGAGTCTAGACACCGCGTTGAGATTTAGAGATATTCTTAGTGCGTTGGTGGAGGAAAAGATCATCATTAAGGGACAAGATGAAGGCGGTGAGGCTGGAGATGGCCTAAGCAAAGAGGAACCATCAGCGACAGAAGAGGAGATAATAGAAAAAGTCAAAGAAGAACAACATGAGGAGGACATTTGCATCGAAAATGAGAAGAAACCAAAAAAGGAGAAGCTGAAGAAGGATAAATTGGAAGCAAAACCAAAAAAGAGGCTGAAGAAAGATAAATCTGAGGAGAAAAAGTCAAATGACGCCGACGGCTACTGCTCGAACCTCATCGTTAGCGAAATAGACGTCTCTTAATCATAAAGAATCTCAATCTCTGTATTTTGCAACTTGAAAGAACATGAAAAAAAATTCCATTGCAGCGTTGGTCTCTCCCGCGCAATTTTATTCACCATCTGGCAATCGTTGCAGATTCCCGCTTTCTCTCATAGCCACTTATTTCAAGGACCACTAGCGAACAAGTCCCACTGTTACTCCCGCCCCCCAATCCAAACATGCCCGACATAAACTTCAATTTATTACAGGACCGAGCCAAGGATGTCGACCCCGACATCAGGTTCATGGCATTGGAAGACTTGCGCAAGTTCCTCTCCGACGACACAGCTACGTTATCACGCGCGTCAATCAGCTACAACTTGGACCAGTTGATCCCCACGCTTCTCAAGATGCTAGATGACGCCAACCCCGATGTCCAGAACCAAGCGATCAAGTCGTTCGAGCCAATGGTGCGGTACTTGAACAACAACTCCATCTACCAGCTCGTGGCCAAATTGTTCACCTTGGTCCAAGCTAGCAACAAAAAGGGTTCATCTTCGGCGACTCAAAATTTCAGAAGCTTCACAATCTCGATACCTAACATGGCCTTGCGGTCTTTGTTTGCCCAGTCCAACTCGCGAGACAAGTCGGAGTTTGTCCTGGATAAGTTATCGAAATCCAACTACAAGTTCAATCGAGAGTTGGCGAGACAGATTTTGGATCATATCTTGCCCTTGATAGTCGACAACGAGACCACGTTTGATAACATCGAGCTATTGATCGACTTGATTTCCGAGATTGGATACGTGCTCACTGGCAAGGAGATGCTCCGATTGGCCGAATATTTCATCAAGGTCAGTTTCGGCGAACAAGGGATAATCGGCAAGAGAGCGCTCGTGGGCGTTGAGAAAATCCTCGCTTTAATCACCAAGGAGCAGTACGTTTCAAACGTGGTCGACTACATCTCCAACCAGGCGCAAGAATCGCGCTTAATGAATAAGAAGTTTGTCTTGTTCCAACTGTACAGCGTGGTCATAAGAAGAGGCATCAAGCCCAAGCAGGTGGCAACGATTTACACGGCGATAGTCGATGAGATAAACGTCAATGCAAACCCCGAGAGCGATGCAGAAGAACTCGACTTTGACGTCCTTGAATTGCAAAACTCGCTAAAAGAAGAAGCTTTCAACACCTTGATTGATCTCGTCAAGGAAAATTTCTTACCTTTGGAAAACAAAGGCCAAGTGTTTGACATTATAAGCACTTTCTTAAAATACGACCCCTTGAACTCCAACGAGGACCAAGATTTCGAAGTTGACGACGATGACGAAATTGTCTTTAGTGACGATGAGTTTGATGGAGCACGAGGTGGAGGAAATGGCGGAGACTATGATAACGACGGCTCGTGGAAGATCAGAGCAAAAGCAGCAATACTCACTCGCTCGCTACTTTGTGCTTTCCCCGATATGCTCGAGCTGATATCTAGTCAAATCTTGCCTGAGTTGCCATTCACAGATTTAAACGACCAAGTTGTGCTTGAAGCAGTGAAAAGTAGTATTGCCATCGTCGAGGCTACTTCGCCAAGGGATGCCCAAAATCTCCGCTCTCTAGCAGCTATAATCGATAGCCGTCTCGTGGATGTCAAGGAGGAGCAAATACCCGTTTTTCTCAAGTTGGTTGAAAGTTTGAACCGGTTCAACAACGCACCTTTGATTGAATCAACTTTTACCGCGATAATCAAAAGGCACATCAACTCGGCCAGCTCATTAGAGTATCTTCAGTTTTACACCAGTGTCCTCAAATTCCACGACGACCTCAGCCTCGACACTATGAACCACATTGCCAATGACCTCGCCTCGAATTTAGAAGACAAGTCGTTCAACATGATTTCGGAATCGCTAAAGTGTTTGAAGCTCGTATTCTCCCACAGGAACAGTTCGCAGTTGTCAAATTTGAACCAGCTTGTGGAGATATTGATTTCCAAAGTGGAAAATCGGAAAAGATACCCTAGCGAGTTGGTGAGACTAGCCATAGCTACTCTTGGCGAAGCCCTTGCTAACAAGATCATCACCGCGGATGCCAAGATTTTGCAAGTTCTCGAGTTTTCATTGAGCTATGAAGAAACTAGCAGAGCATCAATCGACGTCCTCACCAGCATCATCCACCTGTCGCAAAGTTTACCTCAGGATTACTTGGATAGGATCCTGGAGGAGTTGCAGCGTTACATTGTATCTAACAATGATGCATTGTCCGCTTCTGCGTTGGTTCTTTTGAATAGCATTGCTTTGCAAATTGCTCCAAGCAACAAAGAGGCGGCGGGATTAAACTTGTTGCAGTTGCTTTCCGTCACCAACTCGTCAAATTACGAGCACATTTTCCAAATCTTGCACCATTGGGCCGATGTTTTGTCCAATAGCATGGAATTCACATCAAAGTGGCTCAGCACGATTGTCAAGTTGGTGAACGAAAACAAGATTTCGCTTGACAATGAAACGTTTTTCAAGATGGTCAAGGCAATGTGCACCCAGAGTTCTTCACTACACAAGCATTTGCAACAATCATTGAACCCCGATTTCCCCACCTCGGCCAAGTTGCTAGCTGTTTGTGTAGATGATGAGCAAAAAGTGGACTTGATCAAGAGGCAGATGCAAGAGTTTGAAAAGTTTGTCAATCAAGACATCAACAACCCGCGCTTTGCCGTGGTGGTTCTTTTTCTTGCTTTCGCTCAAGGCGACGAGCAAGTGTTCAGGACAAGCGTGCTCGTTGATCTTTTGCGAAGTGAGAATCTCACCAACGAGACGAATATCAAGGCACTTGTAACTGCCTTGGGGCACGAAGCGAAACAGCATCCAGACACCGCACTTGATCCCATATTGGACGCTTATTCAAGCGAAAAAGACAACAACAACAACAACAACAGCAACAGCAACAATACTGTGGCACGAAACCACTTGATTTCGGCATTGAAGGTTGCCATAAGTGCTTTCAATAACGATCAGAAGGCTAAAGTGTGGAATGCGATATTCAACTTGTCTAGCGACTTTGACCAAGCTTTGATCCCCGAGTTGAGAAACTCGGGAGATGTGCTTGGAGAAATTGCATTACCCACAGACGAGAGCATCATGCAGCAAGCCGTTGCCCTCCTCCTGCAAAAAGACAATAACCGAACTGTCTACTTGGTGTTGGTTCTTTCGAAATACTTGTTGACCAATTTTGAGTTTTCCACCTCCAACGAGAGATTGTTGACGTTTTTAACCCAAGCTTCAGTGGACTCGCTCGATATCGTCAACAAGGACATTCGTCAGATTGCCGTTGGCAATTTGCTCACTGGAATACACACCATGCCGTCCCTTGTGGCTCCGATTTTGAACCTGGTCATTATACCCAAGTTGCTCCAGCAATTGACCGCTGAAAACTCCTTCAAAAAAGTCATCGCCATGGGGCCTTACAAGTACGTCTTGGACGAAGGTGCAGAGATCAGGAAGTTGTGCTACGAATTCATCTACTCGGTTTTGGTGATGGAGAACACAACGCTAGCTAAACACGACGTTGACATTCAGCTCATCACCCGCAGCGTCATTGACCAGGGCTTAGTTGACAGCGAGCCCGAAGTGGTGGTGTTGGCATGCAACAACTTGTCGACTTTCTTTGAGCTCCACGAACATGACGCGGTCGACTTGATCAGGAAGGGCAACGTTGCGTTTGTCGAAGGGCTCACGGAGAACTTGAACAAGCAATTGTCCAAGAAATTGTCGCCCAAGGCGTCGTCGCAAGAGACGGAAAAATACCAAGACAGAATCAAATCAATCATCAAGTTGAGCAAAAAGATTAATTTTGTCTTTGATAGCATGCAATCTGATTACAATGAAAACATCAAGCTTTTTGAAACTTGGAATAAGTACATTGCGGATGTCAAGCAAAACTTTACCGTATACTACAGCAGCACCACCGTATGAGCATAGAACAGCATCCATTTCTATATATGTATAAACATATTTGAGCTAAATAGAAAACTGTTTACACTTTGCAATGTACTGCGACTCGGGTTCACCTTGTGCAGCTCCGAAAGCTTGCTTAGATGCTGCTTGACCAAGGCTTTCGAAGCAGCAGGCGGCGCATCTACTCTATTCCAGTCCAAATCGAACGCCACGTATAGCACCGCCAAGACAATCCCCATGCATATATCCTGCCCTGTTTCGCATAACACCACAAGCGGCGCCAGCAAGTCGATTTTCGACATCACCTCGGGGATAATAGATCGCAACATGTTTGAGCCTCGTTTGTTGCTCGGCACCGCGTACGCGAGCACTTTTCTCGCAGATGTTTCCTCGTCGTCGTCATCGTCTCGGAGAATCTTGAAGCGGTCATGGAACACAACCACCGTGGTGTCTGCCGGCAAATCCCGGCACTTCACGTCGTTGATGATTTTGCCGAATTTCAAATTCGTAGCGCCAACGTCATGGAGCTCGAATGAGCTCGTTGAGGGCCTAGGTTGGAGCAATAACTGCGCCAACTTCTTCTTCAATTCATCGTCATTGTACCACGCGGGCAAGAAACCAGTGGACCCATCTACAATCTCGTCGGCCACATCCCAAAACTCGTCAGCACCGAAATGGGGCAAGGTTTCCGGTATCCACAACTCATGGTCGTCGGCTGAACCCTGCACGTATTCAAACAGCACACTGGGAGCACCACCATCGTCATCGCCATCGCCTCTAACCGTCATCGACTTGTGCACCAGCACCTTCCGCGACGCCGAAACGCAATATATATAATAGCACTCATCATCACCCACCTCCTGCGCAGGACATCCCGGATAGATCCACCTCGGACACAAGGGCTTATCCAACTTGTACTTTTCGCGATCGACCAAGTTCATACCTTGGAGCTCGCGGATGAAACCCGGGATCAACTGGAGTATGGCATGGCGTTCACTTTGCGGCACCATCTCCGGCGTGCGCAACCAATGATCCAGCGAAGGCGATTCTCGATATAGCACCGAGGTGAGCACGGCGCACCATATCGGTATGGTCTTCAACATGGCATCCGGCATGCGCTTCCCCCGACGCGTCGAGTCAACGACTATCACAGCACCGTGTGCTCGCACAAGCGACAACAAATGCAAATTCAACCTCCGATAGGAAAAGGACCACACGTTAGTGTGCCCATCGGTTGATTTGAAGTAGCAGGTCCCTGAGCGGTCCTGGGTGGGTACGTACCAGAGACCGCATCTTTCGTTAGCGATCAAGGGGTAGGGGTGGGGGAAGCTGTCGCGCACTCGTGTGACGAACTTGGCGTCGTGGAGGATCGATTGAAGGCGGTTGTGGAGTGAAAGCAGCGATTTCTTCAATTCCTTGTTGAGGGCGTTGATGTCGTTCTGCTTGTTGAAGACGGGGTCCGTCATGGTTTGGTTGGGCGGGTTGGTGCGATGGTCGCGATGGCCGCGATGCGAATTCTCATCGCGCGCGCAATACAGTAATCAGCACGTCACTGGATTGCACTGGATTCGTGATGGATTCAAGCTAAATTCAAAGCATTCAAAAGATGAGGCTCTACTCCATTCAAGTTCTTCAAGTTTGTCAAGTTTTTATTTTCTCTAGTAAATAAAGTCTACACCGCTTATGAATGCCGCAATCTCTTCCTTTTCTGCTCGGCTAATCTGTCCAACCGTTCCTGCTCGAGTCGGTCTTCACGGTCAGCATTGATTTTGGACCTGCGCTCTTCCTCGAACACCTCGGCACCAGTGGCTTCCATATCGTCAGAGTCGTCGTCATAGTCATAGTGGTGCCGTTTCCCCTTGTTGAACATTGCCCAAATCTCGTCTCTGTTGTAATCAACACCGTCATCAAGCTCTTCTTCATCACTCGCTACAAAGTCGCTCAAATCGTCTTCCGAGTCTTCCTCGTGGCGTCCTCCTCTTCCTCTCAAATGCAATTGTTTATTGTCTCTCTGTCTCTTCTTATCGAGCATCGCCTGGAGCTTAGCACTGGCTTGTCTCGTTGGTTCCGGCACCTTCTGCTTTGGTCTTGCTTGCTCAGATTCTCTTGCAACACTGGGCTTTTTTGGGTTTGGCAGAGCCATTTTCTTTGTTGACTCGGGAAACTTGGTGGGTCTGTTGGAAGACGTGGCTTCTCCCGTACGCGCCATGGGCTGTGCTCGATTGCCATGTCCATCGCGTTCTCTTGGAGATGAAGCTGTTCGCGAAGAGACACTTTTGGCGGGGTTAGGAGCAGTCAAGTCCGGCTTAGGAGATGACCGCTTTGGAGACGTAGCTGGCTTTTCGCCTTTGCTTGTCCTTTCCTTCTGAGGATACTTGATGGAAAGCTTGCTGTGGTCTATCCCGGCTGCTTTCTTCATGAGCTCAGAATAGCTCATTTTGGGTTTCGCTGGAGTAACAACTGGCTCAAAAGAAGAGCTGCCTTTTGCCAATAATGATGACGATGTTTTAGTAGTTGCCGGCTGTTTGCGAGGCAACGTTGCTGTGTTGTGTGATGGTTTGTGCGATACGTTAGTGGAACTTATTGTTGCATTGGGTCCATGGACAAGACTTCCTCGCGGGTTACTGGCTGGTCTTGCTGGCACGTTCGCCCTCGGCACTGGCTGCTTACTCTTTAACGTTTCCTGTCGTCGCTGGTCTCCTGCTTTGGGTTGAACTGGTTTCGCAGCTGGTGTCGTTGAGAAACTGCCCCTTTTGGCGTCATCGTTTACACTGATTCTGGCGGCATTCTGCCTTGGACTCAGCGGCTCCGGGTCCGAAATTGACTTGGGAAGCGGCTGACCCTTCTTGTCTATGCGCAGTAGGATTGATGAAAGTCCCATCGATAGTCGGACATTGATCGTTTAATGAAATGGCCTTGTCTACACTGATTGCGGTGTTATACCCTTCAGCTGAGAGTCAAAGAATTATCGCCAGCCCCAAAAATGAAAAAAAACGACGGGTGACACAAAGCCTGCCCCCAAAGGGCTTTTCCGCCAACTGGCGCTCAACAAGGCTGCAAAATCCTTTTCGCAGCAACAAACTTCCCATGAGAGGCTGTTTATTCAATAGTATCAATAAAAGAGGGAGAAAAAAGACATGAGTTCGGCGTTTGTTCCCGCCCAAAAGAATGGTTAGAAAAATTTTTGTACTTATTTACTTGGTTAGTGTGGATTTTTCACTTTAGTCCTTTGGACCAATCATCTTCTCGGGTCTGACCCATTCGTCAAACTCTTCTTCGGTCAAGACGCCCAACTCCAAGGCGGACTCTTTCAAGGTCAAGCCTTTCTTGTGGGCATTCTTTGCGGTCTTGGAAGCAGCATCGTAGCCAATCTTGGGGTTCAATGCCGTCACCAACATCAAGGACTCGTGCAAGGTTTTCTCAATCTTGTCCTTGTTGGCCACGATTCCGTCAACACAGTGCTCTCTGAATGATGCGGCACCGTCGGCAATCAACCTGATCGAGGACAACAAGTTGGCAATCATCACGGGCTTAAACACGTTCAACTCAAATTGGCCCGAGGCGCCGGCAAATGTGATTGCAGCATTGTTACCGAAAACTTGGCAGGCAACCATGGTCAAGGCTTCGTTTTGAGTAGGGTTGACTTTACCGGGCATAATGGAAGAGCCCGGTTCATTTTCCGGCAAGGACAATTCTCCGTAGCCGCATCTTGGACCGGATCCCAAGTATCTAATGTCGTTGGCAATCTTGAACAAAGAAGCAGCAACGGTGTTGAGGGCACCAGAGGCCTCGACGATAGCATCGTGGGCTGCCAAAGCTTCAAACTTGTTGGGAGCAGTCTTGAAGGGGAAACCGGTAATTTTGGACACTTCGTCAGCGATTTTCACGTCCCAGCCTTTTCTAGTGTTGAGTCCAGTTCCCACGGCAGTACCTCCCTGGGCCAAGTACAACAAGTTGGGCAAGGTCTTTTCGACTCTTTCGATACCGTTGGTCAACTGTTGAGCGTAACCAGAAAACTCTTGTCCCAAAGTCAAGGGCGTGGCATCTTGCAAATGGGTTCTACCAATCTTAATAATGTCCAGGAACTCGTCGGCCTTGGCTTGTAAGGAGTCGCGCAATTTGGTCAATTGCGGAATCAACGATTGCTTGATTTCGGACACGGCGGCAATGTGCATCACGGTGGGGAAAGTGTCGTTGGACGATTGAGACATGTTACAGTGGTCGTTGGGGTGAACCGGTTTCTTGGATCCCAATTCTCCTCCCAAGATTTCAATTGCCCTGTTGGAAATCACCTCGTTGGCATTCATGTTGGACTGAGTACCAGATCCCGTTTGGAAGACAACCAAGGGGAAATGCTCGTCCAACTTGCCCTCGGAAACTTCAGTGGCTGCTTGCTGAATGGCCTGTGACAATTTTGGATCCAACTGACCCAACTCCTCGTTGACCTTGGCCGCGGATTTCTTCAAGATACCAAAAGCTCTGACAACCGGCGAGGGCATTCTAGCGGCTGCCCCACCAATCTTGAAGTTCATCTTTGATCTCGCGGTTTGAGCTCCATAGTACTTGTCGTTGGGAACATCAATGGGACCAAACGCATCCGTTTCAACTCTGGTGTCTTTGAAAGCGACACAACTAGAAGTAAAAGCCCTCAATTGGGTACAAGTGGCTAAGCGCGAGCTGCTGCTGGCTGTTCTCAACATGGTTATGATGATGTCTTTTGAATACAAGAGAAAAGGTGGTGGTTGCAAGATGAGTATGGAAATATTTGCCCAGTTTCCGAGCTCATATAAAAACTGCCCGGTGGTGGAAATTGAGTGAAAAAAAAAAAAGATCGGAGACGAAGGTTACACAAAATAAATTGCGCTACCACTACCGCGGGGTCGATTTCTTACCCCCCTCCTCCGAGGCGCCGGAACTTTCAGGAACGGAATCTGATTGGCTGAGCAAAATGAGTCAGAACAACGTCAAGCTTCGGCTCTCTTTTTTGGCCTTTTTTCAAACATGAAGTATGGGTAAAAGATCAAGACAGATTGAAGAGGTTTAGCAGGTTTTTCAGCAGCAAGTATCTTTCAAATTCTCTCATCGAGGGCCAGTCCCAGTCTTGGCTCAGGTTTGCCTTTTCGTGGTGAGTTATATGTCTTTCGGCAAAGTCAAACGGCAACGCGGCCAACAACTCCATTAGTGTTTTCCTCTCGGGTTCGAATCTGATGTCGAGCCACCACTTCATCACCTTGGAAAGTTCTGAGACGTATTCGTGGTTTGCTAGCAAAGTGATGTAGCTTCTCCACATCTTGTTGCTTGGAAAGATCCCCCAGGAGTCACGTGAGCTTTTCACGTTCTTTTGGAATTCGTGTATGGCAAATTGTGGCACGTGACCAAGCAGGTTGGTCAAGGTGTGTCTATCGTATTTGATAGCGAGCTCGAGTAGCACCTCCAAACAGGTGGCGTTGGGTAGATGCCCCGGCTCGAGCACCTCCTTTCTGTAAACGTCAAACACCAGCTGCGGGGCCACGCTGAGTAAGGCCCGAAGATAGGCACTGGTCAAGTGGATAGATTTCTCGGGACATTGTGCAAACAAATGAGCCATGTGCTCATGCGGCTCGGAGTTTCCATTCGAAGGTGCATGGCAATGACTCCCTGACGCAGACTGGTCACTCAAGAGTTGGAGATATTTCCCAACAAACAAATGCTTCTTTGGTGGCCCCAACGGCGTGGACAATCTCTGCTGCATTTCCTCGAAAAGCGCCATGCTCCTCACAGGACGGATCAATTCTGTTATAAAATCACCAGCAACTTTGGCATTGGACTCTGCGAACCGCTGAAACAAGATCCTGGCTCGCTCTTCGTTCATGGCGCCTAGGGCTCGTAGCTTTTGCACCATTGCAATCCACAATTTACAAGACTCTTGGTTCGTTTCCACGCCCTCTTTGAAGCAATTAACCGCGCTTTCTGCGTCGCGAGCCAACCAAATGCACGCAACATCAAAAGCAACTTGTTCTTTCTTGGACCTCGCGTGTCCAGGGTATCGCCTCTCAGCCACTTTGAATATCTGGCTCGCCTTGTCCTGGGAGACTCTGGACATAACAACAGCTATCCCGAGATACCCTTTAAGAGACAAGTCCTTGTGTCCATCTTTTTTTACAGGCACAAGAGACATGAGATATTTCTGCGCGTCTGCAAGAACCAACCAGCTCACATGCTGGTGTTTAAAGGACAAACTGGCAATGTCCCACATCAATTCACCCAAAAATAAAGCGCTCAATTTCAGATTCGATCCATGGGATTTGAACTTGAAAGCCTGGTCTATGTTTGTCACCAAGGGTAAAAGACACGAGGGCTCAAACATGACACTGTGGCGGACCAAACTCCGAATGCTCGCCTTGACGGCGGATATTTGATCCCATTTTTGTGCAGCAATGTACGCAGTATTTGCCATCCACAAGTCAAACTGGGCTATAAACTCCTCTCTGTAAAGTGGCGTTCTGTTCATAATATCGTGCACGACAAACGCAGGCAACTCTTGATCTGCTTCCTGCACCAAGGCAGCGGTCAAGGACGGCGAAGCCAAAATCTGGATCCAGCTGGTGATGCACTGCACTCCTTGAAACTGTCGTAGACTCTCTGTTACTTTGTGAAAGCAACGTATAGCCTCAACCAATATTGGAGAGCTGGGAACGCAGAATGACTCCGCTAGGAGCTTTGCGTCAGATATCGGCGAAGTCTCCGCGCCCATGGAGTCACTCCCTAGCCTTTCAATGACCCTTTCGAAAAAACCAACATGTATTTGGTGAACCTCTTTGCCATTCTTCAAACACTCAAGGACGCAAAACACATGAAATGTGACTGACTCCAACAACACGAGTAGCTTTTCCCTCGAACGCTTGACTAGCACCGAGTCATCGATGCGGTAACTCAATCCGCTGTTCAAGACTTTCAAGTAGAGAGGAGCATATTCGATCCTGGGCTGTATTCGGACGGTGTGTTGGCCATGCTGTGTCAATTTCTGATAAAGAACATTCACAGCCCTCTCGTTTTCTCGATGGCTCAACAATGAGTTCCAGCGCCGCTGGCTGCGAAACTGGACACATATCGATTTCCATTCATGATTTCGGCCTAGTCCTGTCCGTGGGCATAATGTCATATCCTTCCCATGTTTCAGCTCTGTTCTGTATCAAAGCCTTCAGCTCCTAAACTTTTCAATCCTCGAAATGAAATGAAAAAATTGGGTCTTTATATTTTTCATTTTCGTGATGCGTGGAAATCTGTTTAGGCGCGTCTGGATTGCTCCAGGAGACTGGAGAAGAACCAGAGCAACAAGAGCAAGAGCATTGAAGATACGCAAACACATAGAGCGTCCGTGACTCAATTGATTTATCAACCAGTGTGATGAAGCTAGTCCGCCCGTGAATTTTAAAAGAAAGCAGACAGAAACGAAAAGAAAAGGAAGAAAAAAGAGAGCAAGAGTGTCCGCCCACCAGCTTCCCCCGCAATCAATGATACAGAATGTCTGACCTTCCCAACACCCATCACAAGCTGATGCTCAAAGAGTCGAGGCGCCAGCAAGAAGACCTTCCAAACAGAAAGAAAAGGAGGACGCATCAGACCTCTGAAGGGCCCGTGAAAAATTCTGTGGGGAACTCTGCGGAGACTCGAGAAGAAGTCATTGACCTCATCAGTGACGAGGCTAGTGATTCTGACGATTTCGAAGATGTCAGTCTAAATGTGGTGGATCAGGAAGACTCGGAAAATTCGGATGACTTTGAAGCCTTTCATTTCGATCTTGATAGTCAGGCCCAGGCCCAGGGCCAGGACCACAACCGGGACCTTGATCAGGACGCGCTCCGCAAAGATGGCAATGACATCTTGACAATAGGCATACATGCAGAGGAAGCCCCGCTGAAAAAATCAAGAGTCAATTTCATCAGTCGAGAGGAACGGTCAAGGCGAGTCTTGATTCATAAAATGTACATTGTATTGATGGTTGCCCACCTTCTCATTCGAAATACTTGGTGCAATGATAAAAAGTTGGGGAACGAACTCAAAAGACAGTTTGTGACATCACAAATTGCTCAATTGATTGACGCAAACAATGAAAAAAAGACGCCAGCTGTTGGCTCGCGGCAGTTGTTGGACGGGTTGAAGAAGCTTATGCTAGCGTACAGTGCCAGATATAGGAGCACCTCGCAAGGACTTGTCTTGAAAAACTGGCACGAACTTGGTATAGTTCAAGACTCGGATGTGGTGACTCGCAAGAAATTCAGGACATTGGTTGAGCATTCCAGAGGCAGTCGGGATGTTGCCGTCCAGGGGTTTGTAACACTCTTGAGAGCCTTGGGATTTAACGCGAGGCTAGTGATGTCCTTGCAGCCACCCGATTACACGATTGTAACAAAACAGGGCAGCAGCGAAGGCATGAATAATGCAGGCAACGGTGGCAGCGGCGGCGGCAGCGGCGGCGGCGTCGATAAACAACGCAACGCGATTATTGAAGAGTCTCCGTTTCCTGTGTTTTGGACAGAGATATTTGACAAGTACAAAAATACCTGGATAAGCATCGACCCTATAGCTCTAAAAATAGTGCACGTTTGTCCGAAAAGGAGGAAATCAGCATTCGAGCCCCCCATGGCAGATGCACGGAACCAGCTACTATACGTTGTTGCAGTTGACAAATACGGAAGAAAACTCAGAGATGTGACTCGACGGTACAGTTTCAACTACAACGCACGAACGATCAGAAAAAGGATTGAGTTTAGGTCAGATGAAGACAAGGACTGGTACAATAGGCTTCTCCACGCATCGGCTTCTACTCATAATAAGGAAAAAAAAAACAAAGCACACATTTCCGACATTTACGAGTTGAAAGAATTCCACGAACGTGATTTGGCCGAGGGAATGCCGCAGAATATGCAAGCGTTCAAAAATCACCCCTTGTATGCTTTGGAGACCCAGTTGAAGCAAAATGAGGTGATTTACCCGAAAGACAAGTCCAGCACGTGCGGCACTTTTCGACCCAAGAACAGCAGTTCAGGCGTCTTGTTTGACGTCTATAAAAGATCGAGCGTAAAGACACTAAGATCTGCGCGGGCTTGGTACATGAGAGGCAGAGTCTTGAAAGTTGGTGCTGTGCCTCTCAAATCCAAGGCTGCACGCACAGAGGATGAAGAAGATATCAACCTTTATGCAGAGCATCAGACACGACTATACACGCCGCCCGCCGTCGAAAACGGTGTTATACCAAAGAATCTGTACGGCAACATTGACGTGTACACCGAGTCAATGATCCCAGACGCGTGCTGTTTGGTTGAACTGACGCATTCCGTGCCCATGCCGATGCTCATAAGAGTAGCAAGATTGTTGGATGTTGATTACGCCAAAGCCATTGTATCGTTTGATTTCACGCAAAAGGGGAAGGGGCCCCCAAAAGCGAGAGAAGGAGGAGTGGTGATATTAAAGGCACACGAGCAAGCTTTTCTTCTCAGTTTGGCTCATATGATTGAAGAAGAATCGGAGGAGAATCGGAAACGAGTTGAGTTGATTGCTCTTCAAAATTGGAAGTTTTTCCTTTTAAAGCTCCGTGTTCAGGACCGACTCAATAGGTCCCATGGACGATTGCATGAGGAGACAAAAGTGCACGAGGAGGCAATCCAACTGGATGATGAAAATCTAGAGAGTGACCTAGAAGGCGGGTTCGTGACAGGGGGAGATCAAGAACTGCATCTGGAGGGAAGTGACATTGCTGCGATTTATACTAGCTCTCGCAATCGGAAAAATGATGACAATAGTCTGGGGGACGAAAAGGAAGAGGAAGAAAAAGAAGAGGAGTCGGATTTCGACGGAGGATTCATTGTATCCGATAACGACGAATCCCCTTTACCAGCCACTACTCATGAGCCAAGCAAGGTGGTTGATGAAAGCTTACCCGCTTCTACTAGGAAAACAAGAGCCAAGGTGGTACACTATGCACAAGATTCATCAGACGAGGATTCTGAGAGCGAGAATGGAGCTTGCCCGAGACGTCCAGAGTCACCAGTTGATGTCCCATCACCATCATCATCATCGTCGTCATTATCCGAGGCGGATTTTGAAGATGATGCTGATGACCATTCACTGGATAACTTGGAATTTGAATACGAGACCGAGTGATGACGTTATTACGAGCGGGTTTTTTTGCCATATGCCCCTTCCAACTCTCGTCGCTCAATATAGGCCCAGTAGATAGTTTTCGTCGAATTTGGTTGTCTGTATAACGATCTCGTCTTCAAAAAATCACCACGTCGTGAGACTTGCGCGGTGCGATGTATGCGCGCTCTTCAAGCTAGGAGATGAAACAAACATTATGCGCAAACCACGTCTGAGACCAACCCTCTTTTAACCCCAAAGACTATGCCCCTGCAGTTTTAAGATACTAATGATAAATGGTATGTCACTATCAAAGCACTATATCCATCCTTCTTTCTCCTTTCATCCCATGTGACATGTTTCTAACTGAAGTGAATTTGAAAAATTATAGTCTGCTTTTAGGCCCCTCAACGTAATCGAAGACCAGTCGACCAAACGGGACTTGGAAGAAGAACACACGCGAGAGTTGCAAGTGGAACAAGCGTTTGAGATTTTCCATAGAGCATTGAGATTGCAAAAAGAGCAGAACCATGAGCAGGCGTACAAGTCGTACGAGGAGCTCTTTGCCATTGACATTATAGCCAATCACTATTTCGAGGAGGTTGATTGTATCAAAGGTCTCCAGAATGGCTCCGCCAACTCCATCACAGACCAATTGTCGCTGCTATCCCAAAGCGTGAAAACATTGAGGTATCTCGTGTTTCGAAATAGAGGAGTCTTGTACTGGACAATGTTGAAGAGTGAGGACGTTCCGAAAGCACCAGCGGAGGCCGAGATCGCCTGGGAACAAAAATCCAAGAGCCTTTTCTACACCATGGTCGATGACTTTTGCATAGCACTTTTGTATGGAGAGGCCGACGAAAAGCTTTTGGACATCTTGTATCAAGTTTTCACTTTTGTTGGCAGCTTGAAGCTAGCAAGAGGCGTGTTGGAATACACGGCAAGCAGTAGGAGTGAAAGCGACGACTTGTCGGGCCTATTACCATTGGATTCAGTGGACAAGGTCAGGCTAAAAAAGTTGAGGGCAGCGCTCAGTTATTCGAAAACAAAAAGAGAAAACACTAACGGAGCCGCAATAAAACCATTGCAAGCATATCCGGCACTCAAGAGAATCAAGAATGAATTTGAAATTCTAGCCCTTCAACGCGGATTCAAAAACACCTTGAACATAAAAATCACCAGCGCCGGGAAATCACTCGTTTGGTTGGATGTCTTGGAGACCTTGGATGCAGTAGTGGAAGAACTGCAGGATGAAACGAAAATTGAAGATGTGCTGAAGCTCAAGCTTCGACATTTTGATCCGTACCAACTAAGTGAACTGCCGGTTGATAGAACCACGATTGACGTTGAAGCTCTTGTCGATGCCTCGTTTTCAAAGTCACCACAGATAGTAGACACAACTGAGGAGCTGGACTTGCTCGAGAAACAAACTAACATAGATCCAAACGCAAAGAAAAATGAAGAAGAATCAGAAAAACTAGAGGATCCGAAAAAATCAAAAGAATCGAAAGAATCAGAGGAACAAAAAAAACCAGAGGAACAAAAAGAATCAGAGGAGCCAAAAGAACTAAGAGAGCTTCAAAATATCGAGGTAGAGCAGAGTGGACCCCAGCAATTCACAGAGATTAACGAACAAAAGAGGCAGCAGCAGCAGCAGCAATTGCACCGGGCATCAAAGCGTCTTGCAAGAGTTGAGGCTGAGTCTGTGAGTTCAGCAATAGTTGTAGAGAAACACCATTTTGCTGGCTTGGATTACTTCATAAAAAAACTCAGCGGGCTTCTTGGTGGTGAATTCAGAATAGGAGACATTTCTTCAATGTATTTCCAACAAGTTGAAGATTCAAAAAGCTCTTATGCCATCGATTTTTTGCAAATGGCGCGCGGCTGGAAAAAGTCGTATACAACGGCCCTTCAAAGCTTCACTAGTGTGAATACAAAATCTTCAAACGACAATGTAAAGTTGCTAGAGCTCTTGAACAAGTTTAGCAACAAGATGGAAACAGACTCCCAGACCTCGGTGTTGCCCCAGTTGAACGATGTGGAGGAGAATGAACTCATACTTTCTGTGATTACAGGAAACTATGATTATATGGGGTTGAAATCGAGGATATTGAAACATCTCTTTGGATCAAAGAGCCAGTTACACTTATGTTCCAAATGGACAACGGAAATGTACTCCAAGGCCGCTGCCTGGATCCACCAAATTGATCACTTTCTATTGCAGTCACTTCAGGGCACAATCGACGACATGGCATTCGCCGTGAGCGTTTGCGAAGTCTTGGTAGACGACTCCATCAACATGCGCTCCCAAATCAAGGATCTTTTATCGTTGAAAAAAATCAACAAAGCAGCTGTAAATGCAATGTGCCAAGATTTGCTAAGATTGAATGACAAGATTCAACGGTGGTTAAACTTTGTCACAGAAGGCCTTGCTTCAACAACAGCAAGAGAAAAAGATGACGACTCAGAATCCTGGTTCCATCTTTACACTAGATTTAGCTGGTGCAAGATTGTTCTTTTAAAGTCTCAAACCACTTCCTGGAACGAGGATCGAATCGTCAAGGCGTCCTTGCAAGAGCTACTTCAACGCGTGAAAGCTAACTCTTATTCATTGGAGATAAGCTACCCCAACTATAGCAATTTCCCCGTGTTGTCCACGGAGAATATCAAAACCCAATTGATGGTTGTGTCCGTTCTTGCAATCTTTTCGCAGATTATATTCGCGTCACCCTCGGATGACAACACGAATGCGATAAAACTCTTGGAGGACATCCTCATGGATCTGGATCGAGAAAAAGACGAGGCAATTTTATCGATTAAAAGCTTTTTGCAGTCCAATTCGGTGGACCTCAGCTTGAGCTTATGGAACATCTTGTTGCAGTTTTACAAGCTGGCGGGCCTATACGACGAATTCGTGGATGCTTTTGTAGCGAGTTTGCGTGTTTTCAACAGCTACATGAAGAGTGAAAAGTACCAACTTGCAGATACATCTAATAGGCTAGACTCGATGTGCAGGATTGTCGGATTTTATAACCACGGCTTGAGATTGGTCGTCGAGATCCTCGAGCAAAACGACTGGCGTTTGCAAAAAAAATCAATACCCTTTGATGTAATTGAGCCTTTGTTTGAGATTTGCTTGTTGTTTGAAATCCATGAAGAAGCTTCGAGCATCTCCTCGCTCAATACTTCAATCCGTGAAACATCAGCGCAAGCTTATGATTTGCTCAAGGAGATGTTCCTCAAGGCTACCGTTTTAATTCTCGCAAATATCAGAGAATCCCGAGAGCCTCAAATCTTGCACGAGGCTGTAAAATTGTTCCACGCGCAACTTGGAGCTAGTGGAATCTGCGACTCAGCCGGTGGCATATTTCTCAAGGCATCTCAGGAGTATCTCAATAACATAGAGAATGCGGAAAAAGATATTAGCCAGTTGATCAAATGCAGGTACCACTATACCATTGCATTGGACGACTTTACTCCATTCGAGCATGATACGCAAGAGAAGGAAACTTTGCTGGTTGCCGGCTGCGAGGATTTGGCCAGGTTTGTGTTGCCTCTATGCTTTGCCACCAACACCGTCAAGAACGCGCCCAAACAGGACATGAAGATTCTCATTGAAGAAATGTACGAAGTGATTGGAGACCCCGATTTTGAGAAAGATCACATCCTCAATCGAAACAAGGCGTGCATGGAGCATTTTTTGGACACTACTCGTCTCACCCCAAGGTTTATACGTAATGCCTTTTACGGTCTAGTCCAAATTGACCTTGACGAAACAGAGTCCAAAATAGCCGCGAGTGGACTCTATTACTTGCAGGGACTTTTGATCTTTTCGTCGTACAAATTGCGCAAAAAGAACATGCAAGGCCGAGCCGTTGAAATTGAAAACGCCATCTCGTTGTTCACGTATGACTTGATTTATGGAAGCAACAGGTTGGAGAGCTGGCTTCTTATGGCGCAAGCGTACGGCTATTTGGTGGAGGATGACTTGATTTGGACGTCAGACAAGTTGACAGTTTTTGACAGGAAAATAGGCACGGCAAACTTGCAGCGCAAGTCCTTGATATGCTACCTCATGGCGATCAACTGCATCCAGGAAGATGCCAATCAACAGAAATTGAAGCCGATAGTTGCCATGCTCATGTCCTCATTCGCGAAAGCGCTATTTGGAGCAATCATGCCACCGATGGACATGCTTGCCTTTAGAGTCCAGTGCCAGCCCAGGTTCATCAACGGTCCATCGGGGGCCTCATTCTCAAACGCAGCCGAAAGCCCCGCGTCGTCAAAACTGTTTTGCCTCAGGATTGCCAAGCAGTCCTTCCATCTAGCCCTCAAATCCGGGGAAAAACTGTGGACCGACTACTACTATCTTTCGAAAGTGCAGCGGAAATCGGGCGACTCGCCAAAGTTGGTGCTCGAGACGATGAACAAATCGTGCAAGGTTGCCGCGCTGCTCAAGGTGCCCGAGACAATCATCGAGCCCCACTACTGCATGATATCTTTGTGCTTGAAGTATGTCAAGAGCAGGCAGCTCAGTACTGCTGCAGCGTACAAGTATTTGAGAAAGAATCCCATACTTCATCTTGATAACTTTGCCGCATCTTTCAAAGATGATGGTGATATTGATCATGACGATTTTATTGGCATAATTGTTACTGCGCTCCACCAGGTGGACGCTGCAGATCGAAAGAATTGGCAGCATAAAGCAAAGTTTAAACTTTCGCGTGTTTTGTTTGAAGAGAAAGGTGACATTGACGGGGCTATGAAGATTATGTCCGATTTTATATCCCTAAAGTCCACTAATAAGCAGCTCGTGCTGATTTGGAAACCTGAATTCGAAAGGCCAGGAAAACACTTTATCTACACTTATCAATACATCAGGTTCTACATTGAATTGTTGGACCGCAAGAGAGATGTCAACAGCTTGATCATGATGATGCCGAAACTAAGGAGATCGAGCTCGATAATGGTTAATTTATACAATGCATGGGAATTGTTGTGCTCGTTGACGAGCAAGCTCATAAGAAGTGCATTTGGCCTTGGAGACTCTTTTGCATTCACTGACGGATACATCAACGGCTTGCCCTTTCTGACATTTTCCTCAAATACGAGATCAATGTTGGAAACACTTCAAAAATCAGGCGTACCCAAGGAGTTGGAGTTCCATTTGTGTCTTTTGTTTGCCTTGAACGATATGAGGAAACTCAACAACGGATACGGCCCCACTTCTTTAATCGATGACACGGTGATAAGCATGTTTTTCAAGATTTATGAGCACTTTAACAAAGGCAATCATTTCCAGGCGACGCTCGCTTCGCCAAATCCAAAGCGGAAAATAGCCAGGAAAGACATATTTCCATTTACGACGGAAATAGTGAAACATTCTCGAAGAGATGTGGAGGAGATGATTAAAAACGATCCTGAAATCTACAATCATATTTTGGAGCAGCTCTTGTTGGAACAAAACTCTACTACGGAGCAAAACGGGGGAGATTCGGAAAAATTCCCGGAACTGTTGGAAGATGAAAATGATGAAACATGTTTGGCCAGTGTTGCCCATGAGCTGCCCCTGACTCCACCCAACGAGTCTGTGGCAGCGGACCGTGAGGTTGTTGCACAAACACCACCAACAAACATCGTGGACAATGATGACAAAGATGAAAATGACAAAGATGAAGATCACAAAGACAAAGACAAAGACAAAGACAAAGACAAAGAGGAAGTCCAAACACTAGACAAGAAGTCGAATGAGCTCAAGCTGGCCGAGAACACGGGATCTAACGATCTGGAGTCCTTGAAGGTGTCGGAACTCATCGACGCAGAGAATCAGAACGAGAATCAGAACGAGAATACAGGGGAAGCCATTGCCAAAGAGGGGCAATTAAACGGTGATGAGTTGCCACTAAACAAAGTGGAAGGCAACGAACCAAGTGGACGCGAGTCCGACTCGACAAAGGAGAACAGCAGGAAAAGAAGCTCAGAGACAATTGCTGAACGACCTGCTTGTCGAACCTCGGCATTTAATCTGACCGGTGACCACATAACTATCATCATTAGCGATTCCGACGAAGAGCAGGACCTGGACCCTATCACCATCAAAAAACGCAAAAAAAGTAGCTGATGATTAGTACCATCAGGGGTTTTTTTTTTATTTTTATAGAATGTCTGCTGTGGTGGTGATCAAATTTCGAAGCGACAAATCGTAAACAATCTTATTTAGTTTTTGCGAGCTGTATTTCAAACCGTCGTACCTCTTTCTGAGCGCATCATTTTTCAAGTCCAAGAGCAGGAAGCCGTTTTGCAACTTGGACACAATGTTCAGATTGATGAGTCCCAACGTGTAATTTGGCGATGCTGAGTTTTCCGAGCCAATGGACTGGTTAATCACGGTGGCTGTAGTGTAGTCAACTAGTACATCTGTCAACTTCAAAAGAGCAAGCAAATACGACTGATAGTTGATGTCGTTCACGCCCAAGGCGGAGAATATCTCCTTGGGAGTCGCCACAATGCCGCAATTGTCGCCACTCGTCACCACATGGATCGTGATTGGCGCAGTAGTGTACGCCATGGCAAGCACCCAGAAATAGCGGTTGGAGAGAACAACAAATATCGAATCCTGAACAAACTTGTTGGACAAACTCTCCCTTTGGCTCGACTTGCATTCCAACCCGGACAACTCCGTGTTGAACTTGGCGAGGTTCGTCTTTAGCTCCTCCTCAAAATTGAACGTCTCTTTGAATACATCGTTGAGCTCGGTTGGAATTGTAGACGTCCATGAATTGATTTTCGAATGGTACGGGATGAGCGACAAGTCGAATCTATGCTCGAGATCTTGCAATGACGCCCTATCGCTGACACTGGAAGGCAAATGTTAGTTGAAATGTTTCAGATCCAAAATGGAATTTTCTCCATCGTCGTCGTCCACAATTCCTTTCTTTTGATACACTTACTCCTTGGCAATTTCGTCGCTGATGTCTGCAAAGAATTGATCAAGTTCAATCATAGGCAGGGGTACTGGGACCTTAGCGGGTGATGGAAGCTTAGCCGACGGGTATTCGGTGGGGGGATGCCGATTTTCATTTTTTTTTCCATGCGATAAGCTTCCCACGGAAAGAAAAAGACAGAAAGTAATTGGCATTCAAATGATCTTCAGTTTTCCTTCTTGTTTCCCCAGTATACATAACCTTTAAACTAATGCCAGGCGTCTCAAAGATCTTGTGCCTCCCGGGGTATTTGCAAAGCGGGGCTACACTTGCGAGAAAAGCGTCGGGGTTGAGGAAAACCTTGACGAAGCAGCTCAACATGGAGCTCGATTTTTTGAGTCCCTGCCATCCTATACCCTCGAGACACGAGCTTGAGTTCCAGCTTGGGCCGACGGACGAGGAGGCAGATAAGGTATGGGACAGACTAGTCGCGGGCGGGAACAACTGCAGATGGTATGACCATCTCGCCCCTGGCCAGGATACCGGCCTCGAGGAATCAATCGAGTTTGTAGTTGACCACATTCGTAACAATGGGCCCTACGATGGTATCATTGGGTTTTCTCAAGGCGCCGCTATGGCGATCATGATTACAAACTCGTTGAGGCGATTGTTGCCCCAGCACCCGGACTTTAAGATCAGCATGTTTGTATCGGGCTTTTGCCTTGTGGTACCCCGCGATGGAAACTTCTCCCGAGAGAATGTGGAGCGGCTCCACGAGTTGACGGATGTGGCCGAGTATGCGGCCCAGGTTGAACTAGCTCCAAATGCCAAACAATACTATGAAGTTGCAGACAGGGACCACTTTGACACCGAAGTCGTTCTCGTCTACGGAGACAATGACAGCGTCGTGCCGCCAATCCGGTCCAAACATGTCTCGATGTTGTATCCAGAGGAAAAAGTCCATGTATTCTCCCACGAAGGAGCCCATCTCGTGCCGAACCAGAAGGCATTTGTCAAGCCAGTCGCGGAGTTGTTTAGCAGAAGGCTTACGGGCAAGTTATAGACGTTTAGAAACTACATTTACATACTATTTATATCTTATAAACATCTTGTTCATGTTAGGTATGTTTCGTATGAGTGAAAACAGAAAATATGGAGTCGACTTCGACCGCTTGGTGCAAAAATGCACCGCCAGCGCCGCATGAAAAAAAAAATGGACGGAAGCAAAAATCAAGCTTGGTCAACACACTTTTCGATAACAAGGACATCTCCATTTGCGGCAAAATGTCAGAAGACACATATATACCGCAGAAGAAGGGTAGTCAAGATGAAAACGAGCTAAAGAGACGTCGGTTAGAGGCGTCTCTCTACGACTTTTCGGGCAAAAAGGCCAACTCGCTGGAGTCTGGGCCGGCGTCGATATACAGCAACGTCAAGGAAAACGTGCCTGCTTGGATGAAGAAGGGCGACAATAAGGAGCTCAAGTATGAAAAGTACGCCTCGCTCTCGGGCAAGACCGAGGAAAAAGATGCAGCAAGAGCACCGCCACCACCGGCGGCCAGAGCGAGCAACTCGTCTGCGTATCTGAAATATGGAGGCGCCGAGCCCTCGGCCGATGCGCGGATGAACAGAGTCAAACGAAGTCGAGAGCATTCGGAGCAAACTTTGTTGGCGGCGCGAGACCATAACGATGGTGATGGCAACAGCAACGTCGCAGGCACCAGCGATGATCCCAGGCGTGGTCAACGAAAAGAAGAGGAACAACGAGAAGAAGGAGAGCAGCGAGAGCAGCGAGAGCAGGACTCGAACGAGGAGGTCAACGTTAGTCCGTATTTGCACTTGGACGTGGCGAATCCATCGGTTAACCACGCTCAAAAAAATACCGAGCATTACCATACTTTCCAAAGCAAAATATCGGATAGAGAGAACCGAGATATCAACAGCATTGTGCGTCAACATTACAATCAAAGAACGCAACAGTCGAAACGACAGGGCAAGAGGACCAACTCGCCCATTTACAAGTTGCGAAACTTCAACAATACCATCAAATACATGCTTTTAGGTAATTGGGCCAAGTACAGTCTGGAAGGGTCGCCGCCCATGTTTTCCGTTCTCGACTTGTGCTGCGGCAAAGGTGGTGATTTGAACAAGTGTGAATATATCGAGATTGACCAGTACATTGGCATTGACATTTCCGATTTGTCTGTTCGAGAAGCATACGAGCGGTATTCCAAGCAGAAAGCGCGCTTCAAATCAAACTCGCGCTCACGCACTGCAGACCGGTACAATTTCGAGGCCTGCTTTGCCACGGGGGACTGCTTCACCACGGCGATACCAGATATCTTGGAGCCGAATTTTCCAGGCATAATCGAGCAGGCATTCCCAGTTGATGCAGTTTCGACTCAGTTTGCACTTCATTACGCGTTCGAAACCGAGGAAAAAGTGCGCATGCTCTTGACAAACGTGGCCAAGTCGTTGCGAACTGGCGGCGCATTCATTGGTACTATACCTTCTTCCGATTTCATCAAGTCTAAAATCGTGGACAAGACATACCACAAGGACCAAAACAATAAAATCAAATTTGGCAACTCGCTATACTCGGTCACCTTTGACAAGGAGCCGTCTCCCGATGGCGTGTTTCGGCCCCCGTTTGGAAACAAGTACAGCTACTGGTTGAAAGATGCCGTTGATAACGTGCCGGAATACATTGTGCCGTTTGAAACGCTACGGTCGTTGTGTGAAGAGTACAACTTGATCCTAAGGTACAAGAAGAACTTTATCGACATTTTCAACCAGGAAATACCAAAGTATTTTGGCAAACTCAATCGCAACTTGATTGACGGGTTGAAGCGGAGCGACGGAAAGTACGGCGCAGAGGGAGAAGAAAAGGAAGCTGTAGGTTTCTACATTGGCTTTGTCTTTGAAAAAGTGGGCTGAGGCAATTTTTAACAAACCTGAGGAACCTCCTGATTCCTCAATGGATCATGCTCATAGTGGTCGTTGCTACGGCGAGCCCACTTTTGACATACCAAAGTCCCATTGAATTAGCTGGACGTATTTCATAACACTAAGCGATATTGCACTGACAATCAATAAATGAAAGAAAAGGGTTTGTCCCGGATGAAATTTTGCGACTCGGGGGAGTCCGGGGAGTCGACGAAATGCTCCAAAATGCCGAATTCTAAGCACGTACAAGCACCCGACCATGCCGGTGTTTCCTATTCTCGTAACCCAAGCCGTTAAAACGAAAAGAAAAAAGAACCCTACCAAATTCTCTCTTCAGATCGAGATATCCGTTCTCTATTTCCATTCCTACAATGCATAGCCATTGCTCTTGCTCCAACCAAACCAACCAATAACCAAACCCAGGATATCCATGTTGCAATGCATGATATACCATCCATGTACCACATTCGGCACCGTTACATTCCCTGTGTGAAAGCTTAATTTCAAACGTCACGTCCTTCCCTTCCCCCCTGCCTCTCACCTCTCACTTCTCAATTCCTTTTTTTGTTCGACTTTTCCGCAACAAAAATTACAGTTGGCAAATGGATGGTAAAGGGGGGGGGGGGGGTCAAAATACAAAAGAGAGGACCCTTTGATTTTTTTTGCAAGCTCTTGACGTTGCAGAATTGTGGAAATGTGCGAATAAGTCTAATCAAGGTTTTTTTGCTTTTTTTGCTCCGACAGATGTGAAACATGAACTTTCGAATTCGATTGCCCCGCGTTCCTGGAAAAGGGAATTGATGGTGAAACCGAGGTACCAAATGCAGTGATCCAATTGACTGTCGAACTGTCGAATTACTTTTTAATCTTTTGATTTGGTTGAGTATTTTTTAAAGGGGGGGGGAGTGTTATAGCGCAAGCCTCCATTTCGAAGTCTCCTTATCAGAGCTATAAACTCCACCATTTTAGTTTAATCCCATCATCGATAATTTAACAATGCTAGACTTTAAAATTTCAACCCTTCACTTTCTTCCCCGAGGTAGTATCGAAAAAACCAAAAAAGAATAGAAGAAATAGAATTTAGAAAAGAACAAAGTTAAGCTTTGGTTTGCGTGGAAATGTTTCAGCCCAGGGTTCAACGGCTAAGGCGGCAATGATGAATTTTTGTGATTTTTGCAACCTTGAGCTGTTATAACCATAGATGCAAAAAAAAAAGAAGAAAATAAAAAGAGCCAAAATTGATGGTGTTGCGAGTGTCATGCGAATGATTTAGAACCGGCGAGGTTAAATCGGGTCGGAGAGGCTACTGGTCTGGCAATGTAAATAGGTGTTTTGATTTACTCCGTGCTTGTGGGTGTGTCTCTCGTTAGATCAAGTTTTCAGTTAAAGGTTGCAAAATTTACAAAAAAAAAAAAAAAAGACTCCTGCGAGAAAGGGATGTTATTGTAGAAAGCAAGGCAGAATCCGTGATAATCATAGCCCCAGTAGCGTCGCTGCGTTTGGTCAATAACAAGTTTATTGTTGACCAAACACAGTGCCTGTTCAAAAAGAGATGTCAGGTTTCACAATTTGGCATTTCGTGTCTATCGGCCTTTCCTTCTTCTCCTCCACTCATGCACTCCTGCCACTCCACTGCGATCAGCGAAACAATAACAGCACACCCTCAACCTCCAAAAACAACCATTTTCTTGCTTTGCTAAAGCCTCGTAACAAATGAAGAAGGAATACCTGGTTTAATTTTTTAGAACTGGCTTAGAATCGACCAAAGTTGAACCAAAACATTGCCAAAAGATTCTGGAAATGCGGTGTGCTATGGAGACTTTAAAATTTGTTGGAAATTTTTAGATTTGCTCTAGTCTATCCCAAGCTAAGTGACTAGATTAGTTTACCACGGCTTCATCCAGCATAACCACCCACTTGCGAAAACAGCGCCGTAGCTGTTGGAAAAAACACCATGTTCGTAACATAGCGCAACCTCAAGATAGCAGCGCAATTAGATCTCGTATGTTGTAAACTAACTTGGGGACTTAGTGGTGGCTATGGCCACGGCTTAAGCTTGGGGGAATATAAGTGGGTATAGTCAAAGCCGCGGCGCCAAGCGGGGCCCCCTCTCCCGTTGACAATTTCTCCCTGTTTGATTACGGATGCTGATCCCCAATGAGATTCCGTCACGACACATTTGTGATTGAAAGTCAGAGAGAAGTCACAACCGAAAGGGAAGCTGTAATCTAAGGGTTTCGACTGCATAGAGATAAAATATTTCATCTCACCCTCATCGTACTTCCCCCTCGCAATGCGTCTGCATAACTACTGATACATTGGCAACTCTTGCAAGATAACAATAAAAAAAATATGATAAGAGCAAGGGCTATTGTATCGATTGTATCGATTGTATCGATTGCGAAAAATGAATTGGCGTGTTGATCTTTTTTAATTTAATTAAATTTTATTTTTGGTTTTTGGGGGGTGGGCACTAAATCCTCCCTAAAAAGCCTAAACGGCGGCAGCATCAACCAAAAACCCAAAACACAACTAAACTCTAAAAAACCAGGAATTCCATCCTGCCAACTAAGTGAAAGAAAACAAGAGTCCCGTCAACCAACCGTGGGTGTGCGTGTGTGTGTGTGTATCGCATGTGCTTCTTTCTCCCCTCGCAAGTGCACCAGAGAACAACAACAAACAAATTTCACCCCTTCGTTAATTCTTGCCTAGCAGCAGATGGCGTCATTT
Source organism: Lodderomyces beijingensis (assembly GCF_963989305.1). Lineage (NCBI taxonomy): Eukaryota > Fungi > Ascomycota > Pichiomycetes > Serinales > Debaryomycetaceae > Lodderomyces > Lodderomyces beijingensis. The sequence goes on from NC_089973.1 coordinate 357,741, forward strand.
TGGACCTTTCCCACCGCCAGCTTACTCCCCACTGGGCTTCGGGTGGGTTCATGTGCCGTGCGATGCTATTGTGTGGGTGTGTCTTTGTTTCGGAATTCGACTTGGATCCCTGCCTCTCGTGTTGCTCGAACAGGAAACAAACTAGCAGAACACTTTGCACAGCACGTTTTCACTGCCGTTGGTCTTGATTCAAACTCACCCCCACGAACCCACACTTTAAACCTTCAACCCCCCCGCCCTCACAGTGGAAGCGTTGCAATGTCTAGTAGTACCGTTACTGCTGGTTCTGCCAACACGGTGGATTCAACAGGACGCGGTAAAACCAGACATTTCGTATTTCTGGGGCTTCGTGCCCATGCCTTCAAACAACCATCAACATCGTCCATTTGCAATCTTTTCTATCTTTTCTATTTTTTAGACCCCTCCTCCTGCCGTCACTAAATGGGCTCAAGTGGGCTTTGTTCCAGGCCAGGATAAACGAACTTGTTGTATTTTTTAGAAAAAGTGAAGAGCCAGTCTATTGATAGTTCCACTAGACCAAGTTCTAAAAAAAAAAAAATCCACATCCTCCTGTCTCAACCAGGAAAATAGATAAATATTTTAACATGGTGGGTCCCTAGTCCAAACCATTGGTTCGATATAAACGAACAGTGTCCAAAAAGTGAAAAAAAATAATAATATACTCTGGCAGTGCCCAAAAAGATCAAGTTTAGGTCCTATCATCTCTTTATTTGGTTTGGCTTAAACCTTTTTCGCTAGCCTCGCAAACGACGACAGGTTTAATTCATACTAGACGTTGCGCTAGCTGCGGTGAGAGTCTGGGGAATGGTGAGTGAGAGGCGAGAGGGGGGGAATGGTCCAAGGCCACCGTGACACTAGTCCAGTTTATTCCAGTTTATTCCAGTTAGATTGTTTTTGGCACCACTTAGTCAGATGCAAAATGAACGAAGACAAAAAAATTGGACCGACCTGGTTGTTCCTCAGGTTGAGAACAGGACAAAACAAAACAAGAGGATCCGCATCTAGACTAGGTTCATTTGAACCATTCACACACCTCCGACTCCACCAAGGAGTCATTCTCTCTTCCTCTAGTCTAAAAATGGGAGAGTGTGAGAGTGTGAGGGAAAGGAAGATAAGGGAATCACGGGGAAAGGAGGTGGGTCTCTCCAGCGTTGAAACACATTCCAGGCTATTCTTTCCGTTCTTCGTGATTGCGATGTTTTTAGTCGGGATGTAACTAAAAAGATGAACCAAAAAAGAAGCCCAAACTAAACACTCCATTCTCAGCTTACGCTCAGCATCCTCTAAAACTCATGATCAGTGGCCAATAGCTGTCTTCTAGCTACAAATTTTTTAGATCCATTTCACTAATTTTCAAATTGATGATTAATAATGGGATTAAAAAAAAATAGAAGCAAAACTTGTCAACCCCCCTTTATTGGATACAGTCTTTCGCAAGTATTTGGACTGGGGTCTTCTCCTGCTGCTAGAAACATTGTTCAGTGAAGCAAAGCGCACTGAACTGAGACATATCGCTACATCATGGCAACCTCCATCCTCAAAGAACAGATTGCAGGTTCGGGAGTTTGGGGATTCGGCGGTTTCTGTGCATGTGCGCGATGGTTATGGCCTGCAAGGTGATGCGCGTAAAAAAAAAAATGGATATCCCTAAACAATAACCATGCCTGGATCCCAGAAAACTTGGGTTTTGGCTCGAGCCAGTCTAAATTGTAGATCAAAAAAAAAAAAACAAAAACGGAGTTTAAAATTGGGGGGACACAGTGCTCGTAGTAGACGAATCCGGAATATATCGCAGTGTGAAAACAAGCTCAATCGTCGCCACCGGAATCAACTTGGAACCTTTGCCGGTTGTGTGTGTAGATTTGAAGGAAATGGGATTGAAAGTGAAAGCCACTTAAGCAAAACAGAACCCCACTTGGCGAGAGAAAATAATAGAAAAAAAAGAACGGTGGGAATCGGCTGAGGGTAGAAGAGAAAGGACTACACCGCGGCGTCTCGGTGTGTGCCTCGGCGGGTGTCTGCGGTGCAAAATGCGACATGCAGCGGAAGTGAACTAATCCTATTTGGTCTTTAACGCCAGCGTTTAAACCAAGAACCAAAATAAGATTGCGCGAGCTGAAACCGACCCTCTCCAGCAGCAGGTAAATGACCTCGAGGGGTTGAGGTTCCTCCAACAGCCAGAACTACAGTTTCCAGCTCTAGCTGGAGCCACGCCACCAACATGCGTGTCTAACCCAGCCCCGCTGGCCTCCTCGCTTCTCGAGTCTTTTCCTCTTTTGCCATCCGCTTTCGGTTCTGTATACCGGAACACATGCTACATCAGGCAAGACGAGGCAGTTTTTTTTCTCTGATTGCCTCTAGTGGCATGGTAGGAGAAATGTCACACGCTGTAGGGAAAAGAAATTAACCTATCTCCTTGCTCAAGCAAACAGTTTCTCAACTAATCGCCCCTCTTTTTTTTTTTTTTTCTTTTCTTCCTCGGAGCAGGAAAAGAGGGTTCTTCCCCTTCTTCTGTTGCATCTGCCTCTTTTCCGGGCGTGCTCGGTCTGGGATGAAGATATTGCGGTTGTGGTTGAGGAGAGTTAAACTTTTGTGAGTAGGGTGCCGTCATCAGCACCGGGAGTATGTTTTTTTTTCCTTTCTCTTTTTTTTTTTTTTTTTTCTTTTTTGGCGTTTCGGTTTTTTGTTCATCGTGGGATTTTTCTTGACCAACTCGATGGAAATGCGCTGTGCTGATTGAGTGGGTTTGACTCCATTTGGCGCTGTTTGGTTTGGTTTGGCAGTATGGGCAGTGACCACTTGAACATCCCAGCGTTTAACGCGAGCTATGTCTGGAGACTCAGCACCGGCTGCATTAGTGCTGTAGCTGGAGTTAAACCAGAAAAAAGCGGATTAGCAAGAAAGGAATGAAAAAGAAAGGCCATTGAGTTGCAGATGGACGCACTGCAACTTACTTAGTATGGCAGTTAAACTTCTACAGCAAAGATGAACCAAAAAAAGAAGAAAGAGAACCGTCAAGCAGCTTGCCAGTTTAGCAGTCTAGCAGTTTAGCAGTTCGGGCAGAGGACAAGGCAAAATTAAAAAAGAAAAAAAATAGTATTCAAAAGCCCAAACAGCTGAAGAGCATCATGTATGGATGGGTTTAGAGAGAATCTAAATGGTAATCGGTTTAGCAATTAGTTGATCATCAAATTAGATATTGGACATCTCACCTCCTCTGCTAAAACCGCGAGGAAGACTAAAAAAAAAAAGACATCTATAAAACACATTTGGAATCCCCATTGAATATATTCTTCCAGTTTTATCACATTTGCTTGTAGCACCACCACTTCTTCTATTTCTTCTTCTTCTCCTTCTTCTTCTTCAGTCAAGGGAAGAGACGACGATTGCTACTTTTTTTGTTCTTTTTTTTTTTTAAAAAAAAAAATCAACTTGATTGTGATTGTGTGGGTTCGCTGGGCAATTGGTTTTATCCAAACCTTCATTTTTACAACAAATGCTTTAAACAAAAGCAAAAGGATACAACTGCTGAGATTGTCGATTCCCGCCATCCAACACCATTGGCTAGCTACAATTAACCCCGAACGAGCTTGCATCTTCTTCGCAAATCACGCTATACATTTGACACAACAAACGAACGGCGAAACAAAAATATCAAATCGAATTCTGAAAAAGATACCAGAAAGAGATACGCGCACGTCACCAGCACCAGCATCACCACTGCCACCACCGCCACCAATACTGCTAGTCCCCAGCTCTGCGCGAAACGTACGTCTGTCGTCAACTCCAAACGCACAGCGCAACCTTTTTTTCCTTTGTTCTTCTTCACCCACAATCCCATCCAAATCCAGTCCAGTAGCAGGTGATATCGACTCCTTGACATACACAAGAAGCCCCGCATATACGATCTAGCTACGTCAACCCACCACCTTTCACACTTGCAGGAGATACCCACAAACATACACGCATATAAAACCAAACCAAATATCGATCTCCAAGCGAAGCGCACACGCCTTTGAAAAAAGCGACGAGCAAAGCAAAAAAAAACCACTCAACAGAAATAGTCACTCTACATAAGAGAGAAAGATCTTGACAAGCAGGTTTCATATACAAAAAAAAAATCTGATAACAAATCTGAAAACACCAGATCACGTTACTTGCAAAAGGAAAGAAAGCAAGACTAGCAATACAAATCCAAAATAGCATTTGCAAAGTGAAAATCCTGGAAAAGTGCCTTTTCTAAGCTTTTTTTTTTAAACTATAGAATTTAAGCACCAACAGTCAAAGTTTGAACCGGGCCCCCCCTTAGTCTTTGGATTTCAAGCTAGAAAAACGATTTAAGCGAAATCTTAATAATAATAATAATCAACATCATCAGATATATAATACATCATCGATATTATCAACGGCATCAAGAACAAAACCAAAAGGACGATTGCAAAAAAAGTTGACAAAAGAGACTCCGACTGCCAACCGATTGCAACAACACCCAAAAAAAACACGAATCTTGAGCTCAGAATAAGGCCATCCCATCTCGATCAAACTCGATTCAAGCAGCACGGGTCCCTCCTCAATCCACCTCCTCCGTTTGAAAAATTAATTTTTTCAGGAGAGAAAGCGAGAGACAGAAAAAATAGAAAATTATTAAAACAAAAAGATCAAGATCCTTTTTCCACAATAGACAGGAGATCTGAATCCTCACTCCATTTTTCAGATCCATTCACGCATTTATTGAGTAAGTCTAGTGCTCCAGCTACTCACAGATCCTACTAGAGTCTAATCTATTCATTTGCACTATTCATTATCCCGGCTTCTCAACTAAAAAGCACCGCTATTGTTCTGGAAATTCTCCTATTCAATCGTTTTTCACATCCTTTAAAACAATCACCTCGAGAAAAAAAAATCAGGATTTACCTTGGATTTAATGCAATATATTCAGCAACAAGTCATATTTTTCAGGACCAAATACAACCTTAGCTGATAAAGTTTTCTTTCATAAATATTCAAAGACACTGCTTTTAACTAGGGATTGTGCAACTAGAACCAGAGTATCTCAAAGTTATAGATTTTTATCCCCCCCCCCCCCCCTCCACACACACACACCAACTCCTTTATTGGGGAATTTAATTTTTTTTTTAAAAAAAAATTTAAAACAGAGTATGGCATCAGAGAGTGACAAGTTGCCTAACGAACAAGATCATTATAGAGATAGCAAAGTCAGACCCATTTCCAATAATCTGATCGGAAGCATGCCAACTGTTTTAGATAACAAGACGTTATTACCACCTTTAGGTTCCACCATGAAACCAGACCAAATGGATTCGCAGAAACAATCGCACATTCACGCACAAAATATACTGCACTTGCTGCAGCCTCAACAACAACAACAACAAACTTATGATTTTCCTTCTTCTAGCCAGAATTCCATGTATTTTTCTTACCAGCAGCCAAGCTACGATGCCTTTCAGCAGCGACAAACGTTGTCGCAACCGCTCAATGCTTATGCGCCCATGTCTCAGTACAATAGCGCGCAGTATCAATCGGGCGCGGCAGCGGCAGCAGCAGCAGCAGCAACACCAAACTCGGGGATCCGATATCAGTACCTGTCATCGAATGCAGCCACAACCTCGACCAACTCGACCTCAACCGTTCCCCCTTCGGAATTGGACCACGGTGTTGGGGTCGGTGTTGGTGTCGGGGACGCCAAAAGAGGTCGCCGGTTTAGAAGGAGGTATAACCAAATTGTGAGAAAATACCCATGCTCGTATCCTGGTTGCCTGAAGAGCTACGGGTCTTTGAACCACTTGAATACCCATATCGTCACCAAGAAGCATGGCCACCGCAAATCGAAAGCAGACTTTCAGGCGGCAGGCGGCAATCCAAACACGAGCATGAGCAAAGATGAGAAAGGGGAAATCTCCTATACAAACAAATCCCCACTGCTACACCAACAGCAGCAAACTTATCAACAGCACCAGCAACACCAGCAGCACCAATTACAACATCAACAACATCAACAGCACCAACAACAACAACAACAACCGCAGCTACAGCAACAACAACCACAGCCGCATGTACTGGCCTACACACTGGGATCGGGCCAATTGCAACAACAGCTACAACAGCAACAGCAACAGCAACAACAATCGCAGTATCTTGGCCCTTCAAGCGGAGATTACAGTGCAGGAAACTACTGGTATGGCTATGCGCCTCCGAATATCCGACCCGGCGCAATCAACACCGATAGCTATGGTAACCATTTGCCTCAGCAGCCGTCAACCAGTGGGAACTTGTACTATCCTGGGCTCCAACCAAGTAACGCTGCCGCTGGTGGTGTTGCTGCTGCTGCTGCTGCTCCTGGAAGCGCCCAGCAGAGAGCTGCTGCGCCCGCTAACACGGGCATTTCCCAAGGACAATACTATCAGACTTCCTCAGCACCACAGTCTCATTTGCAACAAGGCTACTACCAGTCGTTGAACCAAGTGCTGCAGTACGGACAACAACATCTGCCTCAGCAGCACTCCCAGTCAGTAACTCAAACACCGCAGCAGCATAACCATCCGAATTAAAAGCTGACCAGTTGAAAAAATGAACCTTGCTTTTGTTTTGTTTGTTTGGTTGTTGTGGTGGCCGCGAAAAAACCAAAAAAAAAAAACGAAAACTCAAAAATTCACCACCTTTGCAAACACAGCCATAATAACGCACAACTGGCACGGTGCCCGTGACAATACGGCTTTGGTTGGATGACTCGACCACGCTGTCTTTGATGAACAAACCCACATTTTCTTTCTTGCCAAAAAAAAAAAAAAGCCCCAGGCCTGCCTTTTTTTTTTAGCCAAAACTATTCAAGCTCATTTTAAAACAAAAAGTTCTGTTTTGTATTATATAGATTTACACCCAATAATATATGCCCCCCCTTTTATTCATGAGACCAGTTTTTCGTTGTCAAGCGGAATCCTCTAAAAAAAAGAGAGTAATAGTGTCGTTTTCATAAGCTGATATGTTAACCCCCTCGAGAGTCGAGTAGAGCAGAGTCGAGTCGAATACTGCACTGCTACACTTAACCTCTAGAACCGGCTGTGAATGGTGTGTGTGTTGTCTGTAGTGTACTGATATTTGGCCTCCCGTGGCTCTCACTCTTTGGTAGTAATTTTGAACTTTTTTTTTGTTTCTTGATTTTTTAGTGTCGGTGCCTAGATGGTCCTATCTTTACTACATTGCAGGATCTGAGATCTCTGAGACTATTCTATTTAGCTACACTTTACCCAAGCTCGGGCCCCCATCAATAGAACTATAGCTGTAACTGCAGGTATGGGAGACACGTCAGACGATCCCGTGTCGGAAACTACAACCCTGGCAACGTTGCTGCAGGTGCCGACGGAAGAATGTGGAAACAACATCGACCCTGAAACACGGCTAGTGCAAGAAAACGAAAAACAGCCCGATGACGACAACGATGACGACAACGACGACGACACTGCCGCCGCCGCCGCCACGAAAGAAGAACCTGCGTTTTTGCCTCCGAAGCGCTCGAAAAAGAGATTGACGTTGCAGGAGAGGTTGGCTCAAGCAGCCAAGGGCAAAAAGAAAGCCGCTGGTGGGGCTGCTGCCACGGCTACGGCCACGGCGAAAGTTTCAAATGGCGAGCTGTCAAACGCCTCTTATTTCACTACGTCTGCGAATACAAGCGTCGATGACGTGACTGCCACGGGTGATCAAGAGCAAGCTGAACCAGCCGAGTCGCAAAATGATCAAAATGATCTCAAGCACAAGGACAAGCTCGAGTTGGAGTTGGAGTTGAAGAAACTACAAACGGAGAATGCTAATCTCACTGAGCAGTTGTCGTTGTTGAAAAAGAGCAAAGGCTCGAGCAAGGAATTAAGCGAGCTTCAGGCTACCATTGCCCAAAAGGACGAAACGATCAAGCAGTTGATGAAGGAAGGAGAAACGTTGTCCCATAAGGAGTTGAAGTTGAACGAAACCATCAAGAAGCTCAAATCGACAAACCAAACCTTGGAAGAAGACATGGCTGAATTTGCCAAGAAGCACAACGAGTCGTTGGTTAAGCTGGAGGAGTTGCAGGATTTCCTCAAAACACACAAGTTGAAAAACGTTGACCAACTAATATCAAAATTCGCCGAGATTTCGGAAAACTTGCACCATGCTCGCGCCGAGAATGAAGCGCTGAAAAGCTTTCAATCCAAGTACAAGGATCTCCTACTAGTATACGAAGAGGTCAACGTTGCCAAGCAGGAGATACTGAAGGAGCTCAACGGCGTCAAGATTGAGTTTGAGATGCTGAAGAAACAGCACGAGCTTGACCTCGCATCGAAAGACGGCCAGCTAACGTCCCTCAAGAACGACTTGAGTCACGCTAAACAAAGCTACTGCGACGAGATAAGCCGGCTTGAAGAAAAGATTGAGCAACTAAGGTTGGATCGAGAAGTGCAGAGCGAAACAAGCAGTCGCGTCAAGGCCGATGAAAAAGTCGATTTCGACGACTTTAAAAAGCTCTCGGATGCTCATCATACACTTCAGAAGCAGTATTTGAACTCGCAGGAAAACTGGAAGATTATGGAATCCAACTTGGCGCTCAAGGCGGATACCTTGACGACATCGTTGGAAGCAACCAAAAAGGCAAAACTCAAAATATCAAACGAAATCCAAAGGGCCAACTCTACAATACAAAAGCAAGCTCAAGAAATGCAACAACTTCAAGCTAAAATCGACAAGGACCAGTCTCGAATAAACGAGTTGGAATTGTCGTTTAACCTCAAATCAAACGATTTGCAGGACTTGAACGAGAAAATGGAAAAGCTCAAGTCGGTCTACAACCAAGAACGGGCAAACCTCAATTCCAAAGTTCAGCAATTGACAGATAGCTTGGAGCGGCAAAAGGAACAAAAGAGGCCGGAGCCTTTGAAGTTCGACTCGAGAATGAGAGTAAACTCATCTAGTTCGGCATTTTCCGGCTACAGCTGGAACGATATCAGGCTAGGGGAATCTTCGCAGACTCCCGCGCTCAACAGAGAGGACGGCGTCTTTTTAAACAACAGCCACAATCTCTCGCTGAGCTCATTTACGGAGATTGGAGACGAGATCTACGACCGCGACCAGTACCTGAACATCGTGTCGAGCCAATTGGGCTCGCAATTGGGTGCAAACGGCCAAGGCGAACCGCTACCCCACAATGCGCTATTCGGTATCCCGTCTTCGTCTCATGGCAACAGCAACAACTTGCAGTTGGTCAACAAGATGAGCTCGACGATTCGAAGATTGGAAATCGAGCTACACACGTTGAAAGATGAAAACTCCAAATTGATCCAGGAAAAAGAGCAACGAGAACAGGAGTTGTTGGCGTCGATCAAGTTGAATGACGAAGTTGCTGCTTTGAAAAGCCAAGTTGGTGAACTTGAGAACACGATTGAGGAGAACAAAATCAAGGAGCAGACCATGTTGGAACTCATTGGCGAAAAGTCGGAGCAGGTGGAAGAGTTGAAAGCTGACGTGGTTGATCTCAAGGAGTTGTGTCGGAGTCAAGTGCAGCAAATGGTTGAACTACAGGGTTTTTAGAGTGGACTTGAAGTAAAAGACGAGAAAACAACCTCCTCTACCTCCCTCCCCCATAGATATACGTATGTAGACGGACACTTCAAAGCTGTAACCGAACGAGGCCCTATTGCTTCTTACTTTGCTTCAACGGACTTTTTTCTCCCCTGTCCAGATGTTTTTTTTTTTTTTTTGCACCCAAAAATTTTCTTTGCACGTTCTGTAGAGATCGAAAACACTAGAGTGAATATCAGCACGAGCACTTGCCTACATAAAGTTCTTCAAAGCAAAAAAAGTAGCTAGCTCTATATTCAACAGGTATAAAACCAAAGAGCTTGATTTTTTTTCGTTCTTTTGGGGGTTTTTCCTTATAAAAAAAGGTTGCAGTAGGAAAGATTCAGATCCATCAACCACCTCATCTCAAGCCACTCCTGCTTCCCGCACGAAACAAACGAAAAAAAAATCAAAAAAGCAGCCAAAAAAAAGAGAGGGTATCCGAAAACCATTCATATTGAAGTTGACTCGACCGGGCAACAACGTTTCACAAGGGCACTATCCCCCATATACTCGATGAAGAGCTTTAGAATCTATCAAGACCGAATAGCGAAAGCGGTACTGAGGAGCGGGAAGAACGAAATACAATTCTACAAGATAGACGCATCGGGGCAGACCAAGTTGACAGGCTCCGTGTTCCTTGATCATCCAGTGCTAGATTTCAAATTCAACTCGAGCGAGCACGATGAGCATGTTTCGAAGACTAAGCCAGCGTCAAGGAAACGTGTATTGAACGGGGGCGCCGCCGCCACCAGCAAGACCAACTCGGCAGATGCTGAGACGTTGCTTGGTGTGGTATTGCAAGATGCAAGCGTCGTGATCCTCTCCGCTGACTCCAACTCCATTATGCACACGCAAAGGTTCCACAATGGCAATGACAAGGACAAGGACAAGGACAAATCTTTAGAGTTCAGCTCCATAGTTAGATACGCAAGCGACACCATGTGGTGCGTTACAAAATCGCGAGATCTCGTCAAGTTCAACCCGATGGCCAGCGCCAAGCTCAGCAAAGTTGCAAAACTACCGAAGTCAAACACGATATGCATGAGCGGCGAGTACCGCGTCTGTCTCGGTACTGGCAACAGTGTCGAGTCGGGCAAGATCGTCAAGGATAAATACGTCAAGACCCAGATTTTCCCCTCAGTGAAGGGCGAGATTGTGCAAATTGAGCTACTCGATGCGCAAACTTGCGTCGTTCTCACTGCCGATGGACACGGATACGTGGTTCCACTTGATTCAGCAACATTGCAAAGACTCGAAACTGAAGATACCATAGAAAAAATCAGCATCGTGCGAGCTGACAACGAGCAGTATATCATTGCAATTACAGTTGGTGCTAAATTGGACATTTTCACTAGCGATGGCAGGCGCATCAATTCTATTCTGGTTCCGTCCAGTTTGCGTGTGGAATGCGTCATCAGCGTGGATAATCAGCCCATGGTACGTTTGGGGCACGATGACCACACCAGTATGCAGTTCCAGCCTTTTGCGTTGGACCAAACTCGCGTCGATGTGCAAAATGGAGCACCAACCCCAGAGTCCAATGGCGTGAATAGCAGCAGCATAATCCGTCTCCCTGATGGTGAAGATGGTGACGGGGTGAGCCGGGACTTGTATGAACTTTTAAGCAGCTCCACATTGGACAAATCCGAGAGTCACAAGCTTTGTAAATCTAAGAGCTACGAGTACGACGACGATGACGATGATGATGAAAAAATCAAGAAAATAGTGTCGAAATTATCGCGAGAGCAAAGTGAGAAACTATTCACTGTTGTAAGCGAGCAAGTATCCCAGGACGTCACCGCGAACTTTAGACTCAATGTATGGCTCAAATGGTTGCTTTTGATCCACGGGGGGAACTTCGCCCGCAGCAACAATGTCTCAGTCAAGAGCTTACAAAATCAACTAGAAGCAGGCTTGAAAGTCTTGCCCCGGTTATACGCCATTAAAGGAAAATTGCAACTTTTGAAATTACAATCTGAGCTTAAATCGTCTGCTCCGCTTGAAAACAACGATGTCACCACTACGGTCGAGGATGAGAGTATGATGTACGCAAACGGCGAAGTTGACGATACACCAGCGCCGGAGTAAATAAACACCTAACATGAAGCTTACTTTTCCTAGCGAGATTGATACAATAAAACGATTTCAAAACAAAACAAAGAAAAGGATGTAAATATTCTCTACTTTGCAAATGAGTCAAAGAAATCAGTCACCAACTCAGCAACAGCCTTAGGCTGTTCCCTCTGGAGGAAATGCCCCGCTTTCGGCAACAACTTAACTTGAGCCCTCGGATAATCCGCCTTCAATTTTTTCTCCTCGTACTGCAAGATCCGCTTCGACATACACCCGTCATCTTCGCCGCACATGATCAACGCTGGCACTTTGGCGAAATCCACGGCCCAACGCAGCTTCCAAAGCGACACGGGCCGGAACAAGTGCCGATAATACGCCGTGACCGCATCCACCACCCCTTCCTTCCTGAACTCATCTCGAATCTCCTTGATCTCCCCCTGACTCGCATCGTACCCGGGACTCCAATACCTCCACAAACGACGCAAATAATCATCACCACCATCATTGCCGAGCAACTTCCCACGATAGAGCCACCCGTACTGCATAGTCAAGAAATACGAGCTCATATAAATCTGCTCCGGCGCAAACCACGCCAATTCCCACACATGCAAATTCGCCAAATACGGAATCGCCAAACACGCAATGGACGCAACGAGCTCAGGGTACAAGTTCGCGACCTTGAACGCCACGATCGCGCCCCAATCATGCCCCAATAAATGCACCGGTTTATCCCCCTCCCCCTGAATGACTTCATGGATCCAGCATTTGACATCGTCAGCGATACAAGGTAACATGTACTCGTGTTCGGGTCCCACGCTCGACGGTTCGTAGCCGCGTAACTTGGGAGCGAGGAGTAAGACCGTCTCGTTGCGCGTTTGGTAGTGGGCGACGAGGTAGGGCCATGCTTTGTTGAAGGTGGTGTTGACGTCGGGGAAACCGTGGAGGAGGAAAATCACACGGTCGAACTTCTGTTGGGTTATTGCTGTCTGCGTGAGATTGGTCAAGGTTGTGAACTCCCTTGCGCCGTTGTGGAGCTTGATTTCATGCTGCTGAAGCGACATTTTCTGGATTGGGTTGTTGAAGAATAAGGGTTGAGCTTGAGGTGGAAGTTGGGGTGGGGATAGCTCACACTTTTCAACAAAAACCGGGGGGTAATGTTAAGGGGCTAAATTTTGAGAGTTTATCACATGGGAAAAAGTAAAGCGCAAATAAAAAAAAAATTGAAAACCCCCACCGTTCGAATACAGGTTCGGGAAGATTGAAAAAAAAATAAAAAATTGAAAGTAAATCTAGGTATTGGGATTACGTGCAACATAAACATAAACATAAGCGTAAGCGTAAGGGTAAGCATAAGCAAGTGGGGCGGCAAGGGATGCTAGGGTGAGCTTAAAAGATATCGGTTTCGAAAGGACAGTTGATACTGCTGTGGCCGTCTCTTTCGCATATTCCACACCAGTCGGTCTTGCCCGCCGCGGGATCAAGTGAAGTTGGAGCTTTATAAATAGGCAAATCGGTAGGGATGTCCAATCCCAACAAATCGGTGGTAGCGGACGCGGTATTGGCCAAGATCGAAGCAGCAGTATTCATCGTGATGGGCGTATTAGAGGGCTTGGCAAAAACAGCATTATTGGCTCGAGCTTCTCCCGGCTGAGAGTTATTGTCACGGCTAATGGTTCCCAAACTGCTGCCTAACAAGTCGAAATTTTGGATATCCTGAGCAATAGCATCAACACTACCGGGGTGTTGCAGTTTGTACTTTTCCAACTCGGCAATTAGTTGCTTCGATTGGTCCAATTCTTTCCTCAACGACTCCATTTCACTCAGCTGTTGACGGTTCAAATCTTGCAACTTTTCCAACTTCTCTTCGGCTTCGGCGGCTTCGGCGGCTTCGGCATCCATGTCGACATCGCTAGCTTTAATATTCTCCTTCTCCGCTTTCAACACCTCAATCTCTCCTTCCAACTGCTGGTTGTGGGTCTCGGACAGATTGAGCTCTTCATTCAATCGCCGTATCTCAGCAGCCTGCTTTGCATTCACCTCCTCCAACTCCTGGATGCGGTCTTCGAAAACCTGCATTCCATCCTGTTGAACAGCCATCAAGTTATCCATTGCAGTATGCCACTCTTCTCTCTGCTTTGTGAAATGCTCTAATCTGCGGTCTTTTTCTCGGACAACTTTGCGTAGTTCCTTGATCTCGCTTTCATACTCGGCGATTGCGTTTGCAGCTGGTTTGGGCTCCGAGCGGTACAAGTTCTCATTCATCATGTTCATTCTGGCGCTCTGGTACCCTCCTTGGTTTAGTGGGCTCAAGGGCGATCTAATAAAAGTTGAAGACGTTTGTGTGCTTCCCTCGATCAAGTGTGGTGTACTGCCATAGGGAGAGTTGGTGTTGGTTGTTGCCGCAGTCGAAGCAAATTTGGTGTTTGAAAACGCAGACGAGGCCAATGCCACAGCAGGGTCTGTGTGAGGTGGTGATTTTGGTGACACTACTGGCAATGACACCGATGGTGAAGGCAGTGCTGCTGACGTAGCCGCTGCTAGTGCTGCTCCTGCTGGTGCTGCTGCCACTGCCGCTGCCGCTGCAGTATCTGCTGCAGAAGATGACGCTGCCTCCGTATTAGCACTTGCCAAATACGTCTTCAGCTCAGGTAGTTTCACATTAACCGACCTCAACCTGTCATAAGGCAAGAACAATCCACTCATGGGCACGTCAACCTGAAAATATTGCACATTATTAACCGATCCTGAATTCTTACCTCTTGTTGCTGCCAATGTTCCCGCTAGCTCTAATCCCGCGAAAACCCCGTTCTTGCCCTGTATTCCTCCGACGTAGCGCAAAGTGGCCTGACCGGCAGCCCCAGGAACGTTGACTTTCGTGCCTATGATCTCATTCATGGGGCCTGAAGGTGACTTTTCAACACGTGTGTATGGTGTATGGTGTATGTGTGTATAAAGATTAGACCCGTGCTTAGTTTAGAAAACAATCCTAAAACACAGAAAAAAAAAAATGTTAGAGAATGAGAACGAGATCAAATCGAAGAGACACCAAGAGTGCTGCAAAAAAGATATATATGGAGGCAAAGTGTATAGAGAGTAAACTCCCTTCTGAAGGGTCAAGGTCGTAGCAAAACTTGCAGATCAGATGGCTATGCAATTTTTGACAACGTTATCAGCTTGGTGAAGCCCAGTTGCCTCAACTTTCTTCTCAAATCCAACTTTGCACTCTTGATGGGGGTCGTTTTCCCCAATATGACACGGTTCTCGTCATCGCTATTAGCTTTTTCAACTTGCAATGCATCGAATTTTGCAACCAATTCATCGACGGATTTCTTCTTTTCCGCAATTTGTTCGCTCAATTGGTACAAGACTTTGCCAATGTTTGCAACGGTGGACGCGTTTAACGAGTTTCTAGCTTTAACGGGCATCAAAACTGCAAGCAACTTGTCCTCCAATTCTCTCGTCTTTGCCAATTTTTCTCGTAACTTTCTCTGCATGAGCTCGTCTTTGATTTCAAGCGGTCTGTTTTTGAGCACCGACAAGTTTTTCAACGCTCCCTTTTCAAGAAGAACTAACTGCGTAAACATCTGGTCCAACTTGATTCTGCCAGCTTGCGATTCTTGCACTGCTGCCTTCAACTCTTCTAGCTTTGTAAGCTGTTCTTTCAAATGTGATAGTTTTCCTGCATAGTTGTACTGGCTGTATTTCAAGTTTGCAACTTCGGATACTGTGTGCCAGCTTTGACCCGGTGATCCATGAGCATCTACAAACCTTGCGAGCAGTTGCATGTTTTTGTCTAGCACCTGCAAATTTCCTTCTGTATCTTCGACGATGTCAATTATGGTGTCCCTTATAGACTTTGATGGTTTGTCCTTGGTTTTGTTGATGCCATCGTACACAGCAAATTCAAGTGGTTGGACTGAGGAATCTATTTTATCATTACCCTCTTTACTGTTTTTACCAGCGATATTGCCATCATCTTCTTCTTCTTCTTCTTCAGTAGGGGTTGGTCCGTTTGTCTTATTTGCTTTTGCATCGTCTCCCTTTGAAACTGTTTCCTTTTCTATCGCCTTTTGCGGTGGCACACTCGTCGACTTTTGCTGAGAGTTTTCAACTTTCTCTTTGGATTTTTTGTCCATTGCGGGTGCGCTAACTGCCGGGGCCGATAAATTTTTCTTCTCTTCTTGCTCAAGTGACGACTTTGAGCCAAGTGCCTTGTCTAAAGATTGCGACTGGAGGTCATGGCTTTTAGCTGAAGGCAGGTTTTCAGGAAAAGCTGCCGGAGCTGTTGCTTTTGGAACTGCTTTTGGGGCTGGCGAGGATGCCCTCAAGGACTCGACAGATTCTGCAATTGGAGTCGCTTTGGTCATTGCTTGGTCAGAAACCTTCGCCTTGTCCTTTTTCAAAAAATCAAACGGCGACTCAGTTCTCGGCTTGGGTGCATCCGCTGGCTTCTCAAAAGAAAATGGTGAGAGATTTCCACCAAAAGTGGACTGTGGCTCTGTTTTTGCTTTTGCTTTGGTACTAGTCGTAGTTGTGTCTAAATTGGCAAATGGGGAGGAAGTCTTGTTGGTGGAACTTGCAAAAATCGAGGGTTGATCAGCTTTGACTCCGGTGGAACTGGAACCCAAGTTGGCAAAGGGGGAGGATGACTTGTTCTCGTTTGTCTTTGTTGAAGAGGTCGCAAACAAACTCCCACTTTTGCTGGATTCAAGATTGGCAAAGGGCGACAGCGACGGCGACGGCGACGTGGTGTTGGGTTTTGCATCAAAGATGGATTGGCCTTGGGCACTTCCAAACGATGCAGTATTTTTACCATTTCCAAATTTTGCAAAACCAGAAGATAAACTCAGCTCTTTGCCCGACACACCTTGATCTTGCTTTTGTTGTTGCTGTTGTCCACCAAACCCAGTGTTACCGAATCCCGAGCTGCCAAATCCAGAACTGCCAAATCCAGAACTGCCAAACAGCGAACTGCCAAACCCACCTGCTGTAGAAGTTGCTCCAGCACCAAATCCACTTTGGCCAAAACCGCCGCCGGTAGACGCGGTCTTGCTACCAAAGCCTGTAGAGCCAAAAGCTGGCTTTGCCTGGCTATTGGAACCAAAACTAGTTGAGCCAAACGCGGCGGCAGGTTTCGTTTGGATATTCGAGGAGCCAAACCCGCCAAAATCAGGGGCTGCGTTGGCCGGTGCATCATTTTTAGTCGCAAATTTGAATGCATCGGACGTTGAGGATCCAAATGGATTGCTAGCAGTCTGGAATGGGTTCTTTTCCAAAGTGGGAGCCTCTTTTGTCGCTATTTTTTCCTCCTCCTTTTCCTCCTTCTTCTCAACCGAGTCAGTCGTATTCGTCACCCCGTATCCTTGCAACGTTTTCTCCTCTTTTTCAAATGCCTCCAATGCGTTCTTTAAGGACAATTTGTTCTCGAGGATGCCCAGCTTGTGAAATATCCACCACGACCTCAACGCTCCATTGTCCAATAGACAATACAACTTAGGCAAAACGCCCACGGCCTCTTCCACCCCCAAACAGGGCTCGTCTACTTTTGTCTCCACCTCGTTCAACGATATGCACATGCCCAATGGCGAAATATCCTCTCCTTCGTCGCTCATGGGAAATTGTGCTCTGTTGGAATCTTCGGCGGGCGCAATAGTCTGTGCTTCCTCTAGCGAGGAATTTAGGTCAAGTACTCCGATATCTGTCGACAATGATGATGTGACGATTGAAAAATAATTTGACTGAATCCAGTTTTTGATAGCGCTGGTGTAAAATGTAGGCACGCGCGGTGCTGAGCCAAATGCAGGGGCGATATCTATGATGAATGCTTTATATGTGTCATTTTTCTTTTCCTCCTCGCTTTGCTTGAGCAAAAATGTCTTGATGTCGTGGAATTCCTCTGCATCCAGTTGGTCGTAAGCTAGAAGAATATAGTCTCCTTCTGGAATTATGGATACAATTTCATAGCCTTCGATGCTTTCAGGCTCCTCTATTTCAACATTGATACCGTTATCGATACCGTTGCCCGTGCACATTAGCTTCAACGGTGCATCTTTCACGGCATATATAGGTTTATGGTCCTTCCAGGCAAATGCTGTAACTCCAGTGGCAAGCTGCTTCTCATTGTGGTAAAGCAGAGAATCTTCAGTCAACCCAAGATACTGGGACCTGTTCAAGGGCAATATGGTTTGAAACTTTCTTTCTATCTTTTTGAATGCATAGTCCTTGTTCTGAATCTGGCTAATAGTCAAAGTTTGTATGGTTTGATCATTCAAGATGTACAATACAGAGTCGATGAAATACAATTCAGTAATTTTGAAATCTGCAGGAACTCTGTTTATGTCGCTGAAATTGTCTAGTGAGGTGAATTGTAACGTCTTGTAGTTGGATGTGGCCAAAACTCGAAGTTGATTGTTGATGGCTAGTAGATTCAAAGTTTTACCCTCTAGCTCGGGCAGCAGGAGTTCAAGCTGGTCATAAAGCTTGTGCTCTGTTGGATCTAGCTTAAACCCAATATCTTCAGAGACTTCCTCCTCGATGATTGACGACATACTTGGCCGAACAAACAACCTTCTGTTGTCTGTGTTTGATGGGTTATTTAGTCCAAACCTTGAGTTGTAGACGTGAAGACTACACACATATTGATCATTTGGAACTTTGCAATGGTAGCGATTGATTTTTTTCCGACTTGATCACGTGCGTTTTGTAGCTCCAACTCAGCGTGTGTGTAGTTGCAGCTCTGGCTGCAAAAAGAACTCACTTGTTGTACAGATGGTGTTGAAAACGTGCAAACGCCTCTGCTCTGGATGCAGAATGAAGATTACACATCTCAAAGTTGATTGCCATAGGAAAGGAACAAATGAAAAAAAAAAAAAAAAAAGGACAAGATTTAGTCGTTTTCCCGATTGAAATGGAATTGCACATCTTATGTTTGTCCAGGTGCTGGCTACAACAACAACAACAGCAACAAGAACAACAAATTTACTTAGTTGAATGCGATTGAAAGTGAACCCTTTATTATTGTAACCGCTGGGAAATGGGATTGGATTTGATCGACTCCAGTTGTGAGTTGAAAATTAGAAAAGATAGAATTCACCTCGAGCCCGGTATAGCCGCTTTCCTGTCTCTGATTCAACACTATCGGCTCGCCAGCCTGCGTCTACAAACACACCACGCCTTGCAACCCCAACGCCAACACATTTTTACCTTACAAAAGGCAGAAAAGTATGCAAAAGTAGACCGACGTGCCGCTTGTTTGCATCCCCCATCCTCTTCTTTTTTCTTTTTTTTCCCCTTAATTTTCGTATTTCGCGCACAGCAAATATAATTTTGACAAATTGGGCATTCAACGGAAAATTAACAAAACACACAACACCGGCCGTCCAATGCCACACCTAGTAGGAGAAAATTGTAAAGAAGACGAAGAAGAAGAAGTGGTAGTAGAAGAAGAAGAAGAAGAAGAAGAAGAAGAAGAAGAAGAAGAATCAAGAATGTGTCGCGTGTTGAGCAGCTTGTTTTTTTTCTTTTTTCGTTTCTTCTTGTTTTTTTGTTTTATATATTTTGAATGCATCTAAACAGCTCCTTGATTCTTCCGGCAAGTTCCCAACCATGGTGTCTTTATCATAAAACTGGCGGAGGAGGGTGAGTTACTGTCTTCCAAGACAAACAAAGCCGGAAGCGAAAGATAACATCTTGTATAATTCCGTGTTTGGCTAGTCAACTTCACGGCAAAAATGAAGAATGCAGAGAGACCGGGTGATGGGCGAGTGGGGGAAGCCGGGCCTATTGTTATGACGCTTTGTGTGACTGGGACTGGGAGGGTGTCCCGTGGGGTTTTTCCCAAGCAGCGGAAAGTCGCCCCAGTAGAGGCTTTTTTTGGCTTTGCGAAGAAACAATCGTTGCAGTTGATGCGTTGCTGGTTACACATCTTGGCCCGCTTGTGATATTCCGAATGCCGTCCGCAAGTTGCGCGTAGCCTCGATTCTTCTTCTTATTCTTCTTCCTCTGTGCCTTGCTCTTGCCCTTTGCTTTTGCAAAGATCCAAGTTCCACTCAGGCAGAATCCAAGTAAGCTGATTGAAAAACAGAAAATGAAAAAAGAAAGACAGATGCTAATGAATGGAAGTGAAACCACGTTACATTGGTTACCTGTGGGTGGTGGATGGTGGGTGTATTGTTTTTCCAGCAGCGGATTAATAGAATAGTAACGTTACACTAACACAATAGAGACACACCTGCAGAACAAAGAAGGGCGAGAATTTTGGATCCCCAATCTACCCTCCCCCCCCCCCATGGATGGATGAAGCAAGGTTGAACCGTGTAGAATAAGAGAACTGAACTGATATGGTTTGAACTGATGTTGACGGCAGAGCTGTGTCATCTTCTTAACACCCAACAACATGGATAACACTTGCTCTTTCACCCACGAAATAGACTTGTCGTCGTTCCGTGTAGGAGACTTTAAACCTGGCGGAACAACTCGCCCTGAGCGAGAAATATTTTTAGTGCAAATCTCAGCAATTTAACCCCTTCGTCTCCGGGGGAATATAACATTATCCGTACATTTAGGAGGTCAAAAGAAAGGACAACAATAGACTGAGAAAGCGGGCAGTTTTAGTTAGATATATAAATAGTGTAGTCGTAGTCGCATGGGTGGTGGTAGTGGCAGTAGTTGCGGGGAGTCACTTGAATCTATAACCCAGATATCATATTACATTATCGTCATCATCATCGTCATCATTCCTCAAATTTCACAGCAAATCACATCGTGATCTTGATCTTTTCCCCAACGGTTTTGTAAAAATACTACCAGTACTACTCCGAAATAATACTGTCATTTCAAACTCTGATTTCCACCTTCGATCATCCCACCTCGGTTCCGGTGAGCTTCAAAAAAATCAAGCACAACCCCAACCTCAACCCTAAAATTCTAATTTCGTCTATAGATATCATCTAACCATCTTGGTCGTTTTTCAAAATTACAAACCATTATATCATCAAACAACCACAGTTTTTGAAAAATCAAAAGAACATACTATCCCAGTATCTTATTCCACATCATTTACTACTTCTGCCTTGGTTTTTTTTTCTTCTTCAAACACACATCTAGATCCAGGGAAATGTATTCATCACCGTTTACCAATAACCTACATCAAAACGCACCGTCCCAATTTAAAGAAAATGCCAGAAATGCCATCTACAACCAGATACCAACCAATGTTCAAAACGAGCAACAGCTACAGCAGAAACACCAGTACTATAACGCACAACCATCGAATCTTTCCATCAAATCGGCACCTACCCAGCCGTTGAAGAGTTCGTATAAACTGCTTCTGCGCCGTTCAACGTCTTCGTCTTCGTCCATATTTTCATCCTTTACAAATGGGAAACGATCGATACGATCAGCCCCTTCGATATATTCAAGCTCAACAGGAACAATCCCAGAAGATCTGGAGCCTATAACGGCAACCGTGGATCAACTACTTAACGATATAGCATTGCATGAAGAACACTTTCGTAATCAATATGAGGAAACAAAGCTGCAACAGCGGTCCAAGTACAACAACTCGTCTTCATCTTTGTCTGCAACATCAATGGCAGCAACGTCATCAAGATCATCAGCATCATCAGAGTGGTCATCACCACTACCACACCAGGATTCCGATGCCGAGGAACTATACAAGATTTCACTTGGCTCAAACCTCACTTATCAAAACAACCAAGAAGAGTCGTTTCTTATAGACTGGAACTTGAACGTGACCAGATGCAAACTCATTCTCATTAACCTACCTATGATCTCATCAGTGACAAATCAGCCATATAATCAGAATTTCCCGCCCCATTTGATTGGAGACTTGGCTCAGCTATGTCATCTTATAATCGTGCCACCGCATATCACAGATAAGGAGTTGATATTCACCCTTATCCAATCAAACATATACCAAGAACACAATTTAGATTTGCCTTTCCGCAAGCTGGTTGCCGAGATATCAGTAAAGCAAAGCCGACTACTCCAAGTTAACTCCATGAGACAAGAACGCAATGGGGGAGACGTAAATTATCAACATCATGAGCAGTTTCTTAAATTCAAGTATAAGGAAATTGCCGTGAGAAACTACTTGATCAATTTAGCAGCCGCGGCAACCACGGCTCATGAGTATAAATTGAGAGTCGATGAGATCAAAAAGAGTTTGAAAAATGCCGCTGATCCAACTACAGGCGCTGCCGTTGCCAAGAGGAAGATGAATAAGGATGACAAGAAGGTGCTTTGGGATCAAGTGCGTCTGAATGTTTTCAAACGAGCGGGACTAGAGGAGTGACAGTGGAAGGGTGCCTTGCTTAGATATATATTTGTATTTATATTTATAACTTTAATAGAGAGGAGCCAACGCAATCAATGTCACTCTACTTGTCTCCATACATTAAGTCCTCTAAAAACAAAATCCAATGCAAATAAAGCTATCCAAATCTAAAAAAATAGCAAAACCTCAACATAGCCAGGTCTGTATCAAAACCTCTTTCGCTCCAGCTTCACCTTTTTATAATGTGCCCGTTTCCCACTAGTCCGACTCGCCTGAATCTCGCCATATTTCCGCTTAAAATACTTCTTCGTGCCATCATCAGCCAAAATCTCCAGCACCAAGCTCGTGCCCCGCTCCCTCCGCTTCAACTGATTATAATAGCCCGTGTTGCCCTCCACAATGGTCCCCATCGAGAAAAATTTAGGCACGCTCCACTTTTCACGCTTGTAGTGTCTCTTGGGGTCCAACGCTTGCCTCTGTCGAATCACGTCCAAGTCGCGTTTGATCTGCGGGGTGATTTCGGGTTGCGCCATGTGGAACCAGCGGGCATCCGTTGCGTCTTTCGATTTCGCGGCTTTCAAGGCGTTGCTCGCCACGGGGTCATGGATCCGGATCGGCTTGTTGGTGGGTTTACCACTCTTAGTGTTTGGTTCAAGCAGCGAGGTGAGCTTCGGGAGGTTATTGAGCGATCGCTGGATCGACTTGTAGTCTTCGCTTTCAACACGAGAAGGAAGCGACCCTTGGTCGGCGCTGCTAGCTTGAGTATCTAGTTCTCGTTGCAAGTCCGCAAAGAGCGCATCGAGCGAGATGCCATCGTCTGGGTTTGGATGCGTGTGCGTTTGCGTTGGCGACTGCGTGGTGTTGTGATGGTTGTGTTTATCCGATGCAATCGACTCTGTTTCTGAGCTTTCCATTATTGTTGTCTCCTGAGGCTTCTGTTGCACCATTTTATTGCCTTCTTAAATTATCGTCTTTGATGAGTTGAAATAAGTGGACTCATCGGGGATATGATTGATTGCAACCACTCTTTTTCTTTTTCTTTTTTTTTCTTTCTCAATATCCCCTATATCCCCAGTGTCGCTTGGTAGCGTGCCTCACTACACTGGACATCCCAGATATATTACCCAACCTCCTCAAGCTCATATCTACTGATCCATTTCTAATTGCAAGTAACTTTAATACAATAAGAATTCTTTCTAATACACAAGTAAAACTTCACCTCTCAAGAGGGCTCCTCATCGCAAAGCATCTCTATTTTTCCACACGCTCTCTCTATTCACCACACTCTCTTATTTAAAGTGGATTTTTTTTCTTTTAAATTCCATCGGAAAATCCACCCACTATTGCTTTATTAAGACCACCTTCCTTGACGGCCAATTCATAGTATCCATAGATTGTAGTCACGGCTAACAAGATGGCAGTACCGCTTCCCAAAGTACCCATCAAATCACAAACAACCGACAAGGCACCAATGGTGGCACCGCCAAAAGCAGCAGCAATGGGGATAATCTTCTTCAACTCCTTGTAAGCGGAAGTTTCTCTGTGGCCAGCAATGACCAAGCCTTGTTCTTTAAACTGTTTGGCCACGTCTCTTGGCGAAGTGCCGCTGATCTCGATCCATGTAGTTGAAAACACAGCACAAGACCCCAAAACAAAAATAATATACGCCGTGGTCTTGATTGGGTCCAACAAGGCTTCGGCCCAGCTGAAAGGTGGTTGAATGTAGTATGCTAATCCACCATTAGCGTACAATTGAGCTGAGCCGGGCCTAGCGTCCCAAGTGCCCAAGACTTTAACAAACAAGTTGTCTGGCCATCTCATGAACAACAATTGTGACATGATAAAAATGTTTGAAGCCAAGGCACTCTCCAACATAATGGGAATGTTTGAAGTGTAAAACAATCGAATTGGATATAAACCATAGGGTCCTCTTTGTCTTGTGGACTTCATGGGCAACTCGATTCTAAAGCCTTGCAAGTAGACAACGGCGAAAAAGACAACAATGGTTGCAATCAATTGGAACATATTGGGCAAGTTTGGTCTGTAAAAAGACTCAATCAAGGCTCTCTTTTTATCCTTTCTTGAGCCAAGCAAGTGGAACATGGAAACAACCGCACCATCAAATTCAGTGCCTCTTGCAGATGAAGAAGTTGTAGGAGCAAACGCCTTCCAAAAAACCTGTTCACAAGTGTTTGTAGCCGTGAACAAGGAAACACCGCTTCCCAAACCGTATCCCTTTTGCAACAACTCATCCAACAAAATCACAATGATACTAGCGAAAACCAACTGCAAAATCAACAAAAGACACAAGCCCACGCCAAGTGACTTTGGAGGTCCATACATTCCAGTCAACACATAAACGGTGGCTTGGCCCACGGCCAACAAGATGGCCAACAATTTCTGGGCAACTTGGAAAGTTTCACGGTCATCCTTGTTTTGCATATCGACGTGGATAATCTTGGTACCTTGCAACAATTGGAACAACATACCGGAGGAGACAATTGGCGATATACCCAACTCCATCAACGTACCTCTGTTCGAGGCCAACATCATTCTCAACCAAAACAACGGATCGCTCGAGTCTGACGAGGCGATACCGTAAAGGGGGATTTCCGACATCACGAGGAAAATCATCAATGTTATAATCGTCCACATCACCCTTTGTTGGAACTGGACTTTACGCTCGGGAGCTATAACTTCTGGCAAGAAGGGACTAAACGGCTTAACCAAGTCTAATGCACGAAACCCACTCATATTGTCGACCTTTTTTGTTTTTTGGTAACTTGATTTTATTTGATCTCGCAGTGATGTGTTTATTGTTGAAAAAGTCAATTCTAAGAAACGCTACAGAAGACTGAAAGTCGTGTCGCTGGTTGGTTGGTTGCTTGATTGCTACTAGTACAAGCTTGTTATCTATAATGGAGGAGTAAAAGACCCTTGTTCTTTTCAAAAAAAAACAAAAAAAACCGGGGTTTGGAGGTGTCCGTGTATGAATTTTGAAAAAGGATCTCTAGTGAGTGGAACTTGGAGTGAAAAATTGTGAGACTCTCTCCAGTGAATGAGTTATTGTACGTGTGTGTTCTTACTGAGTGTGAGTGCGTGAGAGAGAGGTAACACGTCAATCGACACGTAAGAGTAACATCTCACACACGAAAATACTTCAAAACAAGGGAAAAGCCTAGACTTCCTAATTGGGCAGCTACTTGCAAGCGAAGCAAGGATCTGCTCAATGGCGCTACCATGTGTTAATACTAGAAACTATGTGAAAAAAAAAAGGTGCTCTCGAGATCACTGACATCTCACTCATTATTTTAATTATGTGTACCTCATTTTTACATAGAAAGAGAGAGAGCAGACCAAACCCATCTACTTGTTAGAACGAAAACACCCATCCTCTAGCAGCTGGCCCCATTTTCAAAAAAAAAAAAAAAAAAAAACCAGTTTCATGATGACGTCGGCTTGGGCAGACAAATTGGCAAATGTAGCTCCGCCAGCATCTAACTCGAAACCCGCCTATGCCCATCCACAGTCACAGGACAAGAAGCAACAAAATAGAAAGAAAATCGTGTCGCCACCACCATCGCAAAACTCAACTGCAAAATCACAATCGCCAGCTTCGACCACGACGGCAACAGCCACAACAACATCCACAGCTTCAGCGAGATCGCCAGCGCCAGCGTCATCGCACAATAAGAGAGCCACATCCCCACCATCGTGCAACCAGCCAGTTCCAAACAAGTTCAACTCGGACGAAATACTAAGTTACTTTGATGCCGAATACAAGAAATATTTCAGCCAAGCGAAAGAAGACAAGGACGGAGAGAACTTCAAAATATACAAGTCTTTGGAGTCCTCGAACCAGTGGACAACAAAGACGTCGCTGAACTCAAGCAAGAACCAGAAAAATGTTGTGCTAAGGATTCTTCACAAGAATGGAAACCAGCATAGCCACAACCACCACAGCCATCATGGGCATCACGGACATCACGGTCACGGTCACGGCCACCGTTACCACGGCGGAGACAAGAAGGACTCCAACGGATCGGGAGCTCCTACCGTTGATATATTGTTTGAAATCAACCGGTCAATCTACCAGCAGAGGCAAGCTCAAACGCAACAACAACAACAACAACAACCACTGCTGTCACATAATTAATAAACAATAGCTAGCTACAGAAGTTGTTGACTACCGGGCAAGCGCTCCTCACGTGACCCAGCTGGAAAGTCCACTCCAAATCTTCACCATGTATCCGCTACCCTCACACAACCACTACCAACACTGCTGTAGGGGTTACATGTGGAGAGATCAGGGGAAAAAAAAAAAAAAAAAAAAAAGGAAAAGAAAGGCTGCTCGAGGTTGTTTTTCTTTTGCAAGAGACGGAAGTATATTACCGACAGATCATGAGCTCTACTTCGTGGTATATATATATAGCTTTCAGCTTATCTAGGAAGGATATACAACTCGATTGAAACTGCGACTGGAACTAAGCAATTGGAACTGGAATTATAACTAAACGTAGACTTGGACGTGGTATTGAATCATCGTCCCGGAGGTTTCTTTCTGTCTCACTCTCTCGCTTGTTTGTTTGTTCTTTTTTCGTTTTCCGTAAACTTCCTCACCCCCCCCCCCCCCACCACACACACACTCCTGTCGTGCCGGCCCCAGCAAGCAAATGTCGCGAGCGGAGATTCTGGCGAGAACTCTCGACCGGGGCTCCGCCCCAGCGGCTGGCGCGGCCTCCCCGACAAAGTGCACTCCCCCAGCCCCGGGAAAAACAACGCCTTCGTGTGCGTGTGTGAGTGTGTGTAGTGGCATGTGCAGATTGGCTTATTATCGTTGCGGTTTTTTCAACCTATTTCCACTGTCCATAGTAAGCAGTTTATACTGCCCTGGGTGTCAATAGTATGGGGTAAAAATTTCTCTAATATATGCACATAGAAAAACACTCACAGGACGTCGGAATATATTTGTTGAAACAGGAAACCCTTTTCTTTCTTTTCAAGAACCCTCAATTCCCTCAAACCATTCCTTCGCCTCCTTTCTTCCTTGCTTCCTGCTATTAATCTATAACCCACGACTTGAGCAGCAAAAAAAACGTTGGCAATGGTTGAACAAGCACACGATTCTATTTCCAAACAGATGGATATCGAAACGGATATCATCACGTTAACCAGGTTCATTTTGCAAGAGCAGCAGAAGTTGGCGCCAACTGCTACTGGTGAGTTGAGTTTGCTTTTGAACTCCTTGCAGTTTGCTTTCAAATTCATTGCTCACAACATCAGAAGAGCCGAGTTGGTCAATTTGATTGGTGTTTCGGGAACGGCAAACAGTACTGGCGACGTTCAGAAAAAATTGGATGTTATCGGGGACGAGATTTTCATCAACGCCATGAAGTCTTCCAACAATGTCAAAGTGTTGGTTTCAGAGGAACAGGAAGACTTGATCATATTTGAAGGCGGTGGCAAGTATGCTGTTTGCACTGACCCCATTGATGGTAGTTCCAATATCGATGCTGGTGTTTCGGTTGGTACCATCTTTGGTGTGTACAAGCTTAGAGACGACTCGGATGGCTCTATAAATGACGTCTTGAGAAGGGGTACCGAAATGGTTTGCGCAGGCTATACCATGTACGGTGCCTCGGCCCACTTGATGTTGACCACCGGTGCTGGTGTCAATGGTTTCACCTTGGATACCCAATTGGGTGAATTTATCTTGACGCAGCCAAACTTGAGAATCCCTGAGAAGAGAGCCATCTACTCGGTCAACGAAGGTAACTCCTACTATTGGCCAGAATACGTCAAGCAATACGTTGCAGACTTGAAAAAACCTCAAGACGATTTGAAAGGTAAGCCATATAGTGCGAGATACATTGGTTCCATGGTTGCTGATATCCACAGAACCTTGTTGTACGGTGGAATCTTCAGTTATCCTGCCGACACCAAGTCCAAAAATGGCAAATTGAGAATCTTGTACGAGTGTTTCCCCATGGCCATGTTATTGGAACAAGCTGGTGGTAAGGCGGTCAATGACAAGGGTGAAAGGATTTTGGAGATTTTGCCAAAGGGTATCCATGACAAATCTGGTATTTGGTTAGGTTCAAAAGGTGAAATTGATAGATTCTTGACTTATGTTCCAAAGAACTAAGGGGAAGATCTGATGTTTGGCATAGGTTCTCCGTAGGTACGGTTTTTCTCCCTCAATGCACAAGACTACAACAGTCTGGTATTTCCTTGTAGTTGTTGTAGTTGCAGCTATTCGTGATGCAACTAGCTGTCCTCGGCTCACCGGATCTCGCTCGGCACAAATCTCGGCTTCGCGCTAATGCCGCTACTACCACCACCATCATCGCCAGCAGCAGTCTCGATGTCGACGTTGCAGAAGAACTTCAAGCTTCCAGAAATGGCAGACACACTCTCCTCACTAGCCACCTCCACCCTACGAACTCAGAAAGACTAGGGCACTTGCAATTTTTCACATCGCGAAGACCTCCTCCTTCTTTTTCACCACCATTTCTTTATTGCATCAAAAAACAACTCTGAGTCACACTATACCTCGGAAAAAAGAAAGCGCAAAAAATTTAGCCATCCCCCAAGCTTGAGCCGTCCATTTCTTTCACCAACACCCCAACTGGTCAAGTTGATAAAAAAAAAAGAAACAACATCTAGCAAGACTCCCAGAGCCTCCAGTTTCGTTTTTTCCGTTTTTTCAACTATGAAATATGTCCAACATGCATCTAGGGAGATCAAATCATACCTATCAAAACACATTTCCCTCACCAATCTCCGATTATCAGCATTTGTACTATCACTTCTATCATGCATTGTCACGGGCTCCATCCTTCTATTCACGCTCTACACGCCAACATTCCACCACATAATCGGACTAACTTATTTCCAAATCAACTTCATCGCCTCGATCTCACTAGGGGCAATGTACTTGTGCTTGCCGGTATTGGGCTATTTGTCAGATTGCTACGGACCGCTGATCTTATCATTTTTGTCGATGTGGCTCTTTGTGCCTAGCTACGCCTTGAATAGCTGGCTCCTATCGTGGAACTGTTCGCTGGTTCCCCTTTTCAGCATGACGTTCGGCATGATTGGCTTAGCCACCTCGTCGCTTTATTTCTCAAGTCTCTTGACTTGCGCCAAGATTTTCCCCCACCAAAAGGGGTTAGCTATATCATTACCCGTGACATGCTATGGCCTAAGCGCGCTTTTAGGATCGCAGGTTTTGAAAATGGACTATTTCCATCTCAGTCGGGAAACGTACAAGAGCGGCGATGACAGGAGCGACTTGCTCAATTTGGTGCGCGTGTTTAAATTCTTTGCCGTGTTGTATTCGGTGGTGGGTATACTGAGCTTCATTTCGAGTTCGGTGGCTATCGTGGAGCAGGATGCGATATTTGGCGAGATTGAAGATATAATGAGCAGCAACAATAGCATTCCTCCTTCTTCAGCTGCTAATGGGACATCTGAAGAACAGGATGAAAACGCGCCGTTGTTGCGCGGCGAAGACTTGGCACCCCAGAGATCGCTCGACCCACCAAACCATAAAAAGCGATACATCAACTTTCTCAAGGACGTCTCCGCATGGTTACTCCTCGTATCGCTCATATTAAACGTTGGTCCATTAGAAAGCTATCAGAACAACTTGAGCTCCATCTTATCCTTCATCAACACCGCCTCATCGCCAGTATCCAACAACAACAACAATAAAAACATAGGCACGGGATCAGACGTGTCCGACAAAGTGAGCCTCCTCGCGACCGCATCAACCTTATCGCGTCTCGTGCTCGGCGTCCTCTGCGATTTCTTCCAACAAAAGCAAATCGACATCCTCTGGCTCCTCGTAGCCGTGATCATCCTCGGCATCGTGGGCCAATGGTTCAACAACATCGTGCTCAACGGCGTCGCCTACGGTGGACTATTCACTACGTATCCGACGGTTGTAGCGTCGGTATGGGGCATAGACTTGTTAGGGTCTACGTGGGGTTCGTTCATGGTTGCGCCTGCGATTGGCTCAATCATGTATTCGTTACTCTATGGTCTCGTTGCTGACCTGAACAAGGACAATATTGCAATGTATTTCAAAGTCACTGCGTTCTCGTTATCGATAAGCTGCATCTTGGTCTTGGTTGCATTTAGAGTCTGGCGTAAACGTGGTCAATTATTTTCATAAAGTTATATAGAAAGAGAAAAGTTTTGTTTTTTTTTTTTTTTTTTTTTTTGTCGAGATTGGCACACATATATACATGAAAGTTATACCTTCAAGGGCAAGTTTCTTCCTTTCACCCCTTGAAGAAATTCGGTTCGTTTAAATTCAAAAAATCAAGGTTGAAATTGAAATAGTTGAGCTCAAAGTCCAGGGTAAGCCTGTGGAATCGCTTTGTCTTGTCGATCCAGGAACTCGTGAGCATCTCTTCAGTTTGAATTTTCTTCAACTGCTTCCATAGATTCTCCCGTTGTAGCTCCATCACCAACTCTTCATCCGTTGGTTCAAACAAGTCCCCGTGTCGATGAGCCAAGTTGGGTATATGCGACTCGAGAAGCTGGCTAAACCGCTCCAAAATATCCCGCGGGAGTCTCAATGCAGAGGTTTCATATAATGTCTGGAGCCTGCTGTCGAGCATCTCGCACATGCCTTGCTCCATCATTCTAAACACGGTGAGGTGCACCCGTCTCAACATCAATGAGTACCTGTACCTTGTCGAAATATCTCCAATGAGCTTTGTTTGACAGTGATTGAAAATCCGCAACTGGGAGACCAACTTCCTTGCAGTGTGGAGCTGAGATATGTCGCCGTTCTGCTCGAGCAATTTGATGTTGCAATTGAGCCTCATTCGGAGACTGCCAAATACAACGGCACTGAAATGAAGAAACGTTTGCGCAAACGGCGCGAGCACTAAGATCTCGGCATTTTGGTTTTGTGAATGGAAAAGAAACGTGTTGAGTTCTTCAAGATCTTTCAAAAATATGTACATGGTCTTCTTGAAAAACTCAGTTTGGTAATGAGGCACATCCAAGGCCTCGTAATACAGGTACAAGGTGAAATAAGTGTAAGCAAGGATGAAACTCACCTGAATGAAAATTTTCAAATTCAACAACGCCAAAAAACCCGAGCTGGCTTGGCTGAATATAAATTTGGAGCTTTTGCCCAATGTTCGTTGCCGCTCTACCTCAATATCCGACAAAAGCTGAATCACTTCCTCTACTCGTATGTTCTTGTTGACTTGCAAGTGGAAGCTGGCCAATTTGCGACTCAACTGGAACAAATAACTGTATCGGTGGAAGCTTGTTATGACATCGTTTTCCAATCGTAGGTCGGAGCAGTTAGCGCCTTCGCTGGAAAACTCCGGTAGCCTGCAGTCTGACGTCTCCACGTCGGTTGACAACGTGGTGTTGAACACCAACGAGTTGAGGATATCCATCATCACGATATAGTGCCAGATTTTCCTCTTTAGATTCAAATCTTTCGCCAGCTTGTGGTTGTAGCATTCTGGATCTCGGTTCAACCCAATCGAGTAGCACAACTGTATAATAGATCCCATTGTGATCTGGGTAGCTGCTCCAGTAATGATATTCTCCGGAGACATAATCAAATAAACACGAAGCATCAATCCCGCTTGTAATATGGGCAAGCTCTGTCGCCGAGAAAAATCAAATTCCTTCATGATGGTCTCCGCAGCTCTAAATGCATCAAAGGAGACCGGGTGTGCCACTAGTGGCGATGATCCTTGTCCCTTCATGTCCAAGAGGGACAAGTATGCTAGTCGCAACATGATCAAGTGTATAGCCAAAATGGCCAAATCATTGGACGAGTCTACATTGGGGAAAGTGTTCATGTAATTATCGTTGAGCTCGGGACCCATGATTCGATTCAATGTTGACCTGAATTCCAACTCGTCAATGATTGGAACAAAAGGGTACAACTGCTTGAAGAAGATGTTGAGTAATTTCTTATTGACCCATGCAGGTGGAATCAAGTTAAAGTAAGACGATATGGGATCATTGAAATCGATGCCGGGAGGCACAAACGTTAACCCCCTGTCATTCATGCCGATGATTGCCTTTAATCTCAGCAAATCCTGTGGAACTGTGGGTTCGTCCGTTCCTGGAACATACGCCTCTCCAAAAACTATCCTGGCCTTGGTCCGTAGCTCGTTCATCTTTTCCTCGGGCAAGTCTATCAATAGTTGCGAAAAATCGAAAATGTTGCGCTTTTTGTTCGCCTTGGTAACCATATATTGCCAAATGAGTTTTGCACCTGAGTCCCGTCTCATTAGCAACATGTATGGAAATGGTCTATGGCTCAAGGGCAACGGTTTCCAATCTTTAAAGCAGTAGCTAAAGTTGATTTCTCCTGCTGGAATCATCTGCACACGTGCACTTTTGGCCCTATTGGCCCCATTGACGCCATTAGCCCCATTGCTCTTGGCCTCGGCCTCCAACCCGTCTGAGCCACTACGGTCAATCATTTTCTCTAGCTCTGCTATTTTGCATTTAATTTGTAGGATTTCTTGGAAACTGTTGGGCAGCGATTCAGCAGAAGGTTGTGTCGAAGCCACGCATTCACGCTCGCGTTTGCGTTCACGTTCACGGGGCACTGCCTCATTTTGCAAAGCTTCGTTCTGCAATGCTTGAACATTAATTCCACTCGGATCAATGAGCAGAGGGAGCACATTCGGATCTTGATTCTTTTGTGGTTTTTTCTTGTTTTGCTTCTTCAATCTGGCAATCTCTATCGTCTCCATGGACTTGGTGTACGTGCATTCCTTTTTCAACCGAACACATGTTTCGCACGGCTGCTGCTGTCCAGACGAAATACATTTGATCTTTCTAGTTCTGCACCTATCACACGAGAGAACCGTTCTATGTCTCTTTCGCATGTTTACGACGCAACGGTGTCTATTCGAATATTTGTAAGCTCTGTGTATCTGTGTGTGTGCCTGCTAGCAGTGACGATCTCCTAGTGCGGCGTGGTTATCAGGTTTGAAGATTGATAATAAAAAGTTTCAACTTGGGAATAATTTTTTTTTTTTTCCGGCTTTTGCTAAAACCCCAAACCCCAGTTGAAACTTGATGGAAGGGCTTGTAGTATTGACAATCAATTGCGCATTTTCAAAGTCCATACTCGGCCACGTGTGAATGCCAGGCAAAAGCCAATGTCCCCCTCTATCGGTATAACACAGAATCATCAAAAAACAATAAAAACGAAACCTCGAATAGCAATTCCAACAGAGGAAAACCGGTCTGATTACAAAAAAAAAGACGAGAAAAGAAAAAAGCACACGGGTGGTTGGCGTTGTTCAAAAGCTTTCAATCAAGATCTGCAAGCTTGATGTATTCATTCTCGCGTATCACAAGATTGCTAGCTTCCAAAATCTCAAAAATTGACTCGTACTCGCGCGGAACTTTGACTGGGGCTGCGTTTGTCTTGACCAATTGGTTAAAGATGGTGGCGAGCTCCAGAAGAGACTGCTGAAGCCCTGACTGGTCACTTACTGTGCCTGAAACGGAATCGGCCACGGCCATGTACTGGATCAAGACTTTTTTCAAGTACATTTGAAGCTGGTGTGCCATCTCCTTTGATTCGGCAAACAATTTTCCAGTCGAGGAAACTTCTTCTTCCGCTACTACCCATTTTTGCAACGTCTTCTTCTCCCGCAACTTGCTGTCGCGAATCCTTGTTAGTTCTTGAACCATGGCTGCAAAATCGTAACAAGATTCTTTTGCCTCTTCAATCTCGCTTAGCTGCTTCCTCTTTGCATCAATCATATCCTCAAGAATCGACGCACTCGCCGCGGTTGCAATGGTGTCATTTTTCTCCAGCTTATAGGGAATCGTCTTGTAAGTCTCGTATAGCGCGATAATCCTTTTCTCAATTGATGACGATTCATGCAAATCCTGGTCAAACGTAGCTACTGCCGCGTCAGCTTGTCTAAGATGTTCCTCCACCCTCTTGATGTCGTTCTCTAGTCGGTTAAGATATACTTGGTCTCTTGCCTTGACTTCATCCGTGGCATCTGTGGCTGCTGCTGCTGTTGTTGTTGTTGTTTCAGTTTCGTCTTTCATCGCCTGAGGAAATTCCACCTTCCTCTGTTGCAAAATGAAAAAAAAAAAAAAACCAAAACCAAAAAGAGCCCCAATTGAATCTCTTACAGCTTAAGAGAAAATACCCTGAGGTACTATAATCAATCACACGATGTCATCATTCTCCACAGCAGCATTGCAAAGTCTAGACGACAAATCCAGGAAGGAAATCATGAACTTTGTCGAAGCTGAACAGTCGAAATCCAAAATACAAACTGCAGTGCACAGCTTCACCGACATGTGTTTCAAGAAATGTAACAAGAACGCCCCCATAATATCACCGAAATTAGACGTGAAAGAAGAGCAGTGTTTGGTTAACTGCTTGAATAGGTTCTTGGATACGAATATCAAAGTTGTGGAAGCATTGCAGGGGAAATAAAAAAAAAAAAGAGGAAAGGAACTAGAATTGCATGGGTGGAGTGGGTTTTCCCACGTATCTTCATTGTATATATGTACATAATTCGTCAAATTCTGACAATTTGCCACAACTTACAGCCAACTGTCGCAAGGACCCGCGGTTCACCAGGATTTGCTCCTGAATGTCTGCAACTTTGTACTTTTCCACCCTTTTCGTCAACAAAGCGTAAGCCCCCACGAGGTCGAAAATGAACGAGTATAACAATGGTGATTCGAGTTGGAGAATCTCATTCTGCGCTCGAAGAGCAGCTAGTATAACCTTGCACCTCTCCATCATCGCGATATTGGTGATGAGTTGGTTCAACAAGTAGAAGATTTTGGAAACGCTGATGAGAACGTCGACACCAATGCGTTTGATGCAGATTGATAGTTGCTCCAATAGAAAACACATTGTCTTTTCGAAATTTGCAGCGTAGCTCATCGACGACATGATGGTGGCAATGGTCTCGATGTAGTTCAAGTTTGTGCCGAATTCATCATCAACGCGGTACAAGCTAGGATACGCCACTTGCAAAAGCGACAAGGACTCGTCCTCGGGGGTCACGGGAGGGATGTGCAATAGACATTTGGACAAGCTTTCCCTCAACTGAGGAACCAACGAGTTCAAGGTGTCTAGCTTCAACTTTTGCAATACTTTACAAGTTTCAATCTTCCCCCATGTGTCAAAGTAAAAATCGTCAATGAGCAACAACAAAATGAGCATATTCACCTCACGGTCTTTGTTCTTGGTCACTTCAATCAAAAACCACGCCTGCGCCAACGGTACAGGGTCGAATGTCTGGTCCTGGAACGTCAATTTCGGCCGCAACCCCAGTCGCCGCCCGCCCAAGCCCAGCTTTGCTTGTTTTTCAACTTTTTTCAAATTGGATCGAAACTCTTGATTGAGGAACTGGGTGAGGTAGGACTGTAGATTGTTTGATTGGATGATTGAAGACACGATCTGAGCATTTGCCTCTGAGCACCAGCTGAGATTGGGGTTAGCATGCAATGAGATGGCCTTGACCACATCATAGTTGATAATTTTCGCCGACTCTATTGCGAGTAGATCTCCATGATATCGCAGAGGCGGTTGCCCTAGATCCGATAAACTCTTGACAATCTTGGCAACATCCTTTAAAGTATCCACCTCCGGCACCTCCTCAATCAACATGACTGTGTTTTCTACTCTTCTGTCTTTCGCTTTTCCTTTTTCTCAATTACCCCCATTGATATCACCACCTGTCACGATCCTGTTCACGGTTCACGCGACGAGCAAAAGAAAATGAAAAAAATTGCGCTTAATTCTAAAATTCCGACGGAATATTTACACACCATCTCTAAGAACAATCCCACGCCAAAAGGAAGGGAGGAGGAAAAGAATGAAGAAAAACGTCCTACGCTTATCACAAGAAGTCAAGAATGCGCTCAATCTCAAGAAACCCGTGGTATCTTTGGAGTCCACAATAATCTCACATGGACTACCCTACCCGCGAAACGTCGATATGGCCCTCGAAGTCGAGGAGATCCTCCGAGATTCCGGAGTCACTCCAGCAACATGTGCGTTCCTCAAAGGTCAACCACACGTCGGTCTAACTCAATCGGACTTATTGATCTTTGCCGAGGAGGCAGCAAAACGCGGGGGCGACAAGGGGGTCTCCAATGTCTCCAAAGTGTCGAGGAGAGATATCGGTTACGTCATGGCTAATCAGTTGTATGGAGGCACCACGATCTCACTGACGATGATCTTGTCGCATTTGGCAGGAATCAAATTCTTTGCTACTGGCGGATTGGGCGGTGTGCATCGAGATGTCCCTGGTGAAACATCAATGGATGTTTCTGCGGATTTGACGGAGTTGGGGAGAACACCGGTGAGTGTGATTTGCGCGGGGCCAAAGTCGGTTTTGGATGTTGGGCGAACATTGGAGTTTTTGGAAACGCAGGGTGTGTTTGTCGGGACTTATAACGAAGATAAACTTGATGCAAAGGATTTGAAATTGCCCGGGTTCTACTGCCGCGAGTCGCAAGTGCCATCGCCATTTGGGTTCGACAGCTTCGAGGAAGCCGCGCAGATGGTTTATGCGCAGAATCTGCTTGACTTGCAAAGTGGCAATGTCTTTTGCATCCCTCCTCCAAAGGATACTGCGCTAGACAGCTCCTTTATCTCAGAGATTATTGAGCTGGCCAATGAAGAAGCTAGAGCCAAGAATGTGTCCGGTAAGCACTTGACCCCATTTTTGCTCGCGCGAATAGCTGAAAAACTGCATGGTAAATCGGTCGATTGCAACGTCAGTCTAGTCAAGAATAACGCTCGTGCAGCTGCTGAAATTGCAAAAGCCTACCATGCCATTTCACCACTGGAAGTATGTGATTGAAAACCAAAAAAATAACAAAAAAGAAAAAATGGACAAAAGATCAAGAAGATTAGAAAAAAAAGCAATTTTTTTTTTGTGAAAGATTACTGACCCCTTCTTGATGTAGGTGAGCCATCAACCAATTATTGAGAATACCGCTAGGACTAGTTCTGGCTCCAAGTCGAGCCCACCGTCTGACACCAATTCAAGTATTTTGGTGGTTGGCTCCGTGGCGTTGGATACAGCAGCCACCCTTGGCTCCGATACCAAGATGCATGACTCAAACATAGGCACGATTACCAACTCGATAGGCGGTGTAGGCTACAACATTGCACTAGCCAGCAAATACATTTACCCACTGACGAGGTTCATGTCGCGAATAGGCAAAGACGTGTCGGGGGACACCATTTCCAGCGAGGTGCAATCGCAAATGTCGAGCGTTTTAACCACTGGTGAGGGACGCAGTGCCCAATACGTATGCACACACGACTCACAGGGCGAATTGATTGTTGCATGCGCCGACATGTCGATCATCGAGGAAGCAGCATTCGCTGACGATGTGATTCGCGAACTCAACCGCTCTAATCCAAAAATTGTCGTTTTGGACTGTAACTTATCTAGCGAGTCGCTCAATCGCATCATTCTGCAGCGCGCGCAACGTCTCGACGGCGGGGAGTCACCACCACTGGTGATTATTGAGCCGACTTCATACGTCAAGGCGCAAAGACTCGGTCAAGTTCAACTTGCAGTATTTCCCCATAACGCAGTCAAGCTAATCACGCCCACCGTGCAAGAGCTACTGGGCATGTTTAATTCCATGTCCCGAGCGGGCAAATTCGAGTGTTTGGACCACTGGTTCCCCGTCGTGGACGCGATGAGCATCAACGGTTTGATGCGTGAAAAACTTGCCAGATTAGACTCCAAATACAAGCTAAACTTGGTGAGCTCGGGTGTGTTGCAGCAAAGTTTCCATTTGTTGCCTTATTTCCAGAACATCATCGTCAAGTTGGGATCCAAGGGCGTGCTCTCAATCGGCTTGGCTGCCAATATTCACGATTTGAAAAGCATTCCCACAACGTCTCCATATCTACCTGCTTCCATCATCACTAATGATCCAAACAGCAAAATTGGCGTAGTTGTTGAGTACTACCCCGTAGCCAAGGAGAATGAAAATTTGCAAGTTGTCAACGTTACAGGCGCAGGCGATACACTCGTTGGGTTCTTGGCTGGCAAATTGGCTCAAGTCGCTGCCCACTCGCCTAATGAAAATTGGTTGAACCTGGAGATTCTTTCTTGTGAGCAAGTTTGGAATAGATGGGAACACATTCACAAAGCTCAACTGGCGAGCGGGTTGACTTTACAAAGCACAAAAGCTGTCAGCCCTGAAATTGGCAAGCTTTGAAGGACTTAGACTCTGTTCTTGTAATGTTATTCTTTCTATAGACTTGAATCAACTGTCTCAGATCGCATTGAGGAGTGCGCCCACCTCCCCCCGCAAAGCGCGTGGGCCGCAATTTTACGAGTATGGTGAGCAAACTCGGAACGAAGCTCATGGACACTTACCAAAAAAAACATTGAAAACTTGAAAAATCTCCAATTTTGCTAGTGCAATTGATTGATCTTTACCTACTCGATAATTCACAAGATAGACAATGTTTAGAGCAATCAGAGCAAGACCGTTGAGGTCGATTCTCCCCGTCGTTGCAATTTCATCAGGTCTCGCATACACAACGTACAAATTTACCAGTACCACCAGCACCACAACCACGACCCCTAGGACTACACCATGGATTCTTTCTTCGATCTTGCCCCAGATCCACCTCGACACTCCCCAACCCCCAAGACAAACAGAAGTCAAAGTCGACGACTCAATCTCCGCCTTCCCCACCCACATCCCCAAATCGCAACTAATCACGCAAAACTTCACCTTGCTAGGCCACGGCGTTCGTTCAGTGACATTTATCGGCTTCAAAGTCTATGGCGTCGCGATATACATAGCAGAAGCAGATATCCCCAAGGCGCACCGGATCCTCGCCAACTTTGCCTCGTGGAACCCAGCTCCACAAACACCGCACACGAGCTCGTCGCCCGTGCAATCGAGCTTAGTCCACGCGTTAACGAACCCCGCGGAATCGGAAGCCATTGTGGAATCGTTGCTTGACAGTGGCGTCCATTTCTTGATTCGGTTGTCGCCTGTACGCAACACCGACTTCAGTCACTTGAAAGACGGGTTCATCAAGAGCATCTTGGCGCATTCAAGCAGCAAGAACGCTAGCGGTGACGAGAAGCTGGCGTTGAATCAGGGTTTGGATCAATTGAGAGAGATCTTTGGCAAGAACAGAGGCAGTGTGCCTAAGGACGATTTGTTAGTGTTGGAGCAGCTTCATGATGGAAGCTTGGCTATTGCATATGTCGGGCAGCAGAAAAAGAAAAAGAACCAGGAAAATGGAGAAAACGTATCAGGGGCTAGAAAAGTGAGGGAGATGGGTACTGTGAGCGGGCCCGTCGTGGCCAAGACGCTCTTGTTGCTGTACCTCAGTGGATCTAAGCCACTCAGTGAATCCTTGAGAAAAAGCTGCATGGAGGGATTAGCTGAGATTGCAGAGACCCAATAAACGAAAAAAAGAAAAGCAAGCATATACAAGACGCGTTCTGAGACCCCGGGTTGGCTCTGTGTGTGGGGGTCTAGTAACCAGAATCTGTGAATAGCAGCTACGATACTCTAAAATGGATAACAACATGTACTATTAACGACGCAACTGGCGATTGGGGTTTGGGGGTAGAAGACAAACACGGAGTGCGCAAACTATAAAAATTAAAAGCTCGACCATCTAATGGCCCCACTTCCATTGCACCACGCCGACACATACGATACCCGCAAACATGGGGGCATTACGGGGTACGTCTAATTATATCATGCACCCACATGCACCCTCCACCGTCAAACGCATATCCTTCACCATGCCAGTGTCTGTCTCTCTCTCTCTCTCTTTATTCTCTATTCGCTATGTATAGATAATTATGCGCTGGCGTGGCGCAACGAAACATTGGCTGCAAAATTATCTAAACGTGTTGAAGCATGAAATTTCCCCCCACCAGGGTGTATCTTACTCGGCCCTCCTACCTCGGCCTCCGCCCCTGTGTCAGAACTCGTGCGTTTGTTATCAATCTAGAGCAATTACATGACATTCAAAAGTGTGTTTTCTCAATAGATATGTATTAAAAATGAAATAAAAAGAAGGTCAAACTAATACAAATTGTTTTGTTTTGTTTTTTTGTTTTCTCTCTTACTTTACTTTAGATCGTGACTGTAGATAAAAAATGACTGAGTAATTGTTGATATTTGAAAAAATGCTAAGGTGTGGTGGGAGGTCGTCGAAAAAATGATCATGGCTGAAGATCTTTCATCTCATTTTCATTTTTTTGTTTGTTTGTTTATTTGTTGGTTGGTTTCTTGGTTTCTTGGTTTACATAATAATAGATGGAGTTTCCACATTGGCACTGATGGATTTATGTGGCAAGACCTTGGCGCCATTCACGTAGATTTCATTCTTAATTTCAACATCGTCACCCAAGACAGTGACCCCCTCGGTTCTGGCCCACTTGCCGATTCTCGAGTTCCAACCCACAATGGTGGACTTGACCCAAGCATGGTCATTTACTCTACTGTTGGCCAACAACACCGATCTCTGGATTCTTGCACCTTCGCCAACAACCACGTTTGGACCAATGGTGACGTTTGGGCCAATCAAAGCCAGTGGGTGGATCTTTGCCGAGGGGTCAATCAAGACATTGCCTTCCTTGTGGACAAACTTCTCGCTGCTCAACTTGTCGGGCGACTTCTTGGACAAGGCAGTCAAATAAAGCACGGTTCCACTAAGGAAGTCTTTTGGCTGTCCAACATCCATCCAGTAGCCTTCCAAGTCAAACGAGTACAATTGCTTTTGGTCAACCAAAATGGGAAAAGTCTCCTTTTCAATCGAAGTTGGCTTGGCTTCAATCAAGTCAATCACCGATGGGTTCAAGATATATAAACCGGCATTGATTCTGTTGCCAACAAACTCAACTGGTTTTTCAACAAACCTGTCAATCAAGTTGGGGGTGTCTCTGTCGTGGACAATGACACCGTATTTGCTTGGCTCGTCGACTTTTGTAGCAACAATGGTACCGGCAGCCCCGTGAGCCTTGTGGAAGTCGGCCAACTCCTTGAATGGATATTCGCAAATGACATCGCTGTTCAAAACGAAAAATGGCGAGTCGTCTTTCTTCAAAATCTTTTCTGCCAACTTCAAAGGACCGGCTGTTCCCAATGGCTCTTCTTCAACACTAAACGTGATCGAGACACCGTATTCTTCTTCGTACTTTTGCAACGTCGACACCATAACCTCCGGCCTGTAGTTGACGGCCAACACGATATCGGTGACACCGGCATTGGCCAAGGCCTCAATCTGGTGCAAAATCATGGGTCTGTTGCCAAACTCAACCAATGGCTTGGGTAAAGTCAAAGTCAATGGTCTCAACCTAGTACCATAACCTCCAACTAAGATCAATCCTTTCATTTTTAAGGGTATTTGAGGGGGGGGAGAGACGAACGTGGAAAAGTTGGATAAAAGGGGAAAACCGTGAAAACGTGCAAACGATTAGTGTCTGTGTATGAACCTACTTTTGATGTAGCAGGATACTTGCTGGCTGGAAAACTTTTTTTTTCCTTTTAGCTGTGGATAAATACGACTTGTTAAGGTCAAAGAAGGAAGAAAGAAAAAAAAAAAAAAAGACAACAGGAAGAAAGATGGAAGATTGATGGGAATATCGTTTATTATTTAAATTGTCAAAGAAATTCTAGCCCAAATCTGCCCCCTCGTGTGTCTTCGAACGAGCCCTATATGATACCGTGTCTGTGTGTCTACGTGAGTGTGTGTTTGTAGCCCAGTGGTTAATAGTGTGGTATGAGCTTATGCGCACTTGTTGGAAAGTTGAGCGTGTAATTTTGTTTGCAGTAAAAAGTCGCACTGTCCGTTTACGCCGCCAAAAAAAAAAAAATTAAAAGAGAAGGATTGTGTTTGTTTTTGGTTGCAGTTGTTTGTGTTTGCAGTGCGTCACTTGGTAGCGGGTGGTAAGTTGGTAGCTGTGCTGTACATTATTAGACCTCGATACAGATGCAGGTGTTTGTTGTAGGTGTTGATAACAGAGACACCGTGGCTATTATTAAAACAACGCATTCAACAACAACAGCAGCAGCAGCAGCAGTAACAGTAGCAGCACCTTTTGAGCCAGAGATTTGTCCCGATTTGATCGAGAAACAGCAGCAGCACCAGCAAGAGGCTTACATGAGCTACGATGGGGGTTGTGTGTTGTCTTTTTGAAATACGATTAGCCTTTAAACAAACTCTTGTTTCTCCCAGGTATCCTCCTCCCATGTTGTGGGACTATTTTCCACGTGTTTTTCTGGCTACTCGCTGAAAGGCCCACACCTTCTCTCTCCAATTCTGTTGAAACGGTTCTGCCACCCTCTTGCAGTTGCAACGACCTTCCCTTTTCGACAGACAATTTTCTTTTTTTTGAGAGGCCAAAAAGCACTGCAAAGCAGGAACCGGCTAGTTTAATTACTGTCGTTTCTTTTCAAAAAAAAAAAAAAGACACGTAGAACCAAAGAGTAAGACACATTCCAGCTTACACTCACACACAGACACACTCTCTCTCTCACGTTGCTGGTGGTGGGTCCGTCCGGTAGTCCAAGCTCGGTGTTTGATTGGTCAAGAAGAAGAGCTGGGGCAAAGGTGGGCAGAGGAAGCAGAACAGGGCGGTGGGGGTGTGCTGGGGCTATTTTCCCTGTGGGGAGAGAAGTTGACACGTATACCTCCCCCCGTGAGCACAGCCAGGCACAAAGTGCAATATAATTGTAGTCTTTGCAGCGCCCAGGGCACTTTTGAGATTGTGCCGATTGATGCAAGCTCTAAAAACCGGGCCCAATAGTACACGACTGCCACTGCTGCAATTGAACCAGATCGCGTCGCCGTGCTAAATTGAAGAAATAGCCTGAGATCCGAGCTCGTAGGTTTTAGTTGGTCCCTGCAACATGGTTTCGACTAAGTTGCAATCTCTTCCTCTCTCTCTCTCTGTATCAACGCGAATCAATCTCTAAACAGACGCGTCCCCACCGCACGTTCGCGCTCGCTCAGTCGCGCGTCGCAAATCTTTTGAAGCGAGAATAACAAGACGAGCGAAAGAAAAAAAGAAAACAGTAGAGCTTCACTCTGTTCTTTTCTGCCAGCCTGTCCTTCAGCCATCATCCAACTGGCCGCTCATTGCAAGCCATCTATATCTCATGCATAAAGAACAGCT
This sequence comes from Lodderomyces beijingensis, assembly GCF_963989305.1. Lineage (NCBI taxonomy): Eukaryota > Fungi > Ascomycota > Pichiomycetes > Serinales > Debaryomycetaceae > Lodderomyces > Lodderomyces beijingensis. The sequence goes on from NC_089973.1 coordinate 400,917, forward strand.
CGATACGCCAGAGATACAAGACAAGGAGAACATTAACCGACCAGGTAAAGTAATATATCTTCCTACTGGTTATGCCCGCGTGCTTGTTTCTTTGCTTGTTCGATAAGGTCTGTCATGTCTCTCGACTGCCTTCTCAGCTGCGAAAAATGCACGAGAGAAATAATTAATCCGGTTCAGCTTCTTTTTTCTTTTTTTTTTTTTTTTTGATCCAATAATTTTGCGCTCTGCTGCATTTCCTCGTGCTAGAGATGAGAAGATGTAAGCTCTTATGTTGCTTGTGCTGTGGCTCTCCGATGAAACCTGTTGGAGCTAAAAAAAAAAAAAAACAAGGCGAGCATAGCGTCGTTTGTGTAGAAAAGGCCTTTGAACGTGGTTGAAATTATTCTGAGGGGCAGGACTAGACAAGGTACGGCGTTGGGGAAAAACCTGAATAAATGTGGCTGCAAAACCAGCAAGGCAACTGGCTCTATTCATCGTAACCGCTTGCCTAATTTTCACTACAGTTTCGCTGCAATCTCGCTGTAAAATTCGAGGTTAAACTCAAAGCCAACAACATACAGTGGATCTGCCAAGTACACAGAGCAAGAAACAGAAAAGCCCATCAACGCACCTTAGACCTCTATATCCCAAATCAACGCATGCACCATATACCGCCTTGCAAAGCGCACCACACCATCGCCTAGCTCACATAGCCATACTCAAAAAAAATTTACCACCCATGGCGCACTGGAACAAGAACAATCTCGGAGAAAAATAGAAATTAGAAGTTCTCCGAGATCTCAAGTTCGAATCCGCCATGGGGTCACGGGGTTTAAAAAAACATTGGAATCTGTGACATTTCCTAATATGATGATTAATTATGGATGAGTGAACAATCTCTGAATGTTGTTTTAAACAACGAGGATTAAAAAATCCTGCCTTCCTACTGATATGGATAACAGATTTCCTCTTTTACCTTTAACATTTATGTCTTCAATGTGTCTCTTAAGAATCTTGTTGTTGTTTGCGAGGTACTAAGAACCGATGCCATGTAAACTGCCTGCTGTTTTTTTTTCCGATCGCTTAAATACCCGTCCAAGACCCGCCCTTTCAAGCCACTGGCATCCATCAACTGTGTCATTCTCCTACCAGAGCGCAGTTTCGAGTTTTTGCTTTCTTTTGCAATGTTTCAATAAAAAAGTTGATATTTCTCGTTCTCTCTATATGTTTTATACGTAAATTACAATCGAACTAAATGTTCTATTTATCTAACTATGTTTTAACTCGTCTTCACCTTATATGGCCTCCCACTGCATGTGACCTCAGCTCGTTTGCTTTCTTCTTCGGGTTCTTTCCAATTTGGAAATCTTTTGCAAATCCTCCTCACTAGGCTCATAAATATGCCATATGGTATAATGCGGCAACCCACCAACTTTAAATCCCATCGTCTTGGCCATCTTCCCAAACGCCTCCGTCTCAGCATGGTTCAAAAACGTAAACGCGGGGAAATGCACTCCTTGTCGGAATATCTTGGCTCGCGCCAATATCGAAACACCTCCAACGCCATCCAAGTCGACAACCTCTCTTGGATCACCATTGGCGTCTCGAATGTACGCCAAATGGGCACGCCATGTGGGGTATTCGGCATAACCTTCAACGATAACATCGTCTTCATCCAACGTCTTTGCCAAGTCCAACGCGGCATCAGACTCGATCCAAGAGTTTAAATCATAAGGCTGCTCATTGCCCAAGAATGTAGGCAAGGGACGCCAAACGTTTGGCACCATGACATCATAGTCATGCATCATCAACTCTTCAATAACGTTACCCGGACAAGTCTCAATATCGACATCTCTCCAATAAACCCACGAGTGATCGGCCCTCAACGCGCTGGAAGTAAGCCAATTTCGCGCCCTGCCCATCAATTTCCTTCTGATGCCTTGCACTTTAACCGCGTGTCGGTCACTGAATCCTTGTCCAATCACCTGTCCGAAATTCTTTTCATAGATGGTGACCGATCTAAACGGAGTCCGGTACCCCTTGTGGTGCTCGGGATTGCTATATGCCTTTTTCACCGTTTCCATATACGATGGCTCCATATAGCTCTGGTACAAATCGTTCGAGCCTTTCACTTTTGCGCCATGTTTCAAATCCTCCTCTGCTTTCAACAAGTCCACCAACGTGCCATTCTGGAGCGCCACCGAGTACCTAAACACCGTCTCCAACGTGGTATCCTCCGGTGAGCAGTCCGACACCAAAAATGCAATATCAATCAACTGATGGTCGTACGTCAAGTTCATCAAGTTGTAAAAAGCCATCGGCAACACGTGCTCGGCGTTTCTCAATGGCATCAAAAAAAGTACATTATCGCCTTCCCCTTTGCCGTTAGCTGAGCCCTGGTAGTCGTTCAAATCGAAATACTCAACTCCACTCTCGCGCAAGTCCTGAGTGGTGATTTCCTCCGGCGAAAAAACACCATCAGATTCTTTCTCAAATGCGTCAGCTGCCTCACCTTGTTGCTGCTGCTGCTGCTGCTGCTGTTCTTGTTGTTGCTCTTGCTCAACGCCATCTTTCGTGACTTTATACACCTTGTGATCCTGGTTCTTCAAGTCCTCGTCTTTTTGATGCCGCTGATTCTCAAGCTCCATCTCTATGCTCTCCTTCAAATCAACGGGTTTCGGCAACTTTGCAGGAAACTCGAGACCGAGATCCCTGAAAAATTTAATATAAATAGTATAACATATCAAACCGGCAATTATCGCATAAAATATCCTCTTGAGCAATATTCGTTTGGAATGCTTCTTCGGTTTTAGCTTATTAAATCTATAAAAACAGTGAACGTTAGTATTGTTGAAAACGAAAAGAAATAAAAAACTAAATAAACCAAACAAAAACACCAACGACGTGGTTTGGATGGATGGAGGGGGACGGGGTTTGGTTGGTCTCGAGGCTGTGAAAAGCCTGTGGATGTTTACACATACATGGGAAGATCGGACTTCTTTTTCGAGCCATACATGTCCGGCGTGAAGGCCCGTAGTGACATTCAGAATTGATGTGATTTCAAATCAGCAATGCTGATGAAGAGTGGGGTTATGGAGTCTAGAAGGGGAGTCAATCAGGGTTGAAGTAACTTTTTGATCAACGTGTCTTGGACTCTATGTTCTTGCTAATAATAAACAGTAAGTAGACCAGTCGCTCTCTTTTCTCTCCTCTCCTCTCTTTCTTGATAAATAATTTTTTTTTTTTTTTCGTTGATTCTTGATTACTTTGACAGATTATAACCATGGGCGTCCACCATCTACATGTACTAGGATACCCTCAATTTCACTCCAACGAAAAGAAAACCAAATCAAACTACGTCTATTGCTCTATCCAACGCTATATAAATAATGTAACCTCTACAGTGTTTCCCCATTTTTTCCTCAAGGTTTCAGCTCTTTCAAACCGTACACATCGGGTTTAAACCATTGCTTCTTGAGTGTTTCCCAACAATCGTCAGCAACACTCAAAGCATCGCTTTCACTTACAGTGGATTTTCCTTCAATGTAGACTTTCAACTTGGGCTCCGTGCCTGAGCCTCTAGCAGTGAACCTCACAGATAGCTTGGGGTCGTTTGCAGGCCTTTTGAGTGGTTCAAGCACACCGGTAATCATCTGAGAGTGAGGGTCCACCGGCAAGAGCGGTTTGTGGTCCGCGGTTGACGAGTCGTACCCCACAGTCAAGTCTCTCCAATATGTAACCTTGTAGCCTCCAATCGTTTCAGTATAGTCACTACCCTTGTATGAATCCCGAATGCTTGCAAATATCTTACCGGTAACTTCCATATCACCGACTCTATAATATCCATTCAAATCCTTGAACCAGCCGTATTTCCTGTATCCAGCTTGCAACTTGTCCAAGACATCAACGTCGCCACTTGCGGTCCACCGTTGGTACAACTGCAAAAACACAATCGCAGCAGAAACCCCGTCCTTATCGTGCACGATATCAAACATGAACCCAATCGACTCCTCGAATGCAAACGGAACCAAGTACCCGTCTTTAGTCAAGTCTATGGCCTTGTTTCCCATCCATTTGAACCCAGTCAAGGTATCTGCAAATTGGAATCCATCCTTTTCAGCCATGGCTTTCAAGATCTGGCTCGAGACTGTGGAGTTCAACAAATACGTGCGCGACAATTCGTCCTTGCTCAAAGTTTCAATCACATGCATAGCAAAGAGGAATCCAATCTCGTTGCCCGTCAACTGTTTAAACTTGCCATTTTTGTCAGCCACGGCGAGACTGAACCGATCAGCATCGGGGTCATTTGCCAACACCAACTTGTAACCCAAGCCCAGCGCGGTCTCAATGGCCAAGTCCAACGCACCTTTCTCCTCCGGGTTGGGGAAACTGACAGTGGGGAACGCCGGGTCAGGCTTAGCTTGCTTAGTGACAAACTCATATTTCTGCGTCTTTTTAAACAAGCTCAAACACTTGGCAAACGTCTCCAAACCCACACCATGCATGGGCGTGTAAACAAAGTTGAAATCCAACTCGTCCGTCTTGACCAACTTCAACTTGACTTGCTCGACATATTGTTTCACGATTTCCTCCTTCACCGGCTTCAAAACACCACTGTGGAAACCAGCAGTGAAATTCTCGGTCACGTTCCAAACTTGGTCACTCCAAGGCTGCAAATTGTGCTCAATCAGCTCAGCAATTTCATGATCTACCGGGGGGATAATCTGACACCCATTCAGATAATACACCTTGTATCCATTGTCCATTGCCGGGTTATGCGACGCAGTAATCATGACTCCCCCCGAAGCGCCCAAGGTGTCAATAGCAAAGGGCACCATGGGCGTGTGAACGTATTCCCGCGAGGCTTCATCGTCATTCTTGAATTGGCCCTCGGATAACTTCAACGACTCCCGAGAGAGATCATCGATTGAGCCCAAGTAGTACACCGTGATGCCACCTTTAACCAAGGCGACACTCGCCAAGAGCTCCGCGAATCGTTGCGAGTGATAACGGTGGTCATACCCAACAACAATTGACGGGTGTTCGAACTTTGAAGCGAGATAGTTGACCAAACCTTGCGACGCTTGAAGCACTGTGACATCGTTCATGTGGGCAAACCCTGACTCCATCGACGAACGCAAACCAGCTGTGCCGAATGCGATTCGAGGGTACAACTTCTGGCGCAACTTGTCATACTCGCGGTTTTGCAGGAGGGTCTGGATTTCTTGTTTTGTTTCGGGGTTGGGATCAATTGAGATCCAATCCTGTACAAGCTGGTCTATCTGGGCCGTAGAGATGCTCATTTGCTGCAATTTAGCGTGGAAAAGTTGGTGGTGGGTGAACTTGACCTGGTTGTCAAATCCTCTATAGCCAATCTTCCTATTCTTATATTAGTTTTTTTTTTCCCAATTACCAAGCTTGCTGCAAAATGAAAACGCAATGTGGAGTCGCAACCACGCGGGTCGTACGGGGATCGGGAGAGAGATTTGGAGATAAGCTGCTCTTCATGGACCAGTTGAGTCCGTGGCAATCGCAATTTGCAGCGTTAATACATTGCATGAAATTAAATGAAATGAAGCTAAAATTGAATTAGTTACAGACTCTCTAGAGTCAAGACCTGGCACTCATCTTTTACCTCATCGTAGGTTATAAATTCAACCGTGCCTTTCTTTTGCACATCCTCGATATGGGAGAATAGTTTTAAACTCTTTGCGCTCAGGTCCAATTTCACTGGGGCGTCCCACTTTTTCAGCTTCTTCTGATACACGGCAGAGCTATATTCGTCACCACCGTGGTTCACTATGATGAGACTTGACGTTGGATCGATTATAAACTCCTGAATCACACTGGCAAAATCCAATTCGTTAGCAACGGTATTCTTTCGCACGTCGTAAACTTCTATTACGCTCGCATTGTTGTCGTCATCTTGAGATAGCACAAGTAGCCAGTATGCGTTTGGAGCAAATTGCACTTGTTTAATTTGTCCATACCGCGGCGAAAACGCAGCTAGAACATCGCCAGTGGTCATGCTCGAAAGCTTTATCTCGGACCCGTCGAAAGCGGCAAACAACTCACCGTCAACGTGAACAGCAGGCACCAGCAACAGCGTCGGTGTTTCATGCCTTGCCGCGACGCCGTGAGGATCGCACACGAGCCAAGATTTCGTCGTGAAAACCAAGAAAATGTCCAACGACGGATGGCTAGTGACAGCCGTCACCTCACTTTCAAGCTCAATTGTCGAGTCCGTATTGGAAAAAGCCAATTTTTGCCCATCTACAGCAGCAACGGTACCATTGTTACTTACGCACCAGTGCGATATCGAAGCCAAACCCGTTTTCCAAGCCGTGGTACTCTTTTTTCCAATGTCGAAGCTGTTTATGCTATCACCATCCACGGCCGCTAAGCGCTTGAGATCTGCATTGAATGTAACGTCGGTGGCGTGGGAAGACGCTCCTAGAAACACATCTTTGTAAATCTCCCCTTGCTCAAGATGAAACGGTTTATTGCTGCCGCTATATGGAAATTTGACCTTTGTGGACTTGTGCAACTTGAACAACGCCTCAGCCTCCACCTCGATCTTCTTTAACACCTCCTCCTTGCTCTTATTCTTCTCCCCATTTTCCACCTCTTCAACCTCCTCATCTTCCTCATCTCGGACTTCCAAAGACAACACCAACTCCTCCAAAGCTTGCTTCGCGTCGTCCCTCTCCCTGATAGCTCTAGCAGCAACTCGCACCGCCGCGTCCAGTCGATACAAAGCCTGGCTCAATTCCAGTTTCAACAGCTGCACCGTCTTGCGAAGCGTGAAAACTTCCAATACCGTCGAGTCCCATTCGCTTTGCAAATTCGATAGTAGCGACGGAATCGATGTTGTAGTTGCTGGGTCGGGGGGCGCCACTAGCGGTGTGAGTTTCAAAGTGATGAGGTCCGATAGTGAAAGTGGGTCATTGGTGATGGGGTCTTTTGAAGTTGTCGACACGTATTTTTCAATGTATTTGCGCTCGAATACGGCGCCGCTTTTCGGCGATGCTACTGCTTCTTTTATTCGCTCGCCTGAAAGTGCACATATCATGGCTCTTGCTGGAGGTGTTCTTGGTGATTATGATGGTGATATTGGAGAGGGGGAGAAGCACGAAGAGCTCATAGTTTGGAACATGCATCGAATCGAGATATTTTCAACATCTGCCGAAAGAAGTTGGTAGCCCAGAGCAGCGAGGCTGCAGCACACAATACACCTAGACTGCAAAAAACAACAAGAACCAGAGGTTTGAGTGTTTACTTGATTGTGTTTTAATCTGCATTGAATAAGATTCAAATTAAAATCGAAATTGAATTGAATTACATAAAAAAGTCTAACTCGTGTCTAACGTCCTGCATCATTTCTCATGGTGAACATAGGCAGCGTTGGTTTGAACTTTGCGGTAGCTTCTGCGTCCGCAGATTCCAAAACAGTGTCCCAATAGACTAAAGAGAACCAAAAGCAAAGCGGAGGCAGCGGCACTCCAGGCAAAGGCGTAAAAATTGATCGACAAGAAGGATTTGATACCCCACTCTCCAACTTCGTCATTGATTTTCCTCCTCACAAACACGTATGTTCCCGTGACCAAGCCCGCAGCAAGGATTGAAAGTAGGAAAAGTAAAAATTGAAACATGAAATTCAAGAATGACAAGCAACAGTTGTCTGGAGACAAGCAGCATCCCATGAATTGGATCACAATCGAGATGAAGGCTAGCGCAGCCGCGCAAATCATGAGTGCAAAACTAGCCACCGTCAATCGGTTCAACAACTGCAAATCATCTTGCAAGCTTCCCGGGAGATTCAAATCCTCAGGCGTGATGCTATCTATAAGCACTCGCAATTCATTCTTGTACTGGGTACTCAACTCATTGACCAAAGTCGACTGCGAATCAACGGAAATACCATCGATAGTGCGATTCATCTCTTGTTTGAAAATTGTGATTGGATCAAAGAAAAATCCAGCAGTAGGAGGCGAGCACCAAGTATAGTTGACGTTTGAGTTATCGAAATTTTCATCAAGAAACCTTCCAAACGAATTATCGGGAGCCGCCGTTCCGTTGGAGACTTTCTCGCCTCGACAGTAGCCCCAATAGCTGGCCGAGTAGACGTCGGCAATACCCAATTGCTCCGGGGTGACGTTGTTCAACAAGTCGGCTATTGCGGCTTGAACCGTGGTGTAAAAGCCCCCGTCGCCATCAGTGGGCAAGCTCGTGGGGACCGAGATGCCTGCGTTCGAGGCAATGCTAGCCACCTGGGCAGTGAAGTCGGGCTGATTGGCGATACTCGTAGCAAGGTTGATCCAATCGTTGATATTTGAAGGAGTGGGCGCGGCAGTAGTCGTTTCTCTTTTCGCCATCATCTCCACCTCCACCTGGGGTTCAACCGCATCGCGGTTGAAAAGGCGTTCGCCGCCACCACCAACAACGACAACGTCTCTTTTGCTCGATCCAATCTGAGCGCTGATGATCTGCCTCAAGTCTAGACCCAGCAAGTGGAAATTGATGAGATAGGTCCCCGTGAGGTACCCCTTGTTCTTGTAGGAGCCCGCCACTGCAAACGCGGTCAAGATTAGCGTGGCAAGGGAGAAGAAGACCAATACGACCCGAAAGCAAGCGTACTGCATCCCGTGTGTCTGTGCTTGTGTGTGTCTGGACTGGTAATAGCTAGCTGGTGTCTCTAGGAAAAGTTGAAGTTTTGTCTTCTAGTGTGGTGTCCAGTGTGTGGTAGTTGTTCGAGGAACGAGGATGGGAAGGAAAAAAGCGCGTTTTATATATTATCAGCTATAGCTCTCCCGGCTGTGAAGCCCCTTCGAAACAAATTCCAAAGTAAAGTGGAGTGAAGTGGATGTGGGAGAGTAGAAAGCAGAGTATAAAGTTTCAGGAAAATATTGCATAGCTTATATATATACACATGAGAAAATCTTGGCCCAGATGGGAATGACGATGTTGATGATGATGATGGAGGTGATGGTTATGGAGATGTTTCTTGTTTCCGTAAGCTGCCGCAACTCGGCTGTACCTCCACTAAACTCTTCTCCCTTCGGCACGAGCGCACCACGCGCAGGCACCCACCGCGGCGCACAGGCAGCCCCCCCCCCAACCCCCAACCCCCCCAGGGCGAAGACGGGGGAGGCTATTTTTAGGCGGGCGGGCCCCAAGCCTCGTCATGATGCGGTCATGATCCATCACGATACGGGCGGTACTTACAGCCTCCTCTGTCTCCCTTTTTCTCTCTTCATTAAGCGCATTCAAGATACGGTGAAAAAGGGGAAACGGAGGTACCCATAATTGGCCAAGAACAAAAACCGGAGAATGGGCTTCAACGACCCCCCTGATATCGATCTGGATCAACAGCCCCAGATTAAGGGATGCTGGAGTAGTCAACCGTGCTTCAACAATGCACTCACAAACAGGTCTCTTGATTGTACGAACGGGTATAAAAAAAGGGGGGAAGAAGTAGAGAGGGGGGCTGGCTTGTTGCAGTGCCATGGAAATATCTTAACCTAGAAGTGAAACAGAGAGAGAAAGAGAGCGTAAAGTAACTATGACGTCTGGTGCGTCAGGTGGGTGTGTAGGTGGTAGATACGCGACTTGGTCCTTGCTCGGGGAAACTCGAGCAAGCCATCTTTTTTTTTTCTTGATAATTTTTGCGTGTCACAACCGCCACAGCCCGTTAGTTGTGTTGCATTTGGCCTGGAGTTATTAATCAGCTGTTCACAGAGGAAGCGGAAACAGGAACTGGGGCACTTAGGCTACAGCTTAGCTTGTTTGGGGTTACAGATAATAATCTTACATTTTTGTCTTTGCTATTTACCGACGGGCCTTCCCTTGTTTTTTCCCCTTTGATCAACAGGGGGGGAGGGTCCGTGCTGCTGATGAAAAAAAAAATTTTGAATGAATTGTGTCAATATTATAACAAAACAGCTTTCAACCGTCAGTCTTCCAAATCGTTGAAACCGTCGAGTAGTTCTTGTTCCAAATCATTCAACTCTCCACCAACATCATCGTCTTGTACAGCTTTGGGGGTTTCTTGAGCATCGGTTTCTTTCTCATCCTCATCTTCATAAATATCATGATTGTGATCCAGGGCAAGTTTTTTCCTTTTCTTGTACATTTCTTTGATGAAAGAATCGTGTCCATTTGCAGTTTGTCTTCCTTGGAGTTCTTCATCTTCATCTTCGTCAGCATCTTCTAAACTTCGTTTCTGTCCATTTTGATCCTCCTCCTGGTCTTGGTCTTGGTCTTGGTCTCCCTCCTGGTCTTCTTCATCTTCATCATCACTCAAGCCAGCTAGAAACTCGTCAATTTCTTGATTAGCTTCATCCAAATCGTAATCATCAAGTGTTTCCATCGACCCCAGCCTTCCGCGATTTTCACTCATTGCCTCCCTAGCCGCCTTGATCTCTTCCAACTTCTTTGCATACACATTAACATCGCTCTCTTTAACATTCCAAAGTTTAGCATCGCTTGTATTCACCAAATAATCCTTTTCATCCTGCTTTTTCCAAGAGCTTAGACAGGAGAATAACCAGTCTGGGTTGACTATTTTAATTCGGTCTCCATATAATCTATTGGCAGCCCTTGCTTTAAATGTAGGCCCCGAGTCTTCACTGATATCTCGACACACAACATGGGTAACTTCGGGAAACACCTCATTGACAACTTGAACTCCAAACTGCTTACACCATATCACAATATCAGCATTTTCTATATTTATATCTCGCGGTATGATGCCTGAGAATAATATGGTGATTCCCGTCAAGCATTTGCTTTTCATTTGAGGTATCACTTCGGTCAAATTGGGCTTGTCTTTGCTCAGCTTATACCGGTGGTAGTATTCACGATGTACATCCTGTAGTATTTTATCCAACGCCAAAAGCTCATTATCGTCATCAAGTAATAAATTATCGTCGTCGTCACTGTCATCGCCATCATCAGATTGCGAGTCAACAGATTTGGTCTCTATATGATGCATCTGGATCAAGTCGTGCTGTAGTTTAGCCAAAGGTCGATCGTGCTGCTGCTGTTCAATCGTCTGGTTTCGCGAACGTGATTGCTCTAGTAGAAGATTGGTATTGCCCTCGCCACCTCCAAGTTCAAGAATTCTCTCAACGGGGTTGGCTGAAATGTCATGCTTGGCATCAATCGGGGTTGATGCTGCCTCAATTGAAGAATCACTGCTGGCACCATTACCATCATTATCACCACCACCTTGCCCTCCTCCCCCTCGTTTAGCGTCATTTTCCTTTTCTTTTTCTTTTTCTTCTTCTTCTTCGATCTTGGACTCAGCGGCAGCTTCCAACTTCGCAATGGCCTTCCTTTTCTTAATGGGTCCCGTCAATTGTCCCTTCTTTTTCGGTAAATACATGGAATTTATATCACCAATGCCCACGAAAAAATCATAAGGCACAACCTTGATCAAGTTTCTTTCCCACTGCCACACATCGCCTCTATCATCAATAATTGCAACCATCGACTGGTCAACGGGGAACAATCTCTTCAAATTCTTATGCGTCAACGATCCACTCTCATCTCGACTCAATATCCGATCGCCGAAATATTTCCCATCTGGATCTATGATATTGGCAATCGCCAATGCATAATTTCTAGTCGCCATGGTATATATGTGCATTTCGTATTTTTCATCCATCTTGCGCAAAAACTCCTGTAATCCGGGACGCAACTTGACATAGTACCAGCATCTAGTAGGAGGCAATCTTGGACCAGTCCACCCTGGTGGCACAACGGGGTCTTCTTCTAAACAAAAAGTCTTGACATCTTTAACCGCAGGGTAGTTTGGATTGGCGGGGTCCAGTTGCCACTCCCCCACCGTTGGATCAACCGTGGCGTGTATCACCGTTTGGTCCAAGTCCACCACAAGAATCAATTTTTGCTCTTCAATCAAACGATCGGTGGTCTTGGACTCAATCTTGGCTGCTTCATCGTAGCTTATCTTCAACTCCGTGCTATCGTGCGACATGGCAATCGTGGCTCGCTCCTCGTAGTCGTAGCCAGAGTAGTCTTTTTCTTCATCCAATGCCTTGCCGCACAAGGCACAGAGACCGCCGTACTGCACGGTGTGAGCGCATGCTTCTTTGATTTGTAGAATGTCGATGTTGCTATGGAGGATTTCTTCGTTTGGCTTGACATTGATTCTTTCAACTTCACCTTCAATGGGACTTTCAAATGTTCCTATACACTCAACACGGACCTTTTTCGGGGGCTCTTCTTTTGAATTGGGGTCATCTTGGTAGGTCCAGTATTTGTAGCTGAAAATCTCCTTGTGTTTGGTTATCTGTTCTCCTCGGCGACAGTTTATCAACGATATGATCACGGGATAAGGAAGTGATGAAGGTAGTCTGATTGCAGTCAGTTCCGACATCGCCGTCCACAAAAGTTTTAAATTTATATATCTTGATGTTTTCGACTTCCCAGGTAAACTTTTTCTTTTTGTAAACGAGCTTCTCTCAGTAGATTTTAGCCAGTTGTTTTGATTGCTTGATAGTTTCGTGATTGTGTGGAGCAGAAAGGCGTTTTTGTTTTTTGTTTGTTTTTTTTTTTTTTCAAATGGTTTTCTTTCTTTCTTCTTTTTGCAGTTACTTGGTGAAAATAGGATGCAAGAACTTCCAATGGTTCATAACTTGTAGAAAAGTCAATGAGTTGAGAAAGTTGTTGGTTTGAAGTTTTTACTGTCTTGTTTGTATGTTCTGGTGCTTTCTGGTTGTTTGTAAATTTTTTGTTTTTTGTTTTCTTCTCCAGATTGACTGCAATGATGATGTTGATAAAGAGACAGAGACAGCCAGAGAGAGAGGGAATCAGGGTGTGTGAGAGTGTGTCACCAGACCAGAGAGGTCCAGCAGAGAGTTAAACCGAGTGTTTATTATTAACCGCAACAGACATTCCCTTTCAGTTGTTCGTTCATGGTATCGGGTATCTTCGCAATCAATATTATTCACCAACCGTGCAACTTTATTATCTATCTGTCGGTCCATCTGGTACGGTTATGTAAGGGAATATATGTATATATGTCCATGAGTTCAGCTTGATGGACCGCTCCCGGCAGTTCGATCCTCCTCCGAGAACCAAAGAGAGAGCAAACTCAAAAGGACTTGACGCTCAGGTTGGACGCGGGGGGTATTTCTACATTTTTCATCCAAGATCTTTGATGCGTAAAGATTGAGATGGAGAGGTAGAGGCAAACGACATGGAATGGGTGGGGAGCTTCGGAAGCTGTCGCGTTCAATGATCTCAGTAGTTGTTGGTCGTTGCAGTCTCTGTTTTGCCGTCAGGTTTGCTCCAGAAAGGAGCAATTTCGTTGACGAGGCCCTGGGGGAGCTTCTTGCAGGATGAGTAGCTCTCTAAGATCTTCAAGGGTCTGGCAATCTTTCCAAACTCGAGTCAAAGCTCGGAGTTGAATACTTGCAAACCCACATAAACAGACACACACACACACAGAGGCTAGCAAACGATAAAAGCCCAGCTCTCTAGCATATTCAGCTTTCGACTTTCAACTTTTCAACAGCACACCACCAAAGATCATCTGGACCCCATGGATGGCACAGCGAAAGAGCTATCGGACAGCCATTGCCACTTCCACCCCGAGGCAACCCTCGAAGACGCCCGCGCGTTCGCAACCAAGCTCAACTGCCAATCTTTCAAAAGTTACGCTTTCCACCTCATGACTACCCAGCATATAGACCTAGAGTGCATGGACGTCTTGCTCTCACATTTGCAAAACCGCGACATCATTGTGCCGTATTTCGGAGTGCACCCATGGTTCAGCCACTTGTTCTACTTGGATCTGGCTGAAAAACCAGATAAGAGAGCACATTACAACCGCGTGTTGAAACCAACTCCCAGCGAAGATTTGCTCGCGGTGTTACCTGAGCCCATGAGCTTGTCGCAACACTCACGACGCAGCGAGGAGATCATCGCAAAGTACAAATTGGCAAGATTTGGAGTCGGCGAAATTGGCTTGGATAAGCTCTTTCGAGTGCCCAACGCGGGGTTCTTGGGCAATCCCGCGTATGGCAAAGCCGCTGATATTGCCAATGACGAGGTTGATAAATTGTCAAAGTCGAGAGTCTCGATTCAACATCAGATGGACGTGTTTCGGTATCAGTTGAAACTCGCCGAGAGGCTCAACAGGCAAGTCTCCGTGCACTGCGTCAAGGCCCATGGCGTATTGTACGATGAAATGATGAAGTTCCCCAGCTTGACGGTGTTGCTTCATTCTTACACTGGCTCCATTGATCAAGCTCGGCGATGGATAAAGAGCAAAAAACAACAAGCATTGTTTTTCTCCTTCTCCAATTGGATCAATGGCGAGAAATTGCAACTTCTCGAGCTTCTAGCTACTGAACTAGATCGAGGCCAAATCTTGACCGAGAGCGACATTTACATCGACAGGCTATTCACCCACGACAAGCATGCAGAATATTTTAACCATTTAGTGGGGATCTACGCAAAACTAAACAACTACATAGATCTAGATGCGTCTCAAATAGAATCAAATATGTTAGCTTCGATAAATGCATCGTCTTAGAGAAAATTGTTTTTGTCTAAAAAGCATACCCGGCTTACAATCTAGACTTGATGATGTCAACAAACTCGGGTTTCAAAGAAGCACCACCAACCAAGAATCCGTCAATGTCAGCCTTGTCCCGGAAGTCAGGAGCATTCTTGCCGTTAACGGAACCGCCGTACAAGATTCTAGTAGCTTCAGCCTGCTCTTTGCCAATGGTCTTGGCCAAGTGCTCTCTGATTCCCTTGTGGGTCTCTTGTGCGTCATCGGGAGTAGCAGCTAAACCAGTGCCAATGGCCCAGACGGGCTCGTAAGCAACAACAATGTTTTTCCAGTCGGAAACAATCTTGGAAACAGCATCCAATTGCCTAGCGCAAACTTGTAAAGTCACGTCAGATTTTCTCTCGTCCAAGGTCTCACCGATACACAAGATGACTTTCAAGCCATTGTCCAAAGCGTATTTGGTCTTTTCAGCGATGAACTCATCGCTTTCCTTGATGATGGTTCTTCTTTCCGAGTGACCGGTCAAAGTCCAGGTAGCACCGACATCGAGGATTTGCTCAGCGGTCAATTCACCGGTGTATGCCCCAGGGGGCTTGTTGAACACGTTTTGAGCACCAACTTGAACTGTAGGTTGCTTGTTTTCCTTGACTGCCAAGTCAATGTACAATGATGGAGGAGCAATGACAACTTCGACTTCCTTGGGCAATTCCTGTGAGTTTAAATTGTCAATGATTTGAGTCACCTGTTTCTTGGTTCCGTTAGCTTTGAAGTTACCTCCAACAAAGAATTGACGAGCCATTGTGTGTGTAAAAGTTGAAGTTAGTTGAGACTGTTCAAAGTAAAAAACTTGAGCAAATTGATGAAACGAATGAAGGAAGGAAAAGAAACCAATTGGCGGAGTGGAAATTTTTTTGGAGAGTTTTGGAGGTGGGACGAAGGGGGTGGGAAAAATTCGGGATCACCAGACGGGTGAGTGTGTGGGAGTGTGGAGTAGTGTCGCTACCAGAACATGGCTGCAACTTGTCCGGGGAACAATACAGAGGGAGCAGCAAACATAGCAATACATTTCATGTGTGGAACAGAGCCATCTTCACCGGTGCTTTCGGGGGTAACGGTGGGGGTAGGAAGAACAGGAGGGCAGATCAAGGTATGGCAAAAGGCTCGTGAAAAAAAAAGAAGAAGAACAAAAGGAAAAAAATCATATGCTGGTACCAGGAAGATCACCATCATCATCGATCAAAATAACCTGAAATGCTATTGATGCTACGATCTTTTTGTAAGTTATTTTTAGTTTATTCGGGTTGTTTTTTATTTGTTTTGTCGGTCTCGTTAGTTCAGCTTCATTGCCTCAAAACTCTCGCTGCTGTTGTTCAAACTTAGGTCCACTATAAACTTGGTCTGGCTCTGGTTTCGGCGCTGGCTCTGGCTCTGGCTCCGGCTGTGGCTCCGGCTCGGGCTCTGGCTGTAGCTGTGACTGTGACTATCACTGTGGCCATTACCGGAACCTCTCTTTGGGCTCGGCTGATGGCCAATCTTCTTGTACAACTCCGCAATCCTGCGGTTCTTCACCATGGTAGACATGATGGCAGCCTTTTGATTGGCGAGCAACTCCTTGATTTCGCCATCTTTTGCACCTAAACTGGTACCCGAAACAGCTATACGCGGATGGGATTTTTCAACTGCCTCTGACTCTTCCACCGTGTCAGCAACTTCCTCTTCTTCCGTCTTGTCATTCCAAGTCTGCAATTTCGATTTCAACTCAAAGCTCAGATCCTTCAGTGGCCGCTTCATGACCAAGTAATGACAATGCGGTATATTCTTCAACTCCTCAAACTCCTCATAAGTCCACTTGAACCACTTCATCAAAAACACCCTCGACCATATCCCGTGGGTCACCAAGACGAGGATATTGGGGAAATCTTCGTGTCGAAACTGTCTATAGAGACTCTCGTTGAAACTGGCAACTCGGTCGTATACATCGGCGGCACTTTCCCCATACGGTATTCGGTAAAAGAAATGGCCATAGTGAGCTCGTTCTTGCCAAATCTTTTCCATCTCCTCAGCTGACAGCTGGAAATTCCCGAAATCTTGTTCCCTCATGCGAACCTCTTCTCGAACGCTGTAGTCTACCCCTGGCAAGTCCTTGATCGATTCTATAATGTTGTTGCACGTTTGTCTTGTCCGCAAATAGGGCGAAGTGCAAAACATAATTGATTTTTTATTTCGTTTTCCCTCACTGCAATCCTTGAGTTCGGGATTTTCGATAAACTTTGCCAATACTTCACCTGCCTCAATCGACTGCAAATGGCCCTGTTTGGTAAGTTGCACGAGATGATTCGGAACAAGCGAGTTGACTGACTTGTCGCAGTTTCCCTCGGACTCTCCATGTCTGACAATTAAAATGTACTAGGCGATAACGTTAGTATCCTCTCCTTTCCTCTGCTTCCCCCGCTTTTTTTTTCATTGTTTCCTGCTTCAGCTCGACACATACTGTTGGTTTCCCCATCTGAAAGATAAAAAATCAGCTGAGCTAAGGCCCGTTGAATGAACAACTTGAAAACGAAGCAGATGAACTGTTGTGAGTGAGTGTGCGTTGTTCTTTCTTGCAGATATAGCGTGAGTTGGAGGTGTAGGAAGAAGCCGAGCGATTAAGTACAACTCTTTGAGATGAATCGCGCTTCCCGTCACCCGAGACCTCATTGGAGGCGCTGCCAAGTGCGCCCTCTGTTCCCAAGTTTCACGTACATCGATGTATACCACCACGGTCGGACGATGATAATATTGAGACCAGGACAGGCCGGTTCTTCTCAAAAATTATAATGTGCTTGCGCCGCCCCCAGGCCGGGTAAACGTTTATACTCCTTGCGGTCGGTCTCCGAAAAGGACAAGAAAAAGAATAAAAAGAAAACCTCAATGGCAGAGAAGACCGGAGGCACACGGTTATCATGGAACGGTGATCGGACCGATAAGAACTGCTCTCATCTCTCAGACAGCCGTTTGAAGAGACTCCTTTCGAGTATCAAGTAAAAAATAAAAATAGACAGAAAGACAGAAAGAGATAGAGATAGCAAAGAGAAGAAGAAAAAACAAAAAAAGAAGGCAAAACAACTTTCAACACTGCCTCTGTTATCTTATATAGTTGCATCATGTCCGAGGGTTTGGTCTTTGGGTGGTTCCGTCTTCATACCTAATCAGCTGCTAATTTTTGGTTGATGGCGAAACTCTTTTGCAACTCTTCATCGCATTTCCTCAACGCATCGTTAGCCAAGTCATTGATGGAATGACTTAGCAACATGTTGTTGTACCTTGAAGGCTCAGCAGGCAATCTAAAGATGGACTTCCATTCGTCGGTGGGCAACTCCTTTTCACCGTTCTTGGCTCTTTCCAAGTTATCATACTTCCTCTGCTGTTTCCATTGCTGGATCTTGCTTTGCTCTTTGTGGAGCTGTCTTTGGTAGTAGTTGAAGTTGTTTTGATCGTAGTTGAATGAGTCTACTTGGCTGCACAAAGACTCTACCAATTGCGCGGTGGAGCTCGAGTTGGACAAGAGGTTGAGACTGGTCAATTCTGATTCTCCAAGCTTGACAGCTGGCGCGTTTGACAAGTACAAGTCGACCAAGGCCTGGTTCTGTATGTCCAAGTTCAACTCTTCGAAGATGTTCAAGTACGAAACCTTGTTCTTTTCCAAATCCCTCGACTTCCATTTCCCGTCGGCGTACGCGCTCATGAATCCAGAGGACAATCTCAACGCCCTCAAGGCAACTTCTTGGCCTATGCTCGACATGTTGTGGATGAGTATAAAGACATTGGGGTTGGCTAGCTGCTGCTGGGCCAATCCCTCGACAAGCTGGGTTGTAACAAAGTTTCCTGAAATCGTCGATTGGAACCACCCTTGGAATGCAACACCGTAACCAAGTTTCTTGTAGCTTTCCAACAAGTCCTTCTGGTACTGGCCACCGCTTCTCGACTTGAACGAGCCGCCTTCGTACTGATCTGGGTATGAATATGGGAACGCATGCGTTATATCGACGGATTTTTCATCTTCAAATCCCAACAATGCACCCGAGAACAACGCTGGGTAATGCTCCGAGGTGTGTCTAAGTAACGACAACAACACGGACGACGACACAGATATCGTCTTTATCGACGAAGCTTCGTATTTGTTTGGCATAATTCTTGATCTTATGTCGGGGATATCTCGAGGATTAATTGAAGTTATTTGGGTTGAAATTCGGTATCTGACTCTGGAAATTGTTAGCAAAAAAAAAAAAAAAATTTTTCACTCAAGCGTGAGAGTCAATGGGGAATGGAAAGAAGTAAAAAAAAATCGTGAAATCTTAAGACTCTTATCATCGATTAAAACCCACATATTTCAAACACCAACAACACCACCAACCAAAACGAAACCATGTCTGAAGTTGATAACGTTGCTGACCAAGTCCAAAAGACTTACTTGGATGATGCCACGGGAGAGCAAGTTTCCAAAACTGAATTGAAAAGAAGACAAAAGCAAAGAGCCATTGAAGCCAAAAAGGCGTCAAAAGCACCTCCAGCTGCTGCACCAAAAGTAGCCAAGAAGAAAGATGACATGGCCGACTTGAACCCCAACCAGTTTTTTGAAATTAGATCCCGCCAGATTGAAGAGTTGAGAGAAAAAAACAATGTTGACCCTACTGCATTCAACCCTTATCCTCACAAATTCCACGTCACCAAGAGATTACCCGAGTTTGTCAAGGAATATGGCCATTTGCAAAGAGGCGAAGTGTTGAGGGACGTGACTGTTCAAGTTTCTGGTAGAATCATGACCAAGAGAGAAGCAGGTGCCAAACTAAGATTTTACGTTTTGAAAGGCGATGGTATCGAAGTGCAGATCATGGCTCAAGGTCAAGATGCAGAATCGGCTGAAATTTACGAGAAGGAACACGATATTTTGAAGAGAGGTGATATAATTGGTGTTGTTGGCCATCCGGGAAGGACAGCACCGGCCAAAGGTGGCGAAGGTGAATTATCGGTTTTCGCAACCAAAGTGCAATTGTTGACGCCATGTTTGCACATGTTGCCTACTGAACACTATGGGTTCAAGGACCAAGAAGCGAGATACAGAAAACGTTACTTGGACTTGATCATGAATGAGTCAAGCAGGAACATTTTCAGAACTAGATCCAAGATTATACAGTACATTAGAAAATTCTTAGACGAGCGTGACTTTGTCGAGGTTGAAACTCCAATTTTGAACGTTATTGCCGGCGGTGCCACCGCCAAGCCTTTCACCACCCACCACAACGACCTCAACATGGAAATGTTTATGAGAATTGCCCCGGAATTGTTTTTGAAAGAGTTGGTTGTTGGTGGTATGGACCGAGTTTACGAGATTGGTAGACAATTTAGAAACGAAGGCATCGATATGACACATAACCCCGAGTTCACCACTTGTGAGTTTTATCAAGCCTACGCTGACGTTTACGACTTGATGGATATGACCGAGATGATGTTTTCCGAAATGGTCAAGGAAATCACCGGTGGCTACGTTTTGAAATACCACCCAGATGGCCCACAGGGAAAAGAGTTGACTTTGGATTTCTCTAGGCCATGGAAGAGAATCAATATGATTGAAGAGTTGGAGAAAGTGTACAATGTCAAGTTCCCTCCTGGAGAAGAATTGCACACTGCTGAAACTGGCGAGTTTTTGAAAAAATTGTTGAAGGACAACAAGTTGGAGTGCTCGCCACCTTTGACCAATGCTAGAATGTTGGACAAATTAGTGGGCGAATTGGAGGATGCTTCAATCAACCCAACTTTTATCTTTGGCCATCCGCAAATGATGTCGCCGTTGGCTAAAAAGGATAGAAAAATCCCCGGTTTATGTGAAAGATTCGAAGTGTTTGTCGCCACCAAGGAAATCGCCAATGCCTATACCGAGTTGAATGATCCATTTGACCAAAGGGCAAGATTCGAAGAGCAAGCAAGACAAAAGGCGCAAGGTGACGATGAAGCTCAAATGGTTGACGAAACGTTCTGTAACGCTTTGGAGTACGGTTTGCCTCCTACTGCAGGTTGGGGCTGTGGTATTGACAGATTGGCCATGTTCTTGACCAACTCCAACACCATTAGAGAAGTGTTGTTGTTCCCAACTTTGAAACCAGATGCGTTGGTGTTGAAGGGAGAAGAAGCAGTCAAGGAAGCAGAACAGTAGAGGAAGAAGAAACAAGCCCGCGTACGTGCTTAATGAATGTATGTATGGATATAGAAGTTGAATCGAAAGATCTGACCCTTAACCCAACTCTCCTTTCCCTGTTTTCTTTTCTTTCCTGTCCTCTCTCTCATATATACACAACTATACATTTACAGGGTTTGGTATTCTTAGTATTCAGCGTTTCGCTAGCTCACCTTTTCTTTTCTTATCGAGCGCCAATTTGTACGGCGGCGCAGTTGGTCTCTGGACAGGTTCAAGTCTGACAGCATTATCATCAAGCCGATACGTAGCATCGGAATCGACATCATCAAGATCGCCGCACGCGACAAACTCAACCATGCACCTCTCGCACCCATCATCCTCTTCCCATACTTCATCAGCACCACCAAAAACACCACCACCACGAATCCCAGCACGAGCAAAGAACTCATCCGTCGACAAATTCAAATCCAAGCGCGGCGTCAACCCCTCGATGGGCCTATACCCCAAACACACAATAAACGCCTCCAAACTAGTGCTCCTCGAGCTTCGCGGTTTAGCACACACCACGCGATCGAAAAACCGCGACATCATAGCATACATAACGTCGATATCGCGCCCTCGGAAAATCTTAGCTACGAACGAACCTCCTGGCTTCAATATACAGCACGTCAACTGCAACGCCGCATAGACCAACTGGTGCTGTACATATTCGTCCAAGTCATTCATGCCCGTGACATCTGGTGCGCCATCGCTACAGACGAAATCCGCCAATTCGCCCTCGAAATGGTCGCGGATCTGCTGCAACGTCTGCGGATGGGTTATATCTGCTTGAAGCGTAGTGACGCCCGCGATGGGGGTCATGGGCTGGAGATCAACCGCGATGATCTTGGAGTTGTTGCGTGAGGCTAGTTTCGAAGATAGCACTTGCGACCATGAGCCTGGTGCTGCGCAAAGGTCCACTACTCGCGAAATGTCGGAAAGTAGATGGAACTGTTGGTCGAGCTGGAGTAGTTTGTATGCGGAACGGGCACGCCATCCGTCTTCTTTGGCCTTTCTGTAGTATAGATCCCGTTTGTCCTTGTTGGTCCTCCCCATCTTGATATTCTTGATGTTCTCTCACCCACACTCTTTAGTGGTAGATGTGAAATTTTGCAACAACCAAAAAAAAAAAAAAAAAAAAATTGAACAAGGTTCAACCAAAATTTTTCTCCATAGTTGACGTTGCCGGTTTCCCAAAAGTCCATCATAGAAGATGATCTCGACGGTATCAACGGTGTCAAGACGGACGTTCTCAAGCCAAACGGCCCGCGTATTCCAGAAATTCATATCGCCAAATGAGCTAATTGCCAAAACAGCACAGCAACAAGTTGAAGATGAAGCGTTCCGTAATCAACTTCTTCACGAAACCACCAAACCATACGAGCCACGCACATTCAGCTCGCATGAGACATACAGCGAGAACAACAAGAGACCGGTCCCCCTCAACGTTGAGCTTTTGAAATACAAACCCTTGCGCCACGCCAAGACTCACGGAGACGAGGTTTGCACTTTGACCTTGCGCGGGTATAACGAGCCCGATTTGGAACGCATGGGTGAATTTGCGTTGCGATGTGGCTATTATCTCGGTATACCCATGTCTCATTTGATGAGAGTCAAGACGGAGAACAGATTATATACCGTGATCAAGTCGCCTTTTGCCCAAGCTAAAACCAAACAGAACTTCCATCGCACTACATATAATAAAAAGTTGATTGCTTACGATGCAACTGCGGAAGTTGTTGATTTGTGGTTGAGTTACTTGAACAAGTACAAGTTTGACGATGTTGAAATGAAGGCTACGGTGTCGGTTTACGAGAGCTTGGATTATAACCAGCTGTTGCAACTGCAAGAGTTGGAGTTGCCTGCTGCGTATAACGGGATACTGGATCCCGTAGCGTTGAAAGTGAAGGAGTTGTTGGGCTCGGAAGAGTTTAGGAAACACTTGTGAGGCAAAAAAGAGGGTGTCTTGTAAATAGAATGGAAATAATTCATTCGTACTTCTTTCGTTTCATCTTTTCATCGTTGGATTAAAAAAAGAAGATCCAATTCTCTCTAGATTGATCAACCAAGACCACCCATCACCACACCTCTATCCTTTCTAAATAATAAAAAGAAAATCCACGAATCATCTCATGTGACTCGCCCCTGAACTTCACCCATAAACATCCCACCCCTCCTCCAACTCCTCCTCAGAATCCTCCTCCTTAGCCCGCTTCACCTCCGCCTCGACTTTCCTCCTCCTGATCTCGCCCACTTCCATCACGTCAACCCGACACAAGGGACACGTCAGATTCAAGCTGAGCCAAGGCGAGATGCACTCCAAATCGAATATATGCAGGTTGCCACACGGCAACTTCACCACCAAAGGATACTTATCCTGATGATAATTGTTGGTGCAGATTGAGCAGGATTCAGACTCAGGTAATGAGCCCACGGGGACGCGTTCTAACGTATCGATAAAGTCCAGCGGCACTCCCGCATTTGGCTTCCTCGTGGTGGGGTCAGATGATATGATGGAGAGGAGCGAGGTGGCTAATTCCGAGTTGTCGAGCGTGCGCAATTGGTTTAGTGCCGCTGCGAGTGTATCTATGGATGGTTCAGATGGGGCATTGTTGGCGTGGGAGTTGTGGATGAATGAGTCGATTATCTCGCTTAGTGTCTCGTGGCTTCGTCCTCTTTCCTGTTGGGTTTGGCGTGGTTCGCTTGAGATATTGTGTTCCTCTGCCGCATGTTAGTAATTTGGTTTTCCTTTTTCTGTGTGTTTCATGGGTTTTTCAAGTGACAACTTTACCTTCGTACGTAGACATGGATTTAGTTGGAAGTCGGTTCAGGGATCAGGATTCGTTTCCGCTCTTGGTGTGTTGATTCAACTTCACTTTTCAATATCTTCAATTTGATTTTATTTTTTTTCCGGGCGGCAAATTTGGAGATATTAGAGATATTGGGATCAGAACCGAGTTTCTCAAAGCTTTTGCTCGTTGATCAGGTGTATATTTTCGGGCATGGCACTAAATCTATATAAAGGTATTGTTACAGTATATCCATATCTAATTCTTCATCTTCATCTTTATCTTTTTTCTCCATTTCCTCTTCATCATCTCTGTTTTTGCCGTATTCGGATTGCGATTCATCTTGTGAAAATCCCTCATCTTCTTGTAACTCTCTCTGATGACGATGTGAGTAGTGATTAGTAAAATAATCCTGCGGTTTATTATTCAAGAAAAGTGGAGTCATGGGTGGATCTTCGAGCGGAGTTTGCACTGGATTCAACATAGGCGATGAGTCGCCCCCTGAAACAGGCGGTCTATTATTACGAGTTTGAGTTGGTACTGGTTGTTGTTGTTGGTTATTTCGACTCTTTGTCACTTTAACTTGATACCTGCCACTAGCTATAGTTATTTCTTGATTTGAAAGCCAAAACCTCGACGGTGAACCACCGAGTGAAGTTGGATTCAAATAAGGGGAATTTGGTATGGATCCTGGCGGTGCCTGCGGTGCTTGCAGTGCTACTTGCAGTGCTGATTGTGGTGCAGCCGCAGCAGCAGCTGAGGCTGCTTGTAAAGACTGAAAACCAGCAAATTCCACAGCTGCTGTTGTATTGGGATGAGGTAGATGTGACAAGGGTGATGCTAATTTACTATACGTCAGTAGTCTCTGCAAGTTTGAAAAACCCAGAAGCTCAGAGTTTTTTCTTAGTAGTATTGGCTGTGCTACCGGCTGTGGTTGTGGTGGTTGCTGCTGCTGCTGCTGCAGCAGTGAAGCATGCATAAGCTTTGGTGATGACAATTCCTGATGGTTTAAAGAAAGTAACGATATGGTCGACGAAGAAGGTATGAGTTTCCCATTTACATCGTTTTTACCCACAGAGCTGGCCAACAACTCCGGCTCCGGGTGATCTTCTCTTCTAGTGAATACGTTTTCCGTGTGGTGGTGGTGGTCGTCGTCACTCGAATCTTCCGACGAAGATATCGTCAAATAACCAAGATGAGAATCCAACTTCTCAGGCGGCGGCGGAGGCGTGTTTATCTTGAGGGACATGGCGGAAGGGTTATATAGCGTCGGTTATAAGCATATGTAGTGGTTGCAAGTGCTGGTTAAGGGAGGGCTTGAAGATATGAAAGCAAGAAAAGAAGGGAGGGGTCCCTACACTTTTGCTGCATCTATTTCTTTTTCCCTTCGGTATTTGAGATTTCGGTTGGGGTGGTTCGTTCTCTCTCTATCTCCATCTTATAGTGCGGGTCACTACACGCTCTCCTCCTCCCGGGCCACAAGCACTACAAGCACTACAAGCAGGAATTTTTTTTAAAAAAAGCTATTTCTGGATCTACTCCTTGCCTCATTCAAGATACTCCTCCTACCTATCCCTTGTATTGCTCAGTTTCGCAACAATTTCACCTACACTGCCTACGTCTTTTCCCTGCTATTATCGTGTGGGTGAAAAATGAAAATTTTTTTCTGTTTCTTATCAAGCAACGTAATCTGACAGATACCCCACGCGCTACCACATTGCATTGTCAGCTGTCACCTGACGCTGTCAATCCCCGAGCACCACCAAACGCCCCCAGTGGCCATATAATAAGGATCTACAGTCACACAAGGTGGTACCTACACTTACAGCGAGTGGGGAATAAGTGCTTGGTACGTTCTAGCTGATTCTATTCTCTTCTCTATTCTTCGCTGTAAAAAATTAACACTGTGTCTTTTCCCCCGCCTCAATACTCATAGTCATCGTCGGGATCAATCTTGAATATCTTGTCAGGGTTCAAGATTCGCTTCGGGTCTAGACTCATTTTAAGCTTTCGCATCATGCCAATGGTATCGGCACCTAGTTCCAGCTCCAAGAATCTTCTCTTTGCGTTGCCGACGCCGTGCTCGCCCGTAGCGGTGCCTTCGTTTGCGAGCCCCAACTCAATCATTTCATTGACCAAGAGCTCCACCTGCGCTCGTTGCTCGTGCTTGTAAAAAATGTCCACGTGGCTGTTGCCATCAGCAGCGTGGGCCAAGATGATCGAGGCAAAAGGTGACTTTTGGATGCGGTCGTTGATCTGGTCCAACACGGATGAGAGACGAGACAACGGCACGGCGATATCAGTCACCCATATGCGCACATCTTCGTCGATCTCGTTCTTGCCCCAGTTGATCATGGCGAAAAATGCATTTTTCCTCGCGGAAAACAACTCTTCTTGCTCTTGCTTATTCTTGGCAAAGATGAAGCTTTGCCCTTGGTTATCCTTAGCACATTGGTTCAACACCTTGATGTTCTCCTCAACGACAACATCGCTGATGCCGCCAATCTTGAAGAAAATCGTGGGCACTTCTAGCCAGGCATTGGTGGTGTATCCGCTGTAGTTCAAACAATGCATCATGTCCCCATCGAGCAATTCGACGGCGTTGGGCTGCATTCCTGATTTGAACACTTGGGCCACGGCGTTAGTCGCGTGAGCAATCAGGGGAAACTGGACAACCACGGTGGTTTCGCTCTTTGGGATCGGGTATACTTTACATACAGCTTCAGTCACAATCCCCAACGTACCTTCACTTCCCACGAATAAATTCGTTAAATTGTAACCGGCGCTCGACTTGCGCGGCCGTTGCCTGGTTTTCACGACGGTACCATCAGCCAATACCGCAGTGACGGAAATGACATTCGCCGACATGGCCCCGTATCGTGACGCATTGATGCCCGAGGCATTCGTGGCAATCATGCCCGAGATTAAGCCCTGGGGCCCACAATCTGGTCCAAACATCAAACCTCTCGGCTGCAACGCCTGATTGAGGTCCATCCAGTTGACCCCGCTCTGCACGACGACATCCAAGTCATCGTCGTTGATAGCGAGGATCAGGCTCATTTTGCTGGTGTCGATAACCAAGTTTTGTCGCGTTGAGTGGATGTGGCCTTCGAGACTCGAGCCACCGCTGAATGGCAACACCGGTATGCTTTCGCGATGGCATATTTGCAAAATCTGCGACACTTGAGCAGTCGATTTGGGGTAGATTATATACTGCGGCACTTCGCCAGGTAAGGGTTTATGGGTAGTGAAATCATTGCCCGTGTGATGGTCGATTTCAGGCTTGGTGTTGACGACCTCCAATCCCAATTGAGTAAATTCCGGTATAACGCGAGACAAGTCCCGACAATAACGTGGTGGTTGCAAATCGGAGAGCTTGGTGGTTGAGCTATGTGGGAACAACTCCTCGGGCGGCGCTTGCAAGATTGTGCGCTGGCCGTATTTGTAAGCTATCACCGTGCTCGGTATGACAATCAACGTGGTGGTTGCCAATGTTGCCCCAGCTGCTTTCCATGTAAAAATCCTCCTCCAGGACATGGTATGATAACCTCAAATTGAGCTAATTGGGAAAATCCTCTTGCATTACTGAAAAATTTACAACCGTGTTTTACTTAGCGGGTTTCCCATGCATTGAAAATAGAGAAAAGCCACACAAATTCATTTTTTTTTATTTTTTGGGGGCGGGGGGTGGAGCCGCGGTTGACGGCAGAATTATCATAGAGTCACGTGCTGTTCGGTCTCACGGGACGCATTCCCACTCACCTCACATCACATCAAAAAGAAAAGTAGATCTTCAAAAATCAATGTCAAAATGAGAAAAAGCAAGAGGATGGCACTTCACGAATACTATCTAACATAAGAATTAAACCTAAACTAAACTTTAAACACGATAACAAAACCCTACTTAGATAAAATTTCACCAGTCTCAAGACTCTTTTCAAATCTCTCTCTCTCAGACAAGGAAGGTCTGTTCAACATAGCTTCGAGTGCTGCAGAGTATGGAGCCTTGGTCTTGGCTGGTGGGTTCAAAATCTTGACCAAGTCAAAGTAGTTTTCGTAAATGTCACCGTCAAATCTACCAATTGGGGCATTAATCATCATATCAGATTGCTGGAATGCATCGGTCAAGCCAACAACATTTGGACGCACTTCAGCGCACACTTTTGGAATAACTTTGCTAGCCAAGTCGGAGGCACCCTTTGTCGAAAGAACGCCAAAGGCCAAAAAGACACCATTGTACTTGTCCAACACAATGGTGGCACCGTACAAGGTGGCCAAGGTGTACAAAAATGGCTTCTTGTCTGCTTGGTCAAATTCGTCAACTCTTCTAACAAACTCAGACAACAAGTAGTGGTGGGCCTTGAGTTTTGAAATGATAACCAATTCGGCACCAACAAAGTCAAATCCCTTTTCTCTAACAACTTTACCGGATTCGTAACAAGCTCTGATGATGGCAACTTCAATAGCCTTGATAACCTTCTTGACATCTTCAATGTCGGAAGCATCATTCAAGACAACCTTGTCGGCACCTTTACCAGTGTATTCCTTCAACTGGTTCAAGAAATCCGAAGATCCCTTGACAATTTTACCATCGTCTTCAATAGCGATAACGTGTTTAACCAATGGCTTACCGATATTTATTCCCAAAACGTTATTGTCACCTTCCCAAGTACATTGGACAACCCAGTCATTGTAGGCTTTACCAAATCCATTGTAGGCAGAGTAACCGTGGCCACCACAAGCTTGTCTGCACTGGTCGATACCTTCGGCAGCCAACCAGGTACAAGTCGACTTCAATGAACCAGAGTCGATAAACAACGACTTCATAGCGTCAATGGCCTTCATGATTCCGGCATCGTCATTGTCGTCAACGGCATCGTCCAACTCAGCCAAAACTTCTTCGATATTCTTTTCAATCTTCAAGGCACCAGCCGAGACAACGTATGCAGCAGCCAAGTATGGAAATAATCTCTTTTGGTGCAATGGATAGTTCAACAATTGTGTCTCCAAAGCTTCTTCATCGTCAGGGTCGACATCGTCGCCTCTAAATTGTCTTCTGCCAATGGCATATCTCAAGGCAATGGTCGAGACTCTAGCCAACATTCTATACGAGTCCGAAACCATCATGACTCTTCCACCCAACAAGGCCGAGTAGGACAATTGCTCCAATGGTGGCAAAATGACTTCACCATTTCTGTCAACTTTGCAAAATCTTTGCAACATAAAGAATCGTGGAATACGCACCGAAGAGTATTGGATCCAGCCGTTATCGATACCATCTCTACCCATCTTGGCCCCAATGTCACCAACAGTGATACCGGGCATAATGTCGTGGTTCGAGTCTCTCAATGGCACAACAAAGGTCTTGACACCATAATCTTCACCGTCAACAATCAATCTAGCATAAGTGGCACAGTGTGTTGCCGAGTGGGCGGCACCGCCAATCCACCACTTGGTAGCACCGATGTGGGGAGTATTGATGATAAATTCGTCATTTTCCCTATCAAAAGTAGCAGTAGTCTCGATGCCGGCAACATTGGAGCCGTGGGCCAACTCAGTCATACCAAAACAGCCATAGATGCCTTTAATCTGGGCAGTCTCCTTGTCCAAGGCCCAGTACTTCAATTGCTCATAAGTACCATTGCCTCGAACACAAGAGATAAACAAACCCAAATTGACACCAATTCTGGTACTAACTGCAGGGTCAAAGACACCAACCAAGGACAATCTTCTGTTGAAGACATCAATCGAGTCTGTTTCCAAGTATCTCGAGATTCGGTTGATCTTTAATGCAGTAAACTCTCTAATCTGCTCCTTGCTCAAGTCATAGTAGGAGCCGTCGGTCCAAAGAACGGGGTCTCTTTCCATCTGCTGGGTCAAAGCCTTGATCAACTCTGCTCGCTCTTTAGAGCCCTCCAAGAAATACTGCAACTCCTGGGGGTTGAACTTTTGCTCGGCTCTCTCCTTCTGGATCGAAGTCCTTGGGTCTGGCCCTTGGCTCAAACTAACATTCTTTGCTGTAGACACCATCTTCTAATAATGAATGTGCGAACGTAAGAAATATATGTGTATATGTATGTGTGTAAACTAAGTCAAAAACTCCCTCTTGAACGTGGAAATCGTTATAAATACTGGGGGTTAAATCAAAAAAAAAACCAACTAAAAGATGAAGATAGTTGACAGAATACAGAACAAAAAAAAGAAGAAAGAAGAGGAATCGAGGTTGAAAAAAAATCAAAATCTGGGGAACTGGCAATTGATTTATATATTGTCGAACAGAAATACCACTACATGCTCTTACAACCAAACACTCCAGCACTACTGTTGCTAGCACTGGTGCTGCTACAGTCACTGGCACTACTAATTACCCCCCCTCCTCCGCCATGGACGAGCGAAATTTATTCACAGGCCAAAGGAAAAAAAAAATTAAAAAAAAAAACCGACGGAGAAATTTGTGTGTGCGGATGGCGGTGGGTGGAAAGGTGGGGGGGGAGCGAAAAAGAAAAAAAAAAGAGTGCCACTTTTCGACACCGCGAAGTAATATGTCACACTGTTCTTACCACTTTCTGCACACACGGACACGACCACCGCTTATTGCCTAAGGGAGAGACTCCACGCAGTCTCGCTGCTGCTTCTCCGCAAAAAGAAAGAATAGAGCTGCTGCCGAATGCCACCAGCTCGCCGTGCTCAGGCCTTGCGTCCGATTATTGAAAGAAAAAAAAACACCTGTTTTGATGGGACAAGAAAGAGGGCAGTGCTAGCGCAAAAGAGAGACAGCGCGTGTGAGAGAGAAATGAAGATGAAGGGAAGCCTCTGGTAGAGTGTTGTGTATAGTATAAGTTGTCTGGGGAGACACACACGTATACCCCTAGTTTGCAAGTCTCACACGCGGACCGAGCAGCCAATCAGGACTGAGAATTAGAAAAAAAAAAAAAACATGGGGAAAAGCGCTGCAACTAGTGCATAAGTGCCCTGTCTGCATGCGCACATAAAGTTTTGCAGGGTAAGTTGGATATGGAGTAGTCGATTCGTTTTACGATTGAAACATCCGAGCAAGACGAGGTATAAAAAAAGGAGGGGAGAGACTGGGGGGTAGATGAAGACGAGGACAAGGGGAGATGATTTTTTCTTTTTTCAACTGATTGTATAAGTTTTTAGGGCGCAATTTTTGCAAGAAAAAGTAGAGAACAAGAAGGGTATGCAATGACGTAGATAATAGCTGATGACGGCGTGTGTCGCTGGTATGGAAGCTGGAGGCGGCAAGAGGGGGGGTTTAATGGATCAAGTTGGCGCAAGCACGGCAAAGCTTCTCTTGCTGGATCAGAGGCGCTATTGTGCTGCTATTGTGTAGAGTTCAAGATTTGTTGCCGACGCTGCCAATTAACCGAGGCCAGTTGTCGGCGCCGCTGTCTGTCTTATTTTTTGCGCACGTGACTCGCAACCGTCTTCTTTTGACATACATGCTCGGTTGTAGAAACTTCCGAGTGTGAGTGAAACAACCACCCCACCCCTCCTTGTTCTAGATTTCCACTGAGCAACACCACTTTTGCAACTTTTGCCATCAACAGCAAGAGTAGAGGTTTGATCTACAAGGAGAACATCCAGTTTCGTTGCCATCAAGTCCTCCATCGAGTCCCTCCAAATCCCGTGTTTTTTTGTTACTAGTCAAACTCATATCCAGCGTACCTCGGCATCTGCCCTCGGTTAAAAGGCATGGCCCTCTCAATATTAAAGACCCCAACTTGAAAAAGTGCACGGAGTGGCCTGATTCTTCTCTCTCTTCCTCTTCTCCTTCTTCATCGTCTTTTTCTTCCACTCGCACATACCGTTCCTCCTGAAAGGGATCAAATCCGCAAACAGCTCATTAATGCTATTTATTTTCTTTCCGCCCCTACGGCCTTTTTTCAGCCTACATTATTATAACTTTGGCAAAATTGCGCGTGTAAACTAACCTGTAAGCTTCCACCGCACACTGCACTGGGTTGACCTTTCCCTTTCTTTTCCTTTCCCCCCCCTTGGTTTTATTTTCCCCACAATTTTCCAGAGATTATACCACGGAATTTTCATCTACGGAGTTAAATATGGGACCGAAAAAAGCCCTCTCTCTCATCGGTTTATTTTCGGCGTTACGGCTTTCTTCAGTACTGTCGTTTTCATCAGATGATTTATCGATTTTTAATCGTATCTCAGAGTTGGGATTTTGGTTCGTGGCTCATGGTTCAACGATAGCGGTGCTCAGCTTGATCTGGGCTTGTTTTCGGATGTGACGTGACGTGATCAAGAAAGTAATCACCAGATTAGTCTCGTGCAAGGTCACACTCTACCCTTTGCTTTCTTTCCCGCTCGGGAACTAAGCCGGAGCAAAGTATTGTTGACTTTTGGCGTCAGCTCCCCCAGCTTCGTCTTCTACTCCTGGCCAAAGAGGAAAAGAAGAAAAGAAATGGAAAATTGAAGCTCCGAAAACGTTTCCATCAGCTACCCCCGTCCTGCGCAGCGTGCTTGCGGAGGTAAAGCCCATTCCGAGGCAAGTCCCTATTGTTATACGTTGTTGCGCAATAGCTTAGAAAAGAAGAAGAAAAAAAAAAAAAGGAAAAGGAAAATGCACAGGAAAACCGCTACTGGAAAGATGCAGCCCGTTCGAAAGCCGGCTCCTCAACGTAGGGACGTCGGTTTGCACAGACTTTGGAGTATGCTTTTTTTCTTTTTTGGATTGAATTGTCAGATGTCTAGAGGGTCCTCCCCTGTGGAATTTTGTCAGATGTCTAGAGGGTCCTCGCCTGTGGAATTTTGCACCTCTTCAAGACCGCAGAGCTTTCTCTTACAATGACAAAGGTGAACCTCGATGAATTTTGCAACTTGCTGAAAAGTTCAAAACGATGCCATGCGACTTCCTCTTCACTCTGCTTGCTGTAGTTGCAAGTACACAGAACGGCCTTTTTGGCTTCAAATTTTGCAACCACTCGAGCGTCAGAGATCAACACTTGGAGTCACCCCCCCCCACCATCATCATCGGGAAGCCCAAAAAAAATTCAAAAGATCGCTCGGCATAGAAAGATTCTAGAGAGATTCTAGAGACTCTTGCCCGTTAACGGCAAGGGTACAATCAACAAATACATCTCCTCTGAGGTCCTAAACATGTTTCAATTTTCCCTTTATATCGTGTATAACTAGATCAACTCTCCTATTTACAGCTCCCAAGATTCAAGCTCCTTGATTGAAAGTTTTTTTTTTTCCCTTGAAATATCCATCATTGCTTATAATTGTGGTACCAACATTTCCATCAAGGGCGATTGAATGAACAAAACACCGAGACCAAACAACGCAACTTGAGTGCCAATGGTGAAAGCAGGCGTCTTTTTGATTTTCTCAAAGTATGATTCTTCTTTTGAAGTGGGTGGGATTCTGGTTTGGAAATTCATTGCTGTGCTGATGATGATTGTTTCTTCGACCTCAGTATTCAAACTTCTCAAACTCAACTCGTTTTTTTTTTTCGTCCTCTCTTTCCAAATCATCGTAAATTCCAGTCCGTTTTGAATCTGATGCACACACTTTTTTAAAGGCACACAAGTTTTTGCAAAAACATGGCCAGCATCGACTTGAACGTGGCTCCAGAGTCAACTTATTCCGTTGCAGGGAAGCAGATCAAGTTCAACACCGCCAAGGACATCGAACCGTACTTGAGGGAATTGAACGCGTTGAAAGATGTCAAAAAAGTTGATTTTTCAGGCAACACCATTGGTATCGAAGCCTCCAAGGCATTGAGCGAGGCCCTCGTGGGCAAAGATAGCATCGTCGAAGTTGACTTCTCCGACTTGTACACTGGTAGATTAAACACCGAGATCCCGCAGTCATTGCAGTACCTTTTGCCTGCATTGTTGAAGTTGCCAAATTTGAAATTGGTCAATTTGAGCGATAATGCCTTTGGTTTACAGACCATCGATCCCATCGATGACTATATTGCTAAAGCGGTCACGCTTGAGCATTTGATCTTGTCCAATAACGGAATGGGTCCATTTGCAGGCTCTAGAATCGGTGGCTCGTTGTTCAAGTTGGCCAGGGCCAAAGGTGACAAACCATCGTTAAAGACGTTTGTATGCGGCAGAAACAGATTGGAAAATGGATCGGTGAACCATTTGGCTGTCGGCTTGCGAAACCACAAGGATTTGGAAGTCGTGAGGTTATATCAAAACGGGATAAGGCCTGCGGGCATCGCAAAGTTAATCGAGAAGGGATTGTCCCACAATAAAAAGTTGAAAGTGCTAGACTTGCAGGATAACACCATCACGACAAGAGGAGCTATCAAGTTGGCAGAATCCGTTTCAAACTGGCCCGGTTTGGTCGAGCTCAACTTGAACGACTCCTTGTTGAAAAACAAAGGCTCGTTGGAGCTCGTGACAGCATTCACCAAGGACCCTAGAGAAAGCTTGACTGTTTTAAAGTTGCAATACAACGAATTGGAGCCCGATAGTTTGGTGGTGTTGGCCGAGGCAATCGCTGAGAAGCTACCAAACTTGCAGCTTTTGGAGTTGAACGGGAACAGATTCGAACAAGACTCGGAACACATCACCAAGATCAACTCCGTTTTCCAAGAGAGAGGATTCGGTGAGTTGGACGAGTTGGACGAGTTGGAAGAACTCGATAGTGAAGAAGACGAGGACGAGGAAGAAGAAGAAGAAGAGGAAGACTCGTTGGAAGAGGACTTGGACTTGGAACAATTAGAAGAAGACCTTTCAGGACTTGTAGTCGACGATAAGGATAAAGGTGTAGATGACATTGCTGACGAGTTATCAAAGACACATCTTGAATAAACATATACCCCATATATACATATACATATCTATATCTATATCTAGAGATGAAATTTTATATTTGGTAGCATAATCTGTCTGTCTTTTCGTTCTTCAATTATCGCTTTTAATTAAACCACACAGACGCTCCCTCTCTCCCTCTCTCCCTCCCCTCTACTTGATGTCTAGCATCTACAAGCTCTCCGTCAAGGGAATCAGAGCGTTTGAGCCGGAAACCGATGAAACGATTCAATTCGGGTTTCCATTGACTTTGATATGCGGACAGAACGGATGTGGTAAAACTACGGTGATTGAGTGTTTAAAGTACGCCACCACGGGCAACCTACCGCCTAACTCCAAGGGAGGCGCGTTTGTCCATGATCCCGGTCTTGATGCTCGCGCACAGGTCGCGGGACAAGTCAAATTGGCGTTCCGCAACGCCAATGGCAAGTCCATGATTGTCACCAGGACAGTCCTGGCCACGGTCAAGAAGGGACACCCGGGAGTGCTCACTTTCAAGACGTTGGAAGGGCAGTTTGCCTATATTGAACAGGGCCAAAAGACGAGCATCTCGTCGAAAAATGCCGAGTTGGACTCTCAAATCCCCACCTTCCTCGGTGCGTCGACCGCCATCTTGGACAATGTCATCTTTTGCCACCAGGACGAGAGCTTGTGGCCCTTGAGCGAAGCCTCGGTGTTGAAGAAAAAATTTGACGATATTTTCGAAGCTTCCAAATATACCAAGGTGATTGACCATTTGAAAACTATAAGAAAGGATATGGGCGTCGATATCAAGTTGATTGAGCAGAGCGTGGGCCACCTCAAAATTGACAAGGAGCGAGCTGCCAAGGTAAAGGACAAGTTGGCGCAAATGACAAGCTCGGTCGACGCTTATACGGAAGAGATTAGCAACCTCAATATTCGAATAGAGCGAAAGGAAAAGGAGGCGGAGGACTTGTTTGCCACCAACCAAGAGTTCCAAAAGACATTGAGCGATTACGAGAACTTGTTGATGAAAAAGAATGCCTTGGAGGAAGCCGTGGAAAAGTATAAATCTACAATCACCTTGTTGCCCGAGAGTGATGAAGAATTGTATCACAAGCAGGAAAATTTCGCTAGCATAACTGCTGAAAAGAATGCAAAAGTGGAAGATCTACAATCGCAAAGCTCAATTTTGGAATCTCAATTGACGGAAAAGACGCGCGAATACAACGAGTTGCTTCGCTTGGATGGCTTATTCAAGGGTAAAAAATTGGAGTACGAGGAAAATGTCAGCAAAATTGCAAACATCATCAGCGCCAACGCTCAACTGGTCAATTTACTGTCGGATGCAAGCGTGTCCAGCTTCAAAAAGACGCTCGAGAGTAGATTGACATTGCTCAAAAGTGACCATAAAACGCTTCAGGTGAAAAATAAAGACAAGGAAACTGCCCAGCTGAATAAGCTACAGGAAGTGAAAAACTCGATTCTCAAGAATGAACAAACTCGCGGGTATCTCACTGACGAATTAAGCTCTCAGCAACAAAATTTGCTGGCATTTAATAAAAAATTGGAATCAACTTTTGGCAACGAGGCGGAACTCACATTAAAAAGAGAAGAACTAGCTCAGACTTTGCATGCGTTGGCTGAGAAAAAGAAACTCAATGAGGTGAAGGAGCTTGACGCAAAAGTAGTGAATGCAAATGAAGAGATTTCAAGATTGGAGTTTGAAATGGATGAGATTAGCAAGAAGCTTGTCACGAGCGGCAAACAATCAGAACTAAAGTCTCGACTCACCTATCTTGAAAGCTCGGTCAAGCTGAAGGACGAAGAGATAAAGACGATTATGAAATCTGTTTGCCAAGAATACAAGAATCTAGTCGGCTGTGATATTGATATATACGTTGCCGAGTCCAAGTTCGTCGAAGCATACTCCAAGAAGATGGCTTCTTTTGAAGAACAACAACGAAACGTGTTTAGTCTCGAAAGTGAACTCGATTCAGCCAAGCGCTCGCGGCAATCAGCAACCGACGCCAAGAATGACAATAATAAAAAATTGCAACAGCTCCAATCGGACATCACTGCCGTGATACTGGAAGAAGAGATGCAAGACTATGAAAACTTTGTGCAGGAGTTGGAAGATGATTATCGAACTGTGATGGAGGATGTAAGTACTTCCGAAGTGACTAAAAGCTACGGGAACTTTGCGCTTGAAGTTGCCGAAAAGAACAATTGCTGCTTGCTTTGTAAAAGATTATTCGACAAGCCTGAATTGCAAGGATTCATCGAAGAGGTAAAGAGAAGCTTTGATGAAGCAAAAATTCAAGAAGTTAAAGCCAGGGCGAGTGAGATTGAAAAGGATCTTGAAGATGCGAAAAAAGTGGGCTTGAAAGTGATTACTTACAGAGAGTGCCTTGCGCTGCGATCAACGTTTGATTCCGATATCGAGTCGGCCAACACCGCCATTAAGTCCCTTGGTGAAAAATTGGAGGAGGAGACCAGGAAACTTGACTCAAACAAGGCTTCTCTTGAATCCGCAGGCAAGCTTAGAAGGCCATTATCCGATGCCACGAGGTTAAACCAGGAGGTGCAGGACCTTGACCTCGAAGTTGATGAATTGAAAGATGATCTACAAGATTTTGGTGGTGGCAGCGGCTCGTTGTCGCAAGCTGAGTTACAAACACAGCAGCAAAACTTAAACAAAAAGATTAGGGAGATTAGAGCGAATCTCACTAATTTCACTGAGGAAAAGTATCGAGTGCAGAAGGAAATCCAGAAATTGGAGAACAAGGTCAAGGACACCAAGTTGGTTATAAGCAATCTTGAGAGATCGTTGGCGGAGATGGAAAATACCAAGCGTTTAATAGCGGAAACCTCGGTGCGGATTGGTGAGCTCGAGCAAAAATTGGCAAATGTGAAGGAGCAGGTGGAGAAGCTGCTAGAACAGGAACAAAGCGAGCGTCATTGCTTGCAACAAATCCAACTGGAGAATGCCCAGCACGACGAGAGGATGAAAAAGGAGGTTGATCAATTATCAGACTTGCACTCTTTGTTTTTGTCCTTAACCAGTGCAAATGCCGAATTTGAGGAGCGCTCTTTGCCAAAATTTAAAGAAAACTCTGTTCAAATGGAGACGGTTCTTGCTGAATGCCACTCGATCAAGACTCAGATCGGGGAAACTTCAAACGCGGTGAAATTGTTGGAGAAAGAAGTGATGGACTCTTCTCGAATCGAGTACAACATCCTTGCCAACATCGAATACCGCACTCAATTGCACCGACTAGACGAAACAGACTTCCAGCTCAATTCCATAGATATCGAGAATGCGCAGTGTAAAAAATCTGAATACCAAGAACACTCGCGGCGCTTGAGAGAGGAACTATCCCATCTCACCTCGCAGCACGCGGGGAAAATCGGCGAAGTCAAACAAATCAAAGATCAAGTTCTGGCACTAAAGAGGGAGTTGGAGACGGAGTACAAGAACGTCGACAAGTTGTACCACGAAGAATGGATCAAACTCCAGACAAATTTGCTCGTTTCCAACGATATCCAGAACTACTCGAAAGCATTGGACAATGCCATCATGAAGTACCACAGCATTAAGATGGAGGACATCAACAGGATCTTGAATGAGTTGTGGTTGCAAACGTATAAAGGCTCAGACATCACCACCATTGCCATCAAGAGCGATGTCAATTTGCAAGCCAAGGGAAACAGGTCCTACAACTATAGAGTAGTGATGGTTAAAGAGAGCACCGAGTTGGACATGAGGGGAAGATGCTCGGCGGGTCAAAAGGTTTTGGCGAGTATATTGATTAGGCTCGCGTTGGCAGAGTGTTTTGGGGCCAATTGCGGTATGATTGCGTTGGATGAGCCCACGACTAATTTGGATAGCGACAATGCCGAAGCGCTAGCGTCTGCGTTGAACAACATCATCGAGCACAGAAAGCAGCAACTGAACTTCCAGTTGATTGTAATCACCCACGACGAAAAATTTCTAACCCACATTCGCGGCGATCGTTTCACGGATCATTTCTACAGGATTCAAAGGGACGAAAAAAGCAAATCTAGAATTTATAGCTTACCTATTAGCCGTATACTGGAAATCTGATTGTTGTTTTTTTTTTTATTTTTTTCATTATTGAGTTCTCGAGGTGTTTGCCACGAGCGAAGAGGTAAAGCTGTCATCCAAGTTACGTGCCGTGGTGTACTGGGTGTTTTCGCTCCTAATCTGGGTGATTATCTTATCCTTGTGTTTCCAAAGATGCTCCAAGTATCGCTCCAACTTCTTTCTCTTTTGTGGGATTCTAGCAATCGACCTGATCTTGACATAGACTAGGATCTTGATGGGAGTAGGCGATGAAAACACTTCGAGCAATGTCGGAGGAGTGTAGGACACCTCCCCGTTAGCAGTCTCGCGAGTGTACAAGATTGTAATATCGTACAAGTTGGAGTAGGGATGCGGTTTGTATCTCTGCAACGCAGTAACCACGTTGTAAAAAGCTGAGAATCGAGGGTAGAGCAATTGGTCCAACTTTGGTAGATAATACTTTTCGCCAATCTGTCTTTGCAATTGAAAGTTTTCGGGAGTCCATATGTTGACTTCGGGAAAAACCACAATCCACTCTGAAAATTTACTTTTCAAAAGCCGAGCAAAGACAAATAGGATTGATTTTTCGTCTAGCTCCCAGTTCTCATCCGTTTTGAGGAGATGGAGAAGCATCTTGAACGTGGGGACTCTCCAGACCAAGAACCACGAAAAGAAGTTGACGATTGGTTGGTTGAGCACCAGTGTGCGACCGTTTACAATCGAGTCTGCATCTGCGGAAACCGACATTCTAGAAAGACGGTGTATGACAAAGCAGTCGGCCAATGAGGCGTGATTGCTAATGACAACAGCTGGGAAGGGGTTGATTTCATCCCCAAGAATCTTGAATTTCACCTTATTGAGTTGCTTTTAGAGTATTAGTAACTTGTTCGACTAACCAACCAGTCCCCCCTCCCCTCCTCTTTTTCTCTTTTTTCTTTTTCCTTTTCTTCCTCCTCATCTATGCTTTCTTTCATTTTGCCATCTATCGCGTCTTACACACCATTAGGTACAATCCCAACTCCCAAAACATGGTTCCAAAGCGGTTTCGAAGTAAACTCGCAGTGTCTGGAAAAATTGCAGCCAGAAGTGTTGCAAAAATCGCAATGACTTGATAGATCAAAACATAGCCCAATAAAACAAGCAAGCAAAGGATCCCTTTCAACCAGCGTCTAAATGAAACATCCTGATCGTTGACGTTGTACCTTATGCCAAAATGATCCAACAACTCCATTGGGATTGATGATAGTGAAACACCGTCTTAAAAAAAAATGAATTCAAGAGATCCTTAAGCGGTGGTAAAACCTCGAAAAATGTGTGTATGTGAGAGGGAGAGAGAGAAACAGAGGGAAAGAGAGAAAGAGGTAGATCATCACGCAAAATTCACAACTCCTGAATTTTTATTGAATCTCATCTCATGATCTTTATAACCACCCTACCCTTCCAAAAATGTCAAGAGTGATAGTCAAGGGCTTGCCCAAATACTTTACAGAGGATAACTTGCGAAAGCATTTCAGTCAGCAGGGAGACATCACCGATGTGAAGCTTGTCAAAGGCAAGAACGGAGAATCAAGAAGATTTGCATTTATCGGGTACAAATCAGAAGAGTCAGCCAAAAATGCAGTCAGGCATTTTAACAAGTCGTTTATAGACACAGCAAGGATAGACGTGGAGATTGCCAAGTCCTTTTCCGACCCAAATGTTCCATTGTCGTTTAGGGAGAAGAGAAAGTTGGAAAATGCCAAGTTGAGAAGACAAGAAGAGGCGTTGCTTGAGCAGGAGGAGAGAGCCAAAGTCAAGAGAACGAAAAAATCGACCATCGATGAGGAGATTGAGAATGACCCAAAGCTTAGAGAGTATATGGAGGTTATGAAGCCGTCGCACCAGGTCAAGTCGTGGGCAAACGACACGGTAGCAGATGGCACTGGCGGACCATCTGCGAAGGATCTTGAAAACGCGTTGCAGGGAGAGGTGAAAAAACCTGTTGAAGGATATCAAGTCGCGACTGCGCAAGAGAATGAGAGTGATGAGGAGTACGAAGATTTTGACAAGGTGCGAGACGAAAAGAGAAAAGATGAGGGAGATGAAGAGGAGGACGAGGAAGAGGAGGAGATGATGCCCTTGACAGGCGCTCCTGACAATCTAGCCAAGGATGATAGTGTGTCGGATATGGATTGGTTGAGATCTAAAAGCGTGAGGATAAGGGAAAACGGAGAGAAACCAGAGTCAACGGCAGCCACTGCCGAAGTTGAAGAACGTGATAATAAAGATCAAGAAGAAAAAGAAGAGAAAGAAAGTGAAACAGTGGAGGTTGAACTGCCGGCTCCTTTCATGAGCGAGGAGGAGAAAACTATGGCAAAGATTCGCGATACAGGAAGGTTATTCGTAAGAAATATCCTGTACGATGCCACAGAATCTGACTTTCGCAGTTTGTTCCTGCCGTATGGTCAACTTGAAGAAGTTCACGTGGCCATAGACACCAGAACCGGTAAATCCAAGGGTTTTGCTTACATTCAATTTGCTGATACGGCGATGGCTGCAGAAGCATACAGAAGCCTCGACAAGGAAATCTTCCAAGGCCGGCTTCTTCATATTCTCGCGGCCGATGGAAAAAAGAGCCATAGACTAGACGAGTTTGACCTCAAAAATCTTCCTTTGAAAAAGCAGCGCGAGTTGAAAAAGAAGGAGCAAGCATCAAAGTCATCTTTCAGTTGGAACTCGCTTTATATGAACACCGACGCCGTTATGGAGTCCATGGCTGCTAAATTGGGTGTCTCCAAGTCGCAATTGATTAATCCTGAAAACTCCAGCTCGGCAGTAAAGCAAGCCTTGGCTGAAGCACACGTCATTGGAGATGTGCGCAAGTTTTTCGAAGAAAAAGGGGTTGACTTGACTAGTTTCCAAAAAAGGGAAAGAGATGACAAGATCATCTTGGTGAAGAATTTCGCCTTTGGCACCACGGTTGAGGAATTGGGTGACCTTTTTGCGCAATATGGGCCGATAAGCAGGATGGTCATGCCACCAGCAGGAACTATTGCGATTGTCGAGTTCAAAGATGCACCAAGTGCGCGAGCGGCATTCACGAAATTAGCCTACAAGAGGTTCAAAACGAGCATCTTGTACTTGGAAAAAGGTCCCAAGGACTTGTTCACCAGAGAACCCACATCGCTGGAGACAGTTGTCGAACTTCCAGCAGCGGGTGCGGCTGCTGTTGTTGAAACAATTACAGCTAATGATGTCTTGGGTGGTGATGCCGAGGACGAGGAGCAACAAGAACAAAATAAAGTGCAAGGCTCTACTGTTTCCATTTTTGTCAAGAACCTCAATTTTGCCACCACTGTACAGCAATTGTCTGACTTGTTCAAGCCTATATCTGGGTTTGTTCTGGCGACCGTCAAGACTAAAGCAGACCCAAAAAACCCCGGCAAAACCTTAAGCATGGGATTTGGTTTTGCTGAGTTCAAGAGCCTAGAACAGGCTAATGCGGCCATTTCAGCCTTGGACGGCCATGTGCTTGATGGACATAAGCTACAGTTGAAAGTCTCCCACAAGCAAAGTGGCAAGCCTGCTGCTGCTGCTCTGCAAGCTGGTGGCAAATCCAGCAAGATCATCATCAAGAATTTACCATTCGAAGCTACGAGGAAGGATCTTTTGGAATTGTTTGGTGCTTTTGGTCATTTAAAGTCGGTGAGAGTGCCCAAGAAATTCGATCAAAGCGCCCGTGGTTTTGCCTTTGTAGAGTTTAACTTGTTGAAAGAGGCCGAAAACGCCATGGCTCAATTGGAAGGTGTGCACTTGCTTGGACGTAGGCTCGTTATGCAATATGCGGAGAAGGAAGCTGATGACGCAGAAGCTGAAATTGAGCGTATGACCCAGAAAGTCAAGAGACAAGTTGGTACACAGGCTATGGCGGCAGCCAGATTAACTGGGAAATCAAAGATTGAATTGGAAGAAAAAGAAGACGAGTTTGATGTGTGAAGAAAGAAAGGAAAGAATGTAGATATACACGAAGTAGAAAAGTAGATAAAAGAAGTGCGTAGAAAATCTGGCATTCTTGATCAACAAGTAATTAACAATTGAGGGATTGAGATTCGCAGTCAATTTTTTTTTTTTTGAATATCCATCTAACCCACACACTTGCCTCCAAAAATGTTCAACAACACCAAGATAACTTTGTTCAGGCGGCCTTTCTTCAACAGTAATGTGGCGGCGTTGAACCAGCTGAGCTTCAGTCAACAACGACTCAGCTTCTGGAGAGGCTTAAGCAAATCAGCTCAACAAGCCAGAAATACCACCTGGAGAAACTATAACAACTACTACAACCGATCCAATTGGGATCGACTCAAGAGACCATTCCTCTTCACATTCGGGTTCTGCGCCGCAACCACGGTCGCCACCCCCTTGTTATTCAATTACACCCCCTTGTCAATATACAAGAAAAACCCGCAGGCGCTAATATGGACCATTATAGGTCTCAACGGCGCCGTGTTCTTGCTGTGGAGGGTGCCACAACTACAAAAGTTCACCATGAAGTACGGGATATTGTTCAAAGATAACGTGCAGTCGCCTTGGACGTTGCTCGGATCGGCGTTTTCGCACCAGAGCTTTGCCCATTTCCTCGTCAATATGCTTTGTTTCCAGTCGTTTGCATCGACGCTCGTGGCGGTGTTGGGGGTATCCAATTTCTCCATTCTTTATTTGAACTCAGCCGTCATTTCCTCCTTTGCTTGTATTGCCATTCCTACAATTTTGGGAAGCTCGTTATCTGTTGCG
Source organism: Lodderomyces beijingensis (assembly GCF_963989305.1). NCBI lineage: Eukaryota > Fungi > Ascomycota > Pichiomycetes > Serinales > Debaryomycetaceae > Lodderomyces > Lodderomyces beijingensis. Next base: position 444,070 of record NC_089973.1, read on the forward strand.
TCGTTGGGGGCCTCGGGTGCGATATTTGGTGTGTTTGGTGCCTTTTCGGTGCTTTTCCCCACTGCTCCCGTGGGCATTTTTTTCGTGCCGATTCCAGGTGGCTCATTGGTGTTATTCTTGGGGACTGTGCTCTGGAATGCTGCTGGCACAGTGATGAAATGGGGCACGTTTGACTATGCTGCCCATTTGGGGGGAAGTCTTGTGGGGATCGCTTACGGATTGTGGTTTGCTAGAAAGAGAAAAGAAGAGGTTCGGAAACGTCGTTTTTTCATAGATTTTTAAAAATTATATAGACTATGCAAATGAGACTTTCTTCTTCTTCTTTGGTGGTGGTGGTGCTGATTGCAGTGACTGTTCATGTTTACTTTCTTCGTCAGCTTTGCGCGCCGCTTTGGCATTCTTCCTCCGTGTAGCTCTAGCAACAGAGGCCCTATTCCGCAACTCGTCCTTCTTGCCGTCCAACTTGTCCCTCTTTTGTTGCTCCTTGCGCTCGATTTCCTGTCGTTTGAGCTCTCGTATTTCTTCCAATCTCCTGGATTTTTCCAATTTGCTCTCGTTGACTTGGTCGTGTTTGTCATTGATGCTCTTGACGAGCCTGCTCAACGTGAGTGAGTCATTGTCAGCAACAAACTTCTTGCCCTTCTTGCCTCGCTTGGCCTTGACCCCGGGAACGATGGCTCTGTTCAACACCGGTATATTTAGCTGCTCTTCTCTATACTCCTTGCCGTTTTTAGCTCCATATAGCCGTATCTTTGCCTGTTGTTTCTTGACTTGTTGCTTCGATGGCTTCTTTACTTTTGATTTGGGAGTCAACTTTGGCTGGCTTTCGAGCAAGTTTCTAGCCGCCGAGTCTGAAACCACATCCGATTCATTTTCCCTGGTCTTGTTCTGGGTCTTGTTCCGCTTTGCGGTCTTGGATTGTCTTGGGGCCATCGCTGATGATGCCTGTGTGGTGTGGTGGTAGTTTAGAAGAGATGAGGCTGGGAGAGAAAAAAAAATAAAAAGTAAAACACAACCAGAGGGAGAATGTATTTCGGTTGATATCAACATATCAACAAAACGACTCAACGTGTCAACGTATCAACGTATCAGCGTATCAACATAACCACATATCGAACTGCGGCCGTCAAAGCCTCGAGAGAGCTCCATTCGACTGCGATAATGTGAAACTCGTTACTCCTCTTTTTTTTTTTGTTTTTTTTTTGGTTATAGCTCTGGTTGCTGCAGTGCTTGCTGATTGCATGGGTTGACATCCAAATGACATGCGTCTGCTTGAAAGTTTGGGAGTCTTCTTTTTTCCTACATCAAACTCTTCCAACCCCCTGCCACCCCCCTCCCTTCACCACTCGATATAAACAGCAGCTCGTCCTCTCGGTAGTGATCCAGGTGCAAACCCCCCCTTCCTTCTCTCCCCTTCTCTACCCATTGCCGTCTCTCTCTCCCTTTCCTGTCAAGAAAAACGAGAAAACGATGTCGTCGGATGTTTGTGCCATCTGTTTCGAAGAGCATGGGAATCTGCCGATCACATTCACTTTACATTGTTCACATGAGTTTTGCGTCGAGTGTTTGAACATTTGGTTGACGTATTCATTGTCGTGCCCAACCTGTCGCGAGCCCGTTTTTGCTGAGGAAGCGCAGCCACCTTCTACTATTCGAATGAGAAGTGGGCACTATTAGCTAGGTGAGGAAATGCGATTGAGGTAACAATATTGATAATCTGTGAGGACAAGAAGGAAAGGGAGGAGAAGAAAACGGCAGGAGCGGCGACTTATGGATCAAACGAAATCCCAACGCCTTAAATCTGGATGAATTTGGCCATTTGTTGCAGGGACAAACTTGGAGCGTGGGAGCAGAATTTGTTTTGACGATGTAAGTAGGTCACGGTCACACGGCTGGGTGATGCGTGTGTGAAGAGATGAAGTTCTCCGTGTTCATGGACTATTAGGTTAGAGCCAGGCCCGTAATTTGTGTGTTTCACGTTCACAGTTGAATCTCGGACTCATACACTTACGAAGAAGATCAACCAAAAATTTGAGAAAAGACACTTGGTTGCAAAAAAAGAAAATTAAAAAAAAGGGGTATTTTCGATTGTCGAAATCACGGAGGCTTTAGAGCTGAACGGTTATTTCAAATTTCTCAGCCACCCAACGACCCAGCCAACACAAGCCAGGTCAGGCCCATGTCAGGTTGGCGGGACCCTTCAGAATTATTCCTCAACTCTCTCTAAAAAAAAAAGAGAATAAAGAGCTTTCATGAGCGCACTCGTTAGAAAACGGGGGCAGCTCACGGACAAGTTGAATGCCCAAAGGGGTCTAGCGAGAAAATCTCCGAAACCCCCTATCTCCGAAGACCCAAAATCTACTAAATTTTTCTTCCACTCCACCTAGACACTCTCATCCCCACTCAATCCATCACGCAAACATGATTTCGGCATTTGACCTATTCTCACTAGCAGTGTGCATAAGTGGCGTCTACGACACATTCAGTCTAGAACTTCCCCCCTATTTGCAACGTGGCGGCCATTTCCAGTTCCTCACCAACATCTCGTTGCTTTCAACATGCATCTACATCATATCAAAGCACATCTTGATGTTGCCCCCGCGCCAAGCCAACTTGATCTATAATACAGTGATGAACTTGGAGTTTACAGTCACGTCGTGCTACTGGACCCTACACTATATCTTGCCTCATTGGCTCAACACTGCGACGATTGATCGCAATTTTGTGTTGGATTTCAAGATCCACTTGTGGCCCTATTTGTACTTGCTTGTGTGCAAAGAACGGAGGAACAAGTGGGGAAGTTTGGGGTCAGGAGTGGTGTTTGCTTTCTACTGGGCGTACATTGAGTGGTTGGTGGGGTCGGACCCAACGCAGAGGTTTGCGTACCCATTCTTGAATAGAGGCGGGTTGCCTGCAAGGGCATTCTGGCTCTTTGGGATGTGGTTGGTGGGCACATTGAATTACCTTTTGCTAAAGTACATCAAGAATATATAGAGAAAAAAAAAGAAAAAAAAAAGAAAAGAGGTTAAAGCTATTTATATATATTTATTTATTGAATCAAGTTTTTCATTTTCTTTCTTTAATTTCTTTTTATGAATTATTTACTTACTTATTTAGACAAAATCTCCTCCACTTCCTTGGATCTCTCAAATCTCTGTCTCTCCTCCAATGAAGGCCTGTTCAACATGGCCTCGAAAGTTTCAGAGTACGGTGCTTTGGTCTTGAGTGGGTTGTTGATGGTTTTAACTGCGGACAAGTAGTTGTTGTAGATGTCACCATTGTACTTACCAATCAACGAGTGGATGAAATTGTCTGGTTGTTCAAAAGAGTCGGTTAATCCAATAACAAATGGTCTCACCTCGGTGCACAATTGTTGTGGGTAGGTGGCGTTGATGTAGATGGCAGTCTTTGGAGAAACAACGCCGAACCTCAAAAACTCGCCAATGAATGGACTCAAGATGTTGGAGACATAGTACAATCTAAGCAACTTCTCCAAGGGTTCTCTGATTGGAGATTTGGCCTTGACCTGGTCATTCAATCTTTGAATAAACGTCTCCAACAAGTAGTGGTGGCATCTCAACTTGGACAAGATGACTCTTTGAGGACCAATGGAATCCATCGAGGTGTGTGAGACTGGAATCAAGTCAACGGCAAACTTTGCAATCAAGGCAGAAACGGCCTTCAAAACACGGTCTGGATCGTCAACGTGTTCCCTGATCCTGATAACTGCCTTCTTGGCCTTGGCCAAAGTAGGCGCGTCGTTGAGAAACTCCAAGCTCGAGTCCTTCAACTTTCTGCCATTCAAAACTTGTTGAACAGTCTTGATGATTGTTTTACCGGCAGACATGGCCAAAACGTTATTGTCACCTTCCCAAGTGGTTTGCACTGACCAGTCACTCCAGGTTTTACCAAAGGAATTGTATGATGAATAACCGTGACCTCCACATGCTTGTCTACACTCGGCAATCAAGTCGGAGGCGTCCCAAGTTAAAGTTGACTTTAGTGAGCCAGAGTCAACAAACATCGACTTGGTGGCGTTGATGGTGTTTTTCAACAATAATTTATCGTTGGTTGCCAAGCCCTTGTCCAAATTGGCCAACAACTGGTTGTGCTCAACTTCCAATCTGTCTGTACCAACAGCAGCAGCATAGGTCAATGCCAAGTAAGGGAACAATCTTCTTTGATGTAATGGGTAATTGACCAATTGAGTTTCCTCTTCTCCACCATCTCTGTTGAATTGTCTTCTGCCAACTGCATATCTCAACGCAATAGTGGTGTATCTAGCACCAATTCTGTACGAGTCAGCAGCCATACCAACTCTACCTTCCAAAAGAGAAATGTAGCTCAATTGCTCCAATGGTGGGAGAGTAACATTTCCTTGACGACTAACTTTACACCATCTCTGCAACATAAAGAATCTTGGAATACGCACTTCGGTGAATTGGATCCAGCCGTTATCAACACCTTGTCTTCCCATCTTGGCACCAATGTCACCAACGGCGATACCTGGCAACAAGTTGTGCTGAGAGTCTCTCAATGGAACCACAAAGGTCTTGACACCATAATCGATATCCTTAACGATTAATCTTGCGTAACAAACGGTGTGGGTAGCCGAGTGGGCAGCACCTCCAATCCACCATTTAGTAGCCCCGATATGAGGAGTGTCAATGATAAACTCGTCGGTGGCCTCGTCAAAAATGGCAGTGGTTTCACAACCAGCGACATTTGAGCCGTGGCCCAACTCGGTCATCCCAAAACAACCATACAACTGCTTTAAATGGCCAGCTTCTTTCTTCTTTGCCCAGAAATCATATTGCTTTTGGGTACCGTTACCCTTGATGCAGTTGACAAATAGGCCCAAATTGACCAAGATCCTAATACCCATCGAAGGGTCAATCACGGTCATCAACTGCAACCTTCTTCTGAACTTAGCATAGGACTCAATTTCAATGTATTTGGTCATTTGATTGATTCTCTCGGCTACCAATTGTCTTTCTTCCTTTTGAGTCAAGTCAAAATGCTCGGGTCTGGTTTGCAAGGTTGGGTCTCTTTCAATGCTTTGGTAAAGTCTCAAGATTTCAGTCGACTTGGCCTCGCCACCTTCTAAAAACTCATGCATCTCTTTCAAGCCCCATTTGGTGTTGGCTCTTTCAGCAGCAATGTCCTTTGCAGGAGAAGGCGGTTCAGTGGAAGAAGTGGTGCCTTCCACTTTCTTGGGGTTGGGGTCTATATCAAGTTTCTTGTTTCTCTTTATGAGGTCTGCCATAGGAGCCATTTTGAAGATATGTGTGTGTGTCACTTATAGATGGATGTCGTGGTTGTTGCTGTTGTTAAAAAAAAAAGACAACGAACAGGGGGGGGGAGATTTTGCGTGGTGTCGAAATTCCACTCACTATTTATCTGAACTTCCCCCTTGTCTGTCCGCTGTATCCACCACGACCACCACCACTACTACCAGTGTAGCTCTCACTACAAACTATCGGCTTTTTTTTTGCGACACGGGTGCACTACTTTTCCCCATGGTAGCGTGCGCACAATGGAAATTTTTCAACTATAGGTGGGCAATCTTGACATATTTTTTTTCACTTTTGCGGGGTTAAGACTAAGTATTCACAAGCAGCCCGTAAACGTTGTTGATGCTGTCTATGTCGATGTCTACGTTGTCGGTTTTCGAATATTGCAGACAAGGGGGAGGAGGGGCAACAAGAGTCTGTCTCTGCATGATTAAATCATACGATAATATTTGCTTCCACGCTTATACGGATTGAAGAAAGGCACACCAAAACCCCATGACTTGGGGTTCAAGGGGTATACAATTTCAGCCGATATGCCTGATCTCAGCTGCCGCTAGCTCCCCCCATGGAGCAAACAAAAAAGAGAGAGAGAGAGAGAGCCTCGGCAAAACTTTTTTTTTTTTCTGTTTGTTCTCTCTTCCAGGGATGATTCGCGCGTAATGCAACCAAAACACTCAGGGCAAACGGTGAAACTTTGTTCAGTGGAGCGCAAATTCTGTGTGGGAATGAAAAAAAAAGAGAAAAAGATCCACGGACTCAGGGCACGGGTATAGTCTCCATGGTGGCAAAGTAGCTTCTCTTTTTTGTTTATTGTCTTTATTCTAGGCTCAAGTCACTTCCGGAATTTGATAAAGACATCGGAACTCAGTCCACTTAAAAAAAAAAAAAATTGCCCCGTTGTCGTTGGTGTCGCATGTCGATCCCAATAACGACGATGGAATCTACCCGCGACTCAAAAAAAAAAAACGCATGATGGCGAGAATGTAAGCGTAGTTGGAAACTTAAGGGGCGTAATTTTTTGAACCTATCATACTAAATTTGTCTGCAACATCGTCATCGTGGAAGTAGAGTGAAATACAGGATTGTCAGTCAAAATAGTGCAGCATGTGACTGCTTTTACTGATTGGCCCCACTCTATACTGCCAACCGAATACTAGTAAGCTCTTATGGCCAAGTTGGTAAGGCACCTCACTAGTAATGAGGAGATCGTAGGTTCGAATCCTGCTGAGAGCAATTTCTTTTTTTTTTATCCTTTTTGTCTATACTGCGAAGTCAAGGACCCCATGCCACTTGAAGTTGAATTTCAACAAGACTTTACCTTCTCTTCAGCAAAACATATCAAGCCTCACCGAAGTGATTTAAAAACTGCTTCAAATAAAAGACAAATAATTCAATCACTCTTATCATGGGAAATCGTCTCGTTTTAGCTTTGGAGACACAGGCTGGTGTTTGTTCAGAATAGGCAGTCCACATGGAAAGTTTGTCGAATCCCCGCACCAAAGATTCTGTCTTTTGCAAACGAATTTTCATCATTAGTAACACTAGGTCACAATGCAAACTACGTAAGTATCTTTCACAACGGAAAATCATATACGTCAGAGAGAGAGGAGACCAAAGGTAGTGAAAATTTTTGCAACCAATGAAAACTCTGTTGATGACTATTTGTAGCAAGTCACAAATACAGGCAAGAATTTGGCCGGAGTTCACCCCTGGTAGCTCAGTTGGTTTAGAGCATGAGACTGTAATTTAGCACTAACAGATTGTTACAAAAGTAATCTTGGGGTCGGGAGTTCAAATCTCCCCCGGGGGACTCTCTCCCCCGGGGGACTCACTTGTTTTTTTATTTTTTTGGCTTCAATATTGACTTTGGCTCTTCTTCTTCTTCTGTACTGATTCATGCCGTGGGGATGTAATTTTGCAACAAGGTTTTGTAAAAAACTAGGGTCTGGGTAGAGCCCGAATATACTCCTACAGGAATACAACATGGTTATTGCTCCAACTCGAGAAAAAAAATCAAGCCTCCAATGCCATCTACTACCCCCATTTCCCCCCCCGGTTCAAACAGCCTCGTGTCAGGTTAGTAATTTAGAGTAGTCTTGACTATATATACCTTCCTTGGTCTCGGACGAAGAACCTTTTTTTAAACAAAACTCAAAACATTCGATGGCTTTGCTTTACACACACACACGTAGCATTTATCGATAGAGCTGGCTGAAAAGTAATCAACGAAACTGGGTCATTTTACTCCGGCTCAAGTGGGAGATTAAGATATCGGCTAGTGCATCCAAACATACATAAGTTAACCCCTCCATTTTCACCCACGGACACACACACCACGCACTCGTTTTGTTGGAGAGATTAAATGAACAAAACAAAAAAGAAAAGCCCACAGAGAAAAAAACGAGCCTCCAATCTCCAATCAAGCCTAACGTTCATCTTCAAAAAAAGATAAACACAGCCACTAACACCGCCAACACCACCAATTGCATCAATAAATCAACCAAAAAAAGAGAAAACAACACATACGTCATGGACTCCGAAACTATTGTGGCAATCATCTTGTCTTTCTTCTTACCACCATTAGCTGTGTTCTTGAAGACGGGAGGAATAGGGTCCGAGTTTTGGATTTCAGTCATTCTTTGTATTTTCATTTGGTTTCCTGCCATCATCTACAGTTTGTACATCTGTCTTAGAAGCTAAACGGTCTTGAACTACAATAAAGGGGGGACGATAATGATGATCACGATGAAGATGATATTGGCCAATCCCCTCGATTGAGCATCCGTCATCCCCTTTTTTTATATTTTTTGTTGAAGCAAGATTGGAGTTATATTGACGAAGTTACGCCCCGTCGTTTTCAGTTTTTTCAGTGTTTTTTTCTTTTCTTTTTTTGCTTATTTTCCTAGTTATATTTTCAGCTCGATCAGTCTAGTCGTTAGTTGTAATGTTTAATGTAAGTCGATTACATCTATTTGAACATACTCCAGCTTAGTATTTGGCGGGCAATTCGTCATTTCCTGCTCTTGTATTTTTTTTTTTATATCTATTAAGTTTTTGCGCTTGCAAGGAGAAGCTCGGTCGTGGCCTCACAAAACTGGCGATTGTTTGCAGATATATTCTGAGATTTTGCGCGGATTTCTGACGTGATTTCAAATCTTTTTCCATCGTTATCGTGATCATCAACGTGGATGAATCCTATTTTCACCATGCGCATAAGGGAAGAAGAAGAGGTGATGCCGTTGCTAGGAAGAATTCGCAAATTGCAAAAAGTGAACTGAGGTCAACTACAGACGGAGGCAGACAATTTTTTTTTTCATGCGTTCAAGTTGAAAGGTAAAACCCGGTGAGAACGTGAATTTTCCTTGAGATCCCTTCAGGTAATGCTAGGATAAGAAGAGGGGTGGCATGAAATCTATCTGTGGACTCGCCATTCTTTATCCCTATCAAACGTTGGTTTCACATTTACGGCGTTTTATTCGAAGCCATGATAATTTCAGTAAATTGCAACAGCAACGGGAATCAAGTATTGTAACTCAACGAGAAGCTCAAGCTGCAGGATAATGCCGCAGGTCACATGTGAAGCAAACCGTCAAAATAGCGGAAGATTTGTGAGATATTGTACCATGGAGCAAAGAGCATGGAGCAAAGATTTTGGCTGTTTTTTATTTTTGTTCACTGACCCCACATGGCTCATAGAGTTTTGTAGCGTTCAGAAGGCTCATATGAATGGCACAAGCTGAACTCATAGTTATTCTGCTAGAACTAGCCTCAAACTCGATTGCCAATCTACAAAAGGGTTTTGCGTCACCGAAGGAGCCCCCTTCAAAGAAACAGGCATGCATTAGCAATAACATGTGGCGTATCTTTCCCATGTGTATGTGCGTGGGTTGTTCTCGACATGAAAAACCGACTAACTTTTGCAACGCGGCGTTGGTCTTATCAATGTTTATCATAGCAATAGCGATAGCGAGCGGATCGCCATCGCTGGAGGGGGGGGGGGGGGTGAGAAAGAAAAAGAGAGAGAGAGCGAATTGAGATCACAACAATCATAATTTATTCCACGGATTGAGATGGCAACTCCCTAATTTCTCCTCTTTTGTCGAAAAGGTGCCCCGTGAGGATGAACCCTGTTGCCTCTTGCTGACGTGTACGGCTTTTTCACATTGAGGCAAAAACGAATAGAAAAAAGAAAACGCAGCTTAGCATTCCTGCTTTTTGGATCCCCACACGACGGGAGGTGTACTTCTGCTGCTGATGTTGCTGCTTTTGGGCAACACATTACCCAGAGTTGCACACTTCCAGGTGGAGAGAGTTGGTAGAGAACCAATTTTTCGTAAATTTGTTGGTAAATGAAAGACCTGTCTCCGATAACTCAGGGTGCCTGCAGGTACAAATTCAGGCAAATTCTACAATTCTACAAACTCCACAGATTTTACTCCAAAAAAGGTAGAACATCATCTGACAGACAAGAGAGTGGATTGCACAGCCAGATTGTGGTGATAAATTGGATTGGTGTTCGTAAATGCCAGTCAGAACGCTACCCTCTCTGCCATACATTCGACACACGATTTTGTGTAATAATAACATATTGCAAAAAAAAGTTCGTAATCTGAAAAAACTGATAAAAATTGACAAAAATTGACAGCCAACCCCAAATGTCATAATACCAACATCGGAGCAAGTAAAACGCGTATTTTGTACAACAAAACCAGTCCATATCAGATTCTAGCCGCTCGCGCTCACGTATTTGCATTAGTTGATAGACATCTAACTTGAGCCTGGTGTCAATCACGACACCCAAATGGCAATTTTCGACAGACAACTACGAGATTAGAAAAAAAAAACTTAAAAAGATTTTGAAAAAAGGTGAATATAAAAGGCAAGACGGATTCGCCAGTTATGACTCCCGAACTTTATCTTTCTCATTCACTCCATTAAAAGCCATCAAGATTAATCAAATCAAGTGAAAAAAACAACATGTCTCAACAACAAACACACTCAACTGCTAACCCCAACGCTCGCGATCTCGAAAAACAACAGAACGCTTACGATACCAAGGAAAGCTTTGGCTCGTCCGAGAAAGAACGCAGCACAGCCACCAATGACAAGAAGATCGACTTAGGGGTCAAGCCAGAAGACGAAAAGTTGTTGACTATAGTGTTGATCATTTTCATTCCCTGGTTAGCTGTCCTTTGGCACAAAGGCATTGACCAACAGTTTATCATTACCCTTATTTTGTCCTGTTTATTCTGGTTACCTGGCGTCCTTTATGCTTACTTTGTTGTCTTTAAAGATGACTTTAAATGAGTGGTGTGCATTTTGACACAGCGCGCTACCGACTGCAAATTGCCAATTTTTTTTTTTTTTTTTGAAAGAAAAGGGTAGTTTGAGTTTAGCTGGATCTGATTTTTGTTTTCACTTATTATAGGTGTCTAGTTTTTGGTTTTTGTTTTCATATTTGAATATACAACTTTGGTCATAGTCTTGGTTGGATTTGTAACATTTCAGGAGAAAGATACTAGGGGAGCACATTTACTATTACAGAAAAGGCAAGGTATTTTTATATAGAGCGAAGTTTTGACATTTGAGGAGTGTTGAATGATTTGTTCCGATGCAATTGCAGTTAACGCGACATCTTCATTCACCACAATTCTTCTAGGATTGACGTAATTGCAAGCGAAGCATCTATGGCTAACTGGTTCTGGAAGCTGATTTTTTTTTTTTCAGCACAGAGAGCGAGGTTTACGAGATTCCAAGATCCCATTGGCTCTGTATATCCAGGCGGTGAAAGCTGCTAGTAGAAAGTTTCACCAAACGGGCAGTTTTTCCATTACAAAACGAATCTAGTCACATCCGGCGAAACTGTTATTTGGACTCTCACTAGCTCAGATTCAGGTACCAACCAACTAACCTCGACAGATCCAAGAGAGGTCTGTTAATGGTAAATGAAAACTTTTTCATATTCTTTTTCGAAATCTTTTCATTTTCTTCTTCTTCTTTGACCAAGTAGCAACTTTAATATGCCAATTTTACGGATAGAATCGGCACACGAGGCATATTATACATCGCATGAACGACATGAAAAGTTCTTTTTTTTTTTTTTTTTTTTTCGTAGTCGAGATGAAGAGAGAGAGAGAGGAATGCAATCTCCCTTGTTTTTTCAAGATCCAACATCGAACCTTAAAAAAACTAAGAAAAGAAAGAAATGAGATAAACATGAGCAATTTGCTCCAGCCTCATCGTCCCACAAGCCTATTTTGTGATTAGATATCCCCTGATTTTACGGGTCCTTTCTCCCCCTTGCTTGACCCCTAGGATAAAGAAAAAAAAAAGTAAAAAGAAAGAAAAAAAGAAGGTGAGTTCGCGACGAGGTTAGCAGGGCCGCCTTGATATCTTGATGGTCTGCGATTTAATTTTCGAAGCCCGTTTTTTTTTAACCAATGAAAAGAGCGTATTTTATCTAATCTTACATTACTCGACCCATTCTCTCTCTCACACACACTCTCTCGCTCTTTGTTGATGAGATCTGTGCAATGGACGAAATCTCTTATTTCGCAATTTTGTGCTTTTTGCATTTTGAGGCCGCTACCAACTGCCTGCTAATTTACTTCTTATCTTTCGAAATCTGAGATACCCATATACAAAAATATATAAGCAATCGAGATGTCGAATAGAAAAGATAGAGAGTGAGAAGAGGGAGCGACGGAAAGGGGAGGTTTTTTCGTGAGCCATCAATAAAGGGGAATAAAAAATATACAAGTCGTTGAAGAAGATAAAAAGGATTACCAATGCTGAAGCTAGCAGTGACACCGTCGGAGGTATTGAATGTGGGGGGTTCGAGCGATGGTCCAGTGGCACTCCCACCATTTTCATTTAGCAAGAAGCCCGTGGACAAGTCTCAGTCGATATCGACGGATCTGAATATCACTTCTCGATTGTCTCGCGGCAGTAGTAAAGCTGATAGTGTGCATTCGCAACCTACCGAGTTTAAAGATTTCGATTATAATGAACAGATTCGATTTCCGAGAATGGTCAATAGCCATTACACGTATAGCACTAAGCGAAGTTCTTTTTCTTCGGGAGAGAGAGTCAGTGCCAAGAGTCGCATGAGCTCGTTTGAGGAAGGTCGAGAGTTTAAACTACCAGAGCAACACCACCAACAACAGCTTCCACCACCACCGCAGCAACAACAGCAACAACCAGAGAATGATGACGATGAAGAAGCGAATTATAAACCAGCCGCTTTTGATTTGACTCAGCCTATGCGAAGGCTATCGAAGCGAGACGTCCAAACCGAAGAAGAAGAACAAGATAGCAAACTATTACAAGAATACACTAAAAACAACTGCATCTACAACTCATCCAACTTTAACCTCTACTATCAAATGAAAAAACCCATGATGACACCAGCTGTCTTGCGACCGGTTTTACCACAAGCAAAGCCCACCACAGCCACATACACCGTGATCAACGTGTCTGCAAATTGTCTACTGTTGGCTGAGCCATCGCATAATCATTGGAAACCCAACAGCAACTTTTGCAGCGGTTGCAAAATCCAGCTTCATAACTCGTTAATGTGCTTGATTTACGACGTGCCCAGCTGCCATCATTGTAGATTTTGTGGACTATGCTACTGTGCTTCCTGTTTGAGCGAATCTATCGTGGATAAATTTGCCAACTTCGTGATTCCCGTTAAAGCGAAAATCCAGCTTCACCATGCCAATGATGACAGTTCTGCCACCATGACAAAATCGAAAACGTGTCTTAAATGCACACTAGAATACGAGAATCTCACACGACTTATCAACCACAGCGACAATCCCAAGCTAAATATAACTGAAGCGTATGTCATTGTTGAGAATCCGTATACCCATGATTTCCCAAACTATTGTGATAATTTGAACAAGTTTAAGAAATTCAGGATATCGGAAACTGGTGATTTGGTAGAGGATAGTTCTCGTAGGAGAGTTAGTGTCGCGGGAGAAGCACCAAATGTCTGGACATGGAGTTCGTTCTAGTGGCAGCTGTAGTAATAGATCTAATAGACGATGTTTTTTTTTTTTCTTTTTACCTGACATACCTCGTGCCTCCTGTCGAATCTGCCAACTGGAAGTGGGGGGGGATACCGGCAGTTCTAGACCTTTTTTTTCGGTTCGATTTGGTTTGGTTTGCGCTGATTACTGCATAGAGGCGTTTCATACGCCGGGCCAGGTCCTGCCTGTTCAACTGGAGCATAGACTATACCTTTTAGCGGCGCTTAGTTGCCACCACTTGTTTTTACCACTGAATGATAGGAGTATACGCTTAAAAGTGTCTACGAAGAGGTCACGTGATGACCAAGCTCAGCACATAGTTAAGCCAGCTACTGTGGAGCCCACACAAGTGTTTGGTGCTTGCACAATTTTTAAGAACACGCGTCTTTTTGCATTCCAATATTATTATTTTGGTCACGTCCACCGCTGCCCTTAAACAGACTAAACTTGCACGAACCAACCCTCCCTCCTTCCTCCCTCCACCTTCACCACCACCAGCAAAATTTTCAACGTAACTCTGCCTTCTCTCTCTCTCGATTTCTCACCCAATTATTTGGATACTGTTAAATACTGCTGGCGATACTACCTCCACAACCTCCACTACTACTACTTCTACTATTGCCACTGCTACGTCTAGCTATGTCTCTAAATGAACCGTTGACTAGTCAATAACCCATCACTTGACCAGATACATTCAACAGCTCCATCAAAAAAAAAAAAAAAAGTCGAAATAAATTTCAAGGCAAGTGTTTTTTTTCCCTCCTCATATACGAAGAACAATACAAGATGTATCATCATCACCATCAACAACAACAACAACAATCGTCAGCATCGGCTGACTCTGTACGAAAATCAAATAATCCGTTCAGACAACCACAACCACAACCACCTCTTGCTCAAAATGGCCACACCCACTCGTATAGCCCGCGGAAACCATCCAACTTGTCCACTTCTTCCAGCCAATTTGACAAGTGGGTGTTGAAAAACAAACAACTACTTGAAACCTCCGACGACGAGTACGCAGACGCAGAGTCCCATACTAGTCCCAATAGATTCTTGTCACATTATCACAGCAATACATCGATAGAAAGTATAAAAGACGATAGAAGACGTTTTTTGCCAACACCAGCACATTATAAAGCAAAGCCAGTGCCTATTAGAGCAGACAGCGACTCCAGTGTTGACTACAAAAGGTGTGTATCTCCTTACATTTTTTTTCTCGCTTTCGTTTCGTTTCACCTCATTACACTTCAATATGTTCCATTCAATCATTCAAGCATTTAACCATTTTTAACCACTAGCACATGAAACATGAAAACTCACGCGTCCTGTGTGTTTGCTGTTTCCCTTTCTTTCTCTCCTTCTCTTTCGACTCCACCCGGCTCGAGACAAAGAAGGAGAAACAGAACAATAGCGAGAGAGAGAGAGAGAGAGAGAAAAAACAAAGCAAGCAGCGGGGGAAAGGGAAGACTGAGAAAATTAGCGGAGTGTGGCGAGCAAAATTAGCGAGACAGCGAGAGCAGCTGGCAGCGCCCTGTTTCTCTCGTTCTAGAATACTACCTATCCTCCCCACCCCCTGGGCTCAGTCTCCCTTGCTCCTCCGCCTCAAATATCGAACAACACGACGAACAAAACAAACACAGTACCGGGGGATTGTTCTTTTTTTTTTTTTGTTTTATCGTTGCTATCTCCAAATTTTCTTTATAAAACTTGAAACGAAATTGATAAGCTTTCTCGACCCCTTTTTATTTGGATCTTTTTTTTTATGGAGTTGATTTGGTTGTCGATTTTCGATTCTTTTTACTAACGTCATCGTTGTAGACAAATGAAGTCAAACAATCCATTCGCTTCAGCATTAAACGAAGAAACTAGATCACCCGTGCGCGTGCGTGAACGTGAGCGGGCAACACCCCCGGCTCGTCCACCAAAACCAGAGGAGTTTGCTCCCCCTTCGTATGAAGAGGCTGCTGGGCCCGAAGCGGCCAAGAAGGAGTATAGGAGAGAAAAGCAGTCGTCGACTTCGACGCCCGCTTCGTCGAAAGAGCACCGTTCCCATTCAGACCCAGCTGGGCGTGGAAGCAAGCACCGGTCATCTTCTTCACGCCACAAACACTCGTCAAGAAACAAGTCTCCCAGCAAGAAGAAGGAAGCAGTGCCAGCAAAGAATTTGGACACTATAGACAAGTTGGACGTCACTGGCTTTTTCGGCGGCGGTTTCCACCACGATGGGCCTTTTGATGCTTGTACGCCTCATAGAAACAAGAATGCCAAGAAGGCACCAGTGATGGCGTTCCCCGTCGATGGCCCCAACAATTCAATTGCCGGCGCAGGTAACGTTGACAAGGATGCTCAGATGAAACTTGCGTTTGGAAACTACGAAGAGCCCGAGGTTGAACCACCAGCGGTGATCAAGACGAACAGAGTTTCCAATGATACATCCACTAGCATATATACTCCCAAGCAGAATCCGTCAGTCATCAACTTTGACTCGACCGCTAAAGCTGAGCCTATCCACGGGTTTTCCACCGCTGGGTTGGGCTCCACCACGTTTCTCGACGGTGCTCCAGCTCCCAAGGCTGCCGATGACAATCTCAACTTGAACAATGGCGGTTTGAGTAGAAAAAAGTCGTTGGTGCAAAGACTTACAAAAAGCAGCGGTTCCGATCTGAATTCAAGAAGAAGCTCAAATGATGGTTTGTACTCGGCCGTTTCGGATAACGAAAACAGCAGACGCGGCTCGTTGAATGGGGTAGAAACAAATTCTAGCCTTGATGACGATTTGAAGCCTCCAGGCAACTCGTTCATAAGAAGAGTCAAGAGTTTGAAAGTTAGAAAGTGATTATACATGTAGACTTACGCGCAAGCATCTTCATCTTCATCATCATCATCATCACCGTCATCTTCATCGTCATCGTCATCATCAATATCATTATAATTGCACAGTATGTAGTAGTATAAGTATAAGTAGTTGTATGTTTTGTTTTCTAATCCATTCTGTCAATTGTAGCTGGGGTTGAGTGGTTTTTCAAACAAAAGAACAAAAAAACGAAAAAAAAAAATACTGCAAACTTGAAAATTAAAACTGGAAAATTGAAAATTCGATTTACATCAATGCAAAAATTCCATCCCCCCCCCCTCCAAAAGAAAAATCTTACAACCCCATCACCAACTTTAAATGCTAAGACCTGCAACATACACGTTCAAACGAAGTTTGGGGACCTATTCGCTACCCGTGAACAAAACGTTGGAGATTCTAAAAGCAACAAATGCAAACTTTGAAGGTCTCTTTTCCCACGACGCCTTGAACCAATTGTGGTTCAAACAAGGCGCATCCATCACTTCAAACTTGAACCAACACTTGACGCAAGCTCATGAATTCAAAGATAAGGAACTCACGCTTGCCGAGCTTATCCACGCGACGCTGAACAAGCCCGACTTGGTGCACGTCCAGAAGAACGCCGCCAAATTGCACAACTTGATTGCATTTTTCGAAAACTTGCGCCCATTGACCGGTCCGCATGACATATCTAAACCGGGCCCGGAGCTGTTGTTATCGACGCCAAGCGACAAGTTCACTAATGTCCCCACTGATGAAAACTTGGTCGATTGGATCTCGCATTCGTTTGGCTCGATGCAAGAGTTTAGAAATTTGGTGATTAATACCGCGCACGCTATCAAGGGCGATGGTACCGTTTGGCTCGTGGCTGAAAGCACCGTGAGCCAGACCCATTTGAACAGGAGCTCCGCTGTGAGTCTGTCTCCTACATACCACAATTTGGCGCTTATCGCGACGTATAACCATGGTGTTGTCGATGACTCGGAACGGTCGGGACAAATTAGCAGAATGAAGAATTTGTTCGACGAAGGTGATGTTACTAGAGAGGGAGAAGGAAAAGATGAAGGGGAAGGAAACGGGGAGGAAGAAGGGAAGCAAAGTGCAAAAAAGACACCACCACCACCGCCACCAGTGGATCTCAAATTGGGCACTGCTGAACAAGCCGAATTGGACCACGCCTATGTAAATAAAAAATTGATCCCGGCTTTGGCGATTGATGCATCGCCAAGAAACTACCTCATTGATTACGGCGTTTATGGCAAACAACAATATTTGGATAACTGTTGGGAGTGTATTGATTGGGATGTCGTTTCTAGAAGATTGCCACCTAGAACCAAACAGGCATTTATCGTGTAAATAACAATAATAATGATAATAATCACAACCACAGGATATATATATAAAAACTATTTCTTTTTAATCACCAGTTTCACGATTTTTTCAACTTCATCCCAATCATCCGTGGGCACACGAGTCATCTCGATACCGCCAAAATAGTCCTTGATATAGTTTAAGATTTGAAGGTCCTTGGTGCTAGCAACTAGCGACACCGAGACTCCAACTCTGCCGAATCTTCCAGTTCTTCCAATTCTATGCAAATACGTCGACGGGTCAGGACGTCCTTCTTTCGTAGTTGGCAAATCGTAATTGACCACCATGGAAACCGAGGCGATATCGATACCTCGAGCCAACACGTTGGTAGTGATCAACACTTTTGATCTGCCTTCTCTAAAATCATCGATTAAGCGATCTCTGTTCTGAGTGTCTAATCCACCATGTAGAATCGAGACGGTGTGGCCTTCTTCTTTCATTCTAATGTACAAATTATCCGCAGTCTGTTTCTGCTCAACAAAGATAATCGATGAGCCAATAGTCAAGAGCCCGTACAATTCGCACAACACTTCAAACTTGTGCTGCTGGGAATTGCAGTCCATGTATAATTGTTTAATCCCAGCCACGTTCAACTCTTCTTGTTTAAGAGCCAACGAATTGGCATTAGGCACAAATCTCTCGGCGTACTTTCTCACATCTACGGGGAACGTGGCACTAAACAACACCAATTGACAATCTCTTGGTAGTTTCTGCTTGACCCTAAGACACGTGTCACCCAACCCCTGTGCTTCCAACATATTATCAGCTTCATCCAAGACAAAGACCTTGACTTTGGCAGTGCTGATGGCTCCGCGTCTAATCAAATCCATGACACTACCCGGGGTACCAACGAGAACCTGCGCCGTGACAGCCGCATGTCTCGCTACTGAGTCGGGAACCACTGACTGAAACGTAATCTTGGAAAACTTGCCCATGGTTTCCACAACTTCCATCGTTTGTCTCGCTAATTCCCGCGTGGGCGCCAAACATATACATTGGGGAGCCTTTATGTTTTCATCGACGCGAGATAGCATCGTTAATGAAAACGCAGCCGTCTTACCGGTGCCCGATTGCGACTGACCAATCATATTTCGAGCCGGGTTCGAGATGAGCAACGGTAAAGCTTTTTCTTGAATCTTGGATGGCTTGTTGAATTTCATGGCGTAGAGACCTTTCAATAGCTCGGGCTTCAAGCCCAATTCTTCAAACGATTTGACGGAATATAAAGGCGAGTTTGGGTCGGCCTGGATGTCGGCTAATTTGACCTCGACTTCGTATCTGTTGTCGATAAGGTTTGATTCCGGCTCATCCTCCTGATCCACCACTTTTGGTTTATCAACTTTGTTTTTCCCATCATCGCCATCATCTCCATCTTTCGACGCGGATTCTTTGTCCGCCTCGAATTTATCTCCCTCCTTCTTCAAATCGCCAGTTTCATTAGTCTTGGGTTGCTCAATCGAGGGCTTCTTGTCTCCTCCACCAGCCTTGGCCTTATCCTCTTCTTTCAAAGAGAGCCCCGAGAGTAAATTAGATGGATCGGCTTTTTGGTCATTCGTTTTCGGCGACGTCACTGAAAGACTAGCAAGAAGCTCAGATGCATCTGCGTCAATCTTCTTCTCCGTGGTCATCGTGTAGGTTGTGGAGGAAGTGGTGAGTGAGTGAGTGTTTGTTGCGTATAGTCGTCCCTTTTGTTGATTTCAAATCTGATTTTTCAGTGACATCCCGCGTGCTCACACTCTATTACTGCTGCCCACTGCCACCAACAATGTTCGCCGTGCAAACAAGAGTAGGAAATGCTCCAGACAATCTTCAGTCTACAAAGGATACGAAAGAATCTCTCTTTTTCTTTTTTAATTTCGTAGAATTAACCTTATAGCTATAAATTACAAAGTTGAAGTGAGGTGAGATGAGGTGAAAGGGGGATTGCGGTCTTGAGTTGCGTGAGCATTGATCATTATGCGGCAAAAGTTTATCTCAATGGCATGAATCTCGATGAAGCGTTACCAGCTCTTCCGTGTCTAACTGGGGTGTATGTGATTGAGAATTCTCCCAAGTAGTGGCCAACCATTTCTGGTTTGATTTCAACAGTGTTGAAAACTTTACCGTTGTAAACACCAACAACTGAACCAATCATCTCTGGGACCACAATCATGTTTCTCAAGTGGGTCTTGACGATAGCTGGCCTTTCGTTTGGCTCGGTGGCGGCTCTAGCAGCTCTCAATTTCTTGATCAAACCCATTGGCTTGGCATCCAAACCTCTAGAGAATCTTCTTCTGACTCTGGCACCACACAACTTGGTGAACTCTTCAGTTGGCATTTCAACCAAGTCTTTCAAGTCAACACCCTTGAAGGAGAATTGTTTGAATGTTCTCTTCT
Organism: Lodderomyces beijingensis; assembly: GCF_963989305.1. Classification (NCBI taxonomy): domain Eukaryota; kingdom Fungi; phylum Ascomycota; class Pichiomycetes; order Serinales; family Debaryomycetaceae; genus Lodderomyces; species Lodderomyces beijingensis. The sequence continues at coordinate 463,980 of NC_089973.1, forward strand.
TTTTGTCAGCTAGAGATAAATAGTTAGTATTCCAAGTTCGCGTAACTTTCCAGAATCATTTCCGAGTTTGACGAAGATACCAAGACCCCAAGGTAAACAGGCAGCGGCGAATAGCTCAACACGTAGAGGAGAATCTATCCAAACGTAATCCCATTCATCACTTTAAAATGCTTTCCAAGATGGGCTCAAACTGTCCCTCCCTTCGTCTATCCCTCTTTCGTGCTCTCAATATATCCCCCTGTTACCGTCATTCCAATTCCGGTTTGGATCCTGGGTTTCAGAAAGTCGACATACCAGCGTCAACCATGTTCTATGTGTATGTGGTGTTGTATATCTACCGTTTGGCAGTGAAAATTCAATGTCCCAAAAATCTTTTTTTTTTCAACTAGTATTGGTGAGAGAGCGTACTCTCTAGCTCGGGATACACACAGTATACTCACACAGTATACACACTCACACACGCACTCGCATACAACATAGTGGCCTTTCGCTGGTAACGACACTACTGGTATGGAAACATTTGGTAGCATACTTCAATGCCCTTTCAGCCCTAATCATATGCACGTGCTCAAACTGCATACAACTTATGAAGGTCCCTGTCTCTTACACACACACACTCTCTCTCTCTTTTGCAACAACCAACCTATGGGCCAGGAAAATTGAAAAATTGACTTTGCAGAGCGAACGCCAATTTTGCAAGAGGAGCCCTTCTCACCAACCAAAGGATAGTCTGCCGTTTGTTTGCTTAAAAGTGATTATTCTACACGTCCAAACACAATGAAATACTTAGCTGCCTACTTGTTGTTAGTCCAAGGTGGAAACGCCTCCCCATCATCGCAAGACATCTCCTCCTTGTTGGAGTCGGTTGGTGTCGAAGTTGAAAGCGACAGATTGTCCCTCTTGTTGAGAGACTTGGAAGGTAAAGACATCGGTCAGTTGATTGCTGAAGGAAACACCAAGTTGGCTTCGGTTCCATCTGGAGGTGCTGCTGTCTCAAGCTCTGCAGGTGCCGGTGCCGCTGCCGGTGGTGCTGCTGCCGAAGAAGCTGCTGAAGAAGCCAAGGAGGAAGAAAAGGAAGAGTCTGACGATGACATGGGTTTCGGTTTGTTTGACTAAATGGAACATTCGGAGAGAGAGCTGATTCTATACTAGAGAATGAGTTCGAGAGAACCGTTTATGTATTTAGTTCACCGTTATGAAGTCGGATGAAATGAAAATAAAAAAAAAAACAACAAAAAACAAGCATCAACCTTGAATCTGTAGCTACGCCCTTTTCCTTTTATCCACGACGTAGGAAACTGAAGGAGTAACGTCTTGATCGTGAGGTGATTGAGGAGGTTGATGGGGGAAAAAACAACAAAAAACAAGCATCAACCTTGAATCTGTAGCTACGCCCTTTTCCTTTTATCCACGACGTAGGAAACTGAAGGAGTAACGTCTTCATCGTGAAGTGCTTGAGGGGAAAAAAACAACCAATCTGTGCTCTTTGCAATACCCGCACACAGACCCTACTTTCCACACCTGAGCTCGAGGCTCATGGCGCAATGCCAATGCCGGTGCAGACAGAGGCGGCGGCGGCGTTTCCATTTCGAACCTCTTCTTTTTCTTCAATCCCGAGTAAACCCTTTTTCAAAGACACCGGCGATGAACACAACAGCCAGAAATTAGACAAATAGCCCACAAGTGGAGCTCTCGTTATTTACAAAAAAAATATGCCCCGCGGTCAGTACCCAACTCTTCTCTGGCACTTGAACAAAAAATAACAAAGAGTATCACTAGACTCATCTCGACATAAAACTCTAGAGTCCTACTCTTGCATTGAACTTGAAAAGAAAGAGTCTAGAATCAGCACTGTTCTAGATTGAAGCTAGAGCCCTAACTAGAAAATAAGGCAGGCAATAGTTTTTTCTTTTAAATGTTCACCATCTGTTGTTCATGTTTTCCCCTTGTTTCTTTTTTTTTTTTCGCCACTTCAGCTAAAGACTCATGAGTGGCAAGACTTGATCCCCGTGGAAAGGACGGTAGGTTTCTATTGTTAATTCCCCAGGCGGCATTTGACATACGCACGGTGGGGGGAAGAAGAGTAACTGAGGAAGCTAGGCTGCTCCATAAGCGGTTTTACCTAAAAAAATGAAAAGATTCCATCCATGCCTCATGCTTCAGGCCCTGATGGAAGCGCAAAATATACAAAAAGGGGCATGCGCTTGTCACTACAGTAACCCAGTTGTAGAGAGGTGGTGAATCCACCCAGTAGAGAAAGTGCACCTTTCCATCCGCTAAGCTATAGCCCATAGTCATCATTCTTCTAGAAAAATCCGAAAGGTGGAAGCCGTGTAGAACGTCAGCAGAGGGTGTGGCGTTGCCACACTACTTGCGACTTTTTGATCCCGAGACATTTACTACTTTTGTGTGGGTGTCATATTTTCGCGGGAGCGTCGCTAAATCGCGCCGCGACAAAACAATTCCGCGCTGTAATGAACCATACACGTACTACGTGGTAATAATAAGAGAACACACCAAAAAGAAAATAATGTCACTGTCACTGTCACTGTCACTGTCAGAGTAGCCGTCAGCGTGGAACATTCCACGAGATTCTAAAGCTATTTTGCGCTTCAGTGGAACAGTTTTCTACGCGGATGGGGATGGAGAGGAAAACACCGCGAGGGAACAAACAGGTTACCACTGGGCCCGACGGAGAGGATTCTCTTTCCTGTTCTCGTTCTCTTCTCTTTGACCGCGGTTCGTGTTGCCGGAGATAGCGACTGTTTTCTGTCCCTGGTGTTACGCCCGGCGCAGATCTCTTGTTCTCTTCAATCTGATTGTTACAAGGGGAAAATGTGTGTCTCGGTAAATGCGACAAGTTCCCTGGGCTTTTTTTGCCACCGGAAAAATCTACGCGGGTTACCGAAATAGCTCATTTTCGAGCAAAAGAGTATCCCGCTTGCGAGAAGAGGGTTATAGGCGGGAATAGTCAAAGTTCTTTCAATGATTGTGTTGTGTTGCTAGAGAAACAGCACCGACCATGTGTCCATAGTTCAAGCAAAAGAAACTAGTGGGGTCCCGCAGCGAAAGAACATGTTTCACGGCCTGTTACTGAAAATGGTGCTCCAAGCTAGAAGCGCAGTTGAATCATTGGATACGCGGCGGATGGTGACGAATGGGGGGACCAACAGCTCAATTATATCCCTACTCCTTACTTATCAAGTATAAACCTCTATCGTTTGGTTTATTTTTTTTTTTGTTCTCACGCTTGCTGGAGAATAGACTAGAACGTTGCGTATGGCCCACTCTTGTTTGATTAGACAGACACGAGAGATGGAATCAATGCCAAGTGGGTTGAATCCTTTCCTTTTCTTTCTTTTTCAATTTTGGCGGGTTTCATGTTTTGGATCGTCATTTAAGGTTACTCCAGCAATATGCCGCGAGAGGCAAACCTTTCTTCTTCCGCGTAAAAAAAAAACCATGATGGCTCTGGAATTAAAGAATCATGTATTTTGCCACCAGGAAAACGCAAAAAAAGGTACGGGGTTACTGTGTTCATGAGGGAAGGACCCACCCTCGAAGATCCAGTTTTGCGAGAATGTCCACGTCTCTGTCTACATCTGCTTTGTCTGTCTTTGATGCCCACAGAGTGAGCAAACTGGACAAGAGATGATTGAGTTTTTTCCAGTTTGCGATAATTATCGAAAAGCCGAGATAGTTTATTGTTTTAGCTTTTTTTTTTTTCCAGAGACAAACCCACCGCCCTCTACCAAAAAGTGCCATTTACCGTTGTGCATTTGATTTTCCGAGCTGTTTACTTCGCGTAATGTGGAACCATCTCCATGTGGAAGGATGAGAGGACTATGAGAGGATGTCGGTGATCAAACTGGAAAACCTTGTCAGCAAAATGATTTAAATATACCTGCAAGCTGCACATTTTTCATCGTATGCCAATCACGCTGTGTTCCATATCGTTTATCACATCGCAACTAGTCGATAAAGCTTAAAGTGACAAACAAAACAAGCAAACACAATCAATGAATCAAGGTCTTTGGCCAGCATCTTCAGTCAACTCCATGCCGAGGAGAAGCAACTTCCAATTCACATACGATTCGGATCATTATTTGCTCCATCTTATATACCAGAACTGCCAGGAGATATTCACCAGAGGAAACAAGATTAAAACATGGGAAAAAGTCTTGACATGCTTCAACAACAAGTTCAATGCGAACATTGTCCAAAGTCGAACCATTAACCAGAGATTTCAGACTTTGAGGAAGAACTTTGAAAACCGGTTGCGGCATGAGGGTCACCCGGCTCATTTTAATGAAAATGAAGCTTGCTTGATGAAGATCACCGACTTCATGTTCCAAACTAATTGTATTCAAGAGCACCCTTTTCAAGAATATGGCGGCTGGGCAAGCGGCGGCGAAGACGAAGAAGTGACAACAACAGCCCCGGCAACAGCGGCTGTAACCGTAGCTTCGTCGTCACCGGTGGACTTGTCACCGGTGGACTTGAAACTTGACAATGTAACGTCTCAGAATATTCTGCCTGCTAGCGACCCATATGCCGCTTCTCGAACACAAACACAAACAGGCCGTGATGTATTTTCCAACCCGATTCCAACTGTCCCCGGCGTCAGCAACTCGTTTCAAAATGGTTCCTTGTCGGTGGACGATACGCGCACGAGGACAGAGTCGTCAGTGAGCAGCCTATATGACGACGAATTGATTGCATCAGCCATCAACCCAAGCAACTTTGGCGACTCCACCTTGAGCGCAATCCACGATGCACCAAAGCTCGACACAAGAAACATCGACACCAAGACTCGCGACTTTGGCAACTTGCTCAGCGCAGACGAGCAATTTGCCTCTGACGGCAGCAGAGTCCCAAGGGCAAAAGGATGGGATTCAGCACCAGTATTCGGCACATCTACAATCTCGCCTCAACCGCAGCCTTTGCCTCAGTATCAGCATCAGCTGGAGCCTATCATTAAAACAAGCAAGAAGCGTCATCTACGAGAAGATACGCGAGAGGTGTTTTCAGAACAGATCGCGGCACTTGAAAGACAATTCAGCGCCGAGTTTAGTGCGGTGCGTGCGGATCTTGACCAGTTTAAAAGGGAATCTAATCAGCGCATGGATAAGATTTTACAGTTACTCGAGACAATAGCTACGTCGAGAGCATAGAGTATAATAGAGAAACACTTTTTGTTTTTGCTTTTTATTTATTTTTACAAGGTTTTCACGGTTTTCACGGTTTTCAGTTTACTTCAGTTCAGTATGTTTTTTTTTAGTTTCTTCAATATACACGCCACCTCGAATTACAGGTTAATCTGAGTCCGAAATAGAGTTCAAATAGGTTCGGTTGGAATAGTATTATTGCTTTGCCTATATTTTTTTTTTCTTCTTTGAGAGTAAAGTGTATAAGTGTTGCATCTATTGGGGAAATCAATCTAAATCTTTTTCACACCATAAAGTGTAGGTAATCTAACTACTTCATCTTATGCTTTTGTTTCCATCTGTTCTCTCTTCTATTCTGACATCTTTGGCACTTTTTTATCTAGCAAGCCTCCGTCCTTCTTTTCCTGGCCTTGGTTGACATATTTTTTGCCAAACACTAGTAGCAACAACTTCTCATATAGTTTGAAAAGATAACCCGCGGCAACAAGTATACCGCCGCCGATAGTTCCAATCTTTGCGATAAACTGCAAAAAGGGGATCCTCTTTTCAGTAATGGTCAATTTGATAGGTTCAAACTCGTATCTGAAATAGATACCCGGTACCCCCTGAGCTCGTTTCGACACCTCATCAATCTTGATAACATAATGGTTCTCCGTCAACGAGTACTGATTGGTGTCTACTTGCAACCCCAATTTTTCATAAACCGTGGGCACAACTTGCGCGTGATAAACGTACGCCTGCAAATTCTCGGGTGTGATTTTCCCCGTGGCATCCAACGGGTTGCTCAAAAAGGGGAAAAACTCACCAAAGGAAAACTCTTGAATCGCATGCGTGAAATTGAGTGCCTCGATGGGCACATGCAGCCGGTCACGGTAGCCAAAGCCTTTGCCTGTGATGCGGAAATCGCCCTTGACTTGATTCACGGGGATCGAGCCAAAGATGTGGCACGCGGGAGCATCTTCATTAACTCGCTGTCCTTGCAGCCGAAACTCAGCGCGTAGACTATCCTGCATCACCGCGTCCAACTCTGGTGTCTCGTGGAAATCGTTGGGGTTGTTCATCCTGAACCCTTGCGGTATAAAGAAATTCAACCCTTCGAAATTCAAGGTTTCGCCAGCTAAAAAGCGGTCGCGTGTAATGTCCTCCACGTTGGTATGGATAAACTCGCAGGGCATGGCCACGATCATGTCGACATTGATGGTCAACTCTGATCGTATGACATTGTCAACGAGAAATTGTCTGTCCACGTATCCGCCAATGAACCCTCCCACCTCGATCCATAGTATGAGTAGCCCAAAAAAATAGGTTAAAAGTGTCGAGTACCCTCCTCGCTGTGACCGCACCTGGTGCTGCGGATCAACTTTGGGGAAAGCGTCAAAAGTCTTGACTTTTTTGGAAAAAGAATCCATCTTTTCCTTCTCCTACTCTTTTTTTTCCTCGGGTTGTCCTTGCGTTTGCGCGAGTGTGGGTGGGTATGTGGGATTTCACTTGGTTTGTTCGGTAACGTGTATGTGTTCTGGTTTGAAAATTTCCAAGTTGATGTCTACGAGGGAGTGCCAAAAAAAAGCTAGGCTACCGGGTCTCACACCCCGGTTATCATGTGGCGAAGGCAGGCTCATCCTCCTCATCATCATCACCATCACCAATGGCGAACAACAACAACAATTTAGAGTTCTCAGATGACCCAAGGCTACAAGAGTTACAGTCATGTGGAATGATATACGAGAGCTTGAGGCTCGAAGAAGACAAGTGTGTGGCGTCGATAACCATCCCCCTAAAAGTTGCTCCCACAAGGCTCAACTTGATAGATAAGACCGATGAGGGGGAAACGAGTGTCCTTTCTTCAGCCACCATTACGCACTTGACCCCCATAGATGTCGCTATACGGCTAGTTGAAGGCTACCCCGAGAGCCGACCTCCAGAAATAAAATTGAGCTGTCCAACTATAGATGAAGATGTTCTTGGCAATTTGCAACGAGATCTACTACAAATCTGGGACGATTACCGGGATCTAGTTGTGTTTAGCATTCTTGATCACATCCATCAAAACACTGAAACTATAGCCCCGAGCAAGGTGGAGGTATTTAGCATCGGCGAGTTTGTCAGGATCCTCGAGCACGACCAGTTTTGCAAGCAGGAAGAATTCAACGGCAAAACGTTCACGTGCGAGATTTGTCAATCGGACTACAAGGGCACAAACTGCACCCAGTTTGAAAACTGCCAACATGTCTTTTGCAACGAGTGCTTGACAAGCTTTTTCACCGCCAACATCGTCTCGGGCGAGATTGACAAGATCCATTGCCCCGAGTTCACCTGCACAAAGAAACATCTAAAAGACAAAGCCGAGTTGTTGAACCTTGAAGCGTGGATGATGAGCAACACCAACGTGAGAGACATTGTGAAAAATTTGCAGACCCCTCCCGTGCCGATGACTATTTTGAAACAACTTCTCGCGCCAGAGCTCATTGAGCGGTATCTCAAGCTTTTCAAAAATACCCAGTTTGAGCTCGTTGGTAGACTACTTCCGAACCGACTAGTCCGATGCCCACGCACTAATTGCGAAGAGATGATATTTCGAGAAGAATTGAACGAGCGGCTCGTGGTCTGCCCTGTGTGTCGATATGCCTTTTGCTTCAACTGCCTCATGTCCTACCACGCAAGGTTCAAACAATGCGCAAAAGTGACCGAAGACAACAGCGCATACGGCGGGATTCCCGTTGAGTGCTTGGAGAGTTACCCCTCACTAGCGCCCGGTTCGAACGAACGGAAAATCCTCAATGCAAAATACGGAATGAAACGGATCCTACTAGCGGTTGACGAATACCAAATGGACCAACTATTTGAGTCGATGATGAAGCAGGGGACAAACTTGAACAAATGCCCCAATTGCGGGGCTGTCATTGAGAAAAGTGACGGTTGTAATCGCATGAAATGCGGCAAGTGCGACACTCATTTCTGCTTCAACTGCGGCGACCGCATCGGCAAGACGTACGACCATTTCTCAGACAAGTCGTCGAACTGTTACGGCTTGCTATTCTTTGGCATGCCTGGCGTCGAAGAATAGAAACATTTTTGACAGGCCTACGGCTCTTTCACGTGACAGGTCCTCCCTTATGTCCTGTCCCCGTCCAAGTTCCTGAAGAAACTTTTCTCGGTTGGAACCTCTGAGACCATACTATCATTCAGAGTCTTTTTTCTTACAGGTCTCCCCACCTTCATACATGAATAGACAAGTTTCCCATTCTTCTTTTGATTCTTTTCACTTTCATGATGTCTAAGCCTTCTCACCTTAAGTCTTCTCTCCATTTTCAAATCAAATAAATCCATGAGGTTCCGTTCTTTTTTTTTTCCCTTTATTGTAAATTGCAACTTCTCTGGGAATGTCAAGGGGGGTATAAAATTCAAAAAAAAACAAAAAAAACAAAGGAAACACAACTTATTTTTATCTGAAACCCACTCTCTCACTATATTGTTCAAAACTCACGCCACAAGACGTAGCCAAAAACCAGGTTTGTTATGGAGGGGGAAAAGAAGAAGAAGATCAAGCGCAGCCGCAAGGGCTGCCATGCTTGCAAGAGGCTAAAGATCAAATGCGATGAGCAAAAGCCCAAGTGCAGCTACTGCACCAAGAGGAACTTTGACTGCGATTATTCAATGAAACTTACGTGGGGAGGGCGACCGTACAAGGACGCCAGCAAAAGGAGTAGCAGCAAGAACTCGTACCCGTCAGCACCTCAGACACCCAAGGACAAGGAGTATTTGAAGGAGAATCTCAACCGCACTTTGAGCAAGGAGATGCATATTGTGCCGGAAAATGAACTGCTCGCCAGCGTGTTTGCTCCTCCTCCTCCTCCTCTTCTTCTTCCCCACGAGCACGAGATCCATACTCCCATTACACCGCTCAGCAGTTTCTTAATCCCCGCTGGCACGGCGACGAGCTTGCTTGAGGGCGGCAACAGGGGCAATGATAGTAGTGTATTGCCCATTTCAGACAACCCACCTTTGCCTTTGCCTATGCTGCTGACGCAGACGGGCATACCCTTGGAGGAACATGGCTTGGTTCCTGCTGGGTTAGACGAGCTTGAAAGGACAATTACTAGGAGAACCGGCGGCGAGTTCCAGTTCATACCCAGAAACTCGGCCATATTGCTGGACTTTATGGAGAGATTCGATGGCCAAAACAACTGGACCCATGCAGATGTTTTGTCTAGTCTATCGTCATACACCCAGGATTTATCGGCGATTGAACAGTATATGCCGTCGCAAGCTGGGCATTTGGTCCCAGACGTGATGCCATTGGTTTATCGGCCTCGCGCTCCTTTGAGGGCAGAACAAGAACCGGTGCAACCGCCGTTACTAGGCGTGGATGCTGAAAAGGAGAGGCCGGAATATTTTTTCAGCCAAATACCGCGACAGCTTACCCCGCTCCCGTCGTTGTTGCTCGAGGTGCCCTTTTACAGAGACTTGATGCATTTTTGGGTGAATGTCGCGTCCCAGCACTTGGTGCCGGCACCCTCGGGGATCTACAAGGAGAATCCATTCAGAATCTTGCTTCCACAAATGGCGATGGAGTACTCCTCGGTGTTGACGATATTGCTTGCCTTTTCCGCCAAGATAAGAGCCCTGCTTATAGGCACCAATGACGTGCCAGATGAGATTATTGAAAAGTTGATGTCGAGGTCCTGTAGCGAGCTACTCCATCTATTGCAGGACAATACGAAAGCCACCTCCGACCAGACCTTGGCGACTGCTTTGCTCTTGTCCTGTTTTGAGATTTTCGATTCCAAAGACTTTAGCAAGCACCGCGCGCATACCATTGGGGCACGCCAAATCATCAAAGCAAGGTCAATGGTCTCTATGGAAAGAACCAATTTGTCAGGGAGCGACAAGGACGTGACGTTTTTTTTGTTGCGCTGGTTTGTTTACATGGATGTCATTGGAGCGCTTTCAGCTTCAAAAAACTCGGATAAATACCTTTTAATCACTGACGACTTGGGAAGCTATGAGCCGGTGAGCTCAGTGGTGAGCTTGAATTACGATAAACAAGTGAGCGAAAACTCGAGCTCGTTGGACGTTGACCGCATGATGGGGTTTGACCTCCAGCTTTTGTCGTATTTTGCCAAAATCACGCTCGTTACCAGGAAAATCAGCGACTATTTAAAGCAAGAAGGCGCACACTCCGTTTCGATCCCGCTCGAGCTCATCTCCGAGGTTTTAGAAATCAAAAAGGCATTGCAGGACCAATGCTCGAGAGAGGAGGATTCCATGACAGAGCGTCAAAAGAAGATTGTTGAAGTTGGAGACGAGTCGAGAGCAAAAGAGATTGAAATATTGAAGTGCACCAACCGGATATTCTGCGATGCGGGCACCATCCACTTGTACCGAAGAGCGCTTCACATTCCAAGAAGATCACCCTTGGTGCAAAACTTGGCCAGCAACATTGGCCTCTTGACCGTGAAAATGATCCCGGCAAAGTCGCCCACGGAAACATGTTGTATATTCTGTTTCTTTACCGCGGCTTGTGAAACCTTGGACGTGAGGCTTCAAGAGTTTTTCAAGACCAAGTTCCAGGAGATGAGTGACATGGGCAACATCAATGCAAAAAAGAGCTTGCAGATTATGAAACACTGCTGGTCAAGTGGAGACGACTGGCTTCAAGCTGCCGAGAAGTTGAATTTGGACTTTGCCTTGTTCTGAAAAAAACCAAGAAACAATTCCCCCCTTTCCCCCCCCAAACCATCGCGTCTCCTTTCCTCTTTTTTTGCTCTAATTGTTTTTAAAATCTCTACAGTACGTGTCTTGCCTCTTCCTGCTACGTACGTGGGGGGGCTAAACACGCTCTGTAGGGTGTTTTAATTTTAGTTTCCTCTCGATTTTACCATGTATAAAGAGCACCCTTTCCTCTGTCAGCTTTTGGACACCCAGTTTGGAATAGGAATGGGGAAAAAAGAATCAAATCAAATTAAATCAACTAAATAAAATACATAAAAAAAAAAAAAGAGAAAAAGAGTATTGCCTTTAATTCAAACGGTTCTTTCTTTCTTTCTTTCTTTTTGGTGTTTCATCTTCATCTTCGACTTTGACTTTGACTTCATCTTCGACGTCTTCCACAGTCACGCTATATATATAGAAAACTGCACGCTTTTAAGTCTACACTTGAAAAAAAAAAATAATGCAAAGCAATGACGGTCACGAACTAGAAGATAAAGAAGCTTTTGATGAACTACGGGCCGTAATCAACAGATCTTTGGAAGGATCCAAGGATATCGATGTTCATCAGGTTGCGTTGAGAAAGTGCCACGAGTATCTACTAAAAAACTCCAACCAAGTGCATTGGTTCTGTAATGACAAGCTCTACCCTGCGTCCGTTTACTCGTTGATTCTATTCTCGTTCCCCAAGGATGGTGTAACGTCGAGCTTGCGACCGTATATGGCCACTAGCTTGACGAGATGTGGCAAGTGCTTGAGGGAGTTCAACAAGGGAAAGGCAGAGTTGAGGTTGAATTTTATAAAGACACGCATGGTGGAGATTGAGAAGATTGACCATTTCATCAACGCGATTAACACATGGGAGATTGAAGTTTTAGGACCGATTTTTGAATCGGCGTATGAGCAAGTGGAGAGAAATGAAATCAGTGATGCAAGCGCCATTGAAACTAGTTTTGGATGGTGTTTAAACAACCCTGGCATACTCAGATTCAATGAAGATATAAAGGAGAAATTCAATGTCATGATCAGCTTCGCGAGAACCACCAGATTGGAACATATGCCTCAGAGACTCCTACCGGGGTTGGTCTACTTGTTGTTTGAATCAACCGGAGATCAAAAATTGTGGGCGTGGCAATGGGTAAATGAACTAAGACAAAGAAGAGAGCAAGTAGTGTATGACGGGGCTAGTTTGCCTGAATCGGTGGTGTTAGAATTCTCCATCCATCTATATCGGATTCAAGACACCGCGTTCTTTAGTGATAGGATGTGCATCAAATTCTGGGACAACTTGAACGTCTTGTTGGACTTTATGGACGATGCCGCTTTTGTCAACAGGCTCAATTGCCCAGGAGACATTGACGCGATGGCCCCGCTCAAGGGGATACAGCTTTTTCCGATAATGGTGTTATTTGGCAACTGCTTGATGGCCGATTTAAACGAACCATTCCCGGTATTGTTGAAAATAATGGCCAAATTTTTGCGTCGTTTGCAACACCAGTTTTGGACGCTCAATCCGCAAATAGACATGCCGCGGCTCGTTAGAAGGATGCTTCACAACACCAACTACCTTCGACATCTTCAGCGGGCTTCGATAGAACACAATAATACTGTCAATGACTGGACTTTGGATGATTTGCTCATGTGGATGCTTCGACTTTTAGAATCGGTAGAAACTACAAGAAAGCAAGAAGTGTGCAGGAGGTTGAGCTCATTTCTATTTATGTTTTCCGCAGGTAATGGCGGTGGTGGAAATGGTTCAAATGGAAGTTCACTAACTGACTTGCAGGCTCAACGTGAAATCTACGTGCATAATTTTGGCTTTTCATTGGTAAATGTCGTATTCAACTACAGTGGTAGTAGTAGTAAAGGATCTGAAGAGGTTGACAACAACGCTCTTGACTTGCTCAAGATTAGAGATTTTAGGGCTTTTATAGAGTCTCAAAGCGACAAGTTGGTGCCCATGTCGTTGTCATTTTTTCCAAATTCAATGGGCAGCACCAACAATGCCAAAAGTTTACTTCTCAAGTGCTTGAGATATGATGTTCTCATTTTGGTTCAAAACACGTTGGCGCTTCTAGATGGGAAGAAGCCGCTCTTATTTGATACTTTCCCATCAGTTTGGGAAGCGTTGAGTAGGCTGAAGTTGAATGGAAACGTCTCACTTGCCAAGGAAGTGATTCTGTGCTTGAACAATTTGAAGCTGATTGTTCGCTTTCATCCATTAAAGCTGTCGGATGCCAAGGATAGCATCACAAGAGCGAAAACTCAACATAACGAATGCGTTGACGTAGTGCTCAAATTTGTTGATCCAATTCTTCGAAATATCAGCTTGTCTTCGCCGCAAAACTTGAACGATATCGCCAGCGAAAAAGATTGCTTGCATGCTATATGGTCATGCATCTTTTTCCCGCAGTCGTACCAGCCCGCGATGGATTTGTTGTCCGAGGTGTACGACGGCGCTGGCAGGTTCGAGTCGATTCAAAAAGGCCTCAGACGCAACTTGGCAGGAAATATCCTGGCAATCAACTCTAGCTTGAGGACTTTGACAAAAATGGCCGCTTTCGAGCCAAGCCCGCGAGCGGTACGGATCCTCATGGACGTTGTTCAGTCATTGTCGGACCCAGTCAACCCCGTGTTATTGTTACCATCTGTTTCAGATGCTCATACCGACGTGGTTCAATTTTGGAGCGAATGCGTTCTGTATTTGAAAATGCTCTACGACCAGGCAATCACCTGGGCAGGCAGATACCACATGCAGGAATTGGTGGAGTTTACACGGGACACGTTGGACTTGAGTCACTTCTTGTTTGAGTCGATCAGAATGTTTGCCGATAGCTTAACGCCGTACGAGGGCCAAGGTTGTGCACTTTTTCTTTTCAAGGAATTCATGGATGCGTTTGATTCGATGTTGAATTGGTTGAAGTTGGGCGATATAGCCCTTTTGAACTCGTGCGTTGATTTGGTGTTCAAGGTCTTTGATCTTGCCCAAGAACAGTGCTTCTCGATTGATGACCGGGCGATTGAAAAATTTGCCAAATTTGGCGTCAAGGCCAAGAGGTTCAACAACAAGTTGACGGAGGCACAAAGGACTCGAATAATCTCCAAAGCGAAAGAGTTTAATCCAACATTGGTCGAGACTATAGTGAATGCAACGAGTGAGAACAGGAAGTTGGAGCTTGCGCTGAAGAATGCAGCGACCAAGAATACTAGATCGGGAACAACTCTTGAAAGAAAAGTGATTGAAATTGACTCCACCGACAGCGAAGAGATTGAACTTGTTGAAGAAAACTTCCCCGTAAGTCTCCGGAGTGGCATGAGAGGTGGCTCTTTGGAGCAAGGGCAAAAAAGGTTGGATTTATATCAAGATCAGCTCACTCCCATCCCTCTTGGCTCGCTGAAGAAATCATCAAGTGTTGGGAAGCAGCAGACTTTGGGAAGATTTGTCCGCACATCCAGCGAGCCCCCAATTGCGCCTATACCTGCCGTGGTAAAAGGCACAAATAGCTTGGATATGATGCGCAAGAATTTGAGTTTGGCTCGAGCTGGAGCTGGAGCCGGAGCCGTAAAAAGTGAAAAGGCACCAGCGCCGGCAAGACCTGCAGGCTTTAATCACCGGAAAGCCGCTCCCGTGATTGGAAGATCCCTCAACGCAATGAGACGCAAAAAGGTTAGAGCTGGGTATTCTGAAGGTGAAGAAGATGACGATGATGATAATGATAATGATGACGACGACGACGACGATGATGATGATGATAATGATGATATCGACGTTAGTGACCTCTTTGTTGAAAAGAAAAAGAAACCCAAGATTATTGAAGTTGACATCAAGGGGAAGAAGATCCAACGTAACAATAGAATGAACGAAAAGAGTGCCTTTGAACGCGAAAAGTCGGAGAAGGAGAGAATGAACAAGAGACTCAACGTGAATACAAAGCCCTTATATTTGAGTGTGTTGAAATGGAACTACAACTCAAAGAGCCAGTACCCAACTCAAGATACCCTGATGTATGAAAATGTGCGAGATAAATTCAGCACTGTTGAAGAATACGTAAAGACGATGGAACCTTTGATGATGTTGGAATGCTGGCTGGCTATCCAGTCGGCGAAAAACACTGTTCAAGAGAACCCTTTCCAATTGATCGTGGGTAGCAGGACGAGCATTGACGGGTTTTTTGACGTCTTTACATCTGTGAGCAAGAAAATTATTGAAGACAGGCGTTTGAATGCTACAGACTTGATCGTTTTAGCGTGCCCCAACCAAGAGGCATTGCTGCCCAATGACCAAAGAATGTATTTGAAAGCTGAAACAACTCGAACGTGTTTTGGGAAAATCACGCAGATTAAGTCGGCAAACCTGGAATTTTCCGATGTCACCATCAGAGTTTTCCCGAGCGGGCCCGTCATTGGTTCCCTTACTCCACAATCCACCATTTTGGGAATGAAAGTGATGCAGATGATCACAGTCGAAAGAGAGTTTTCCTCACTCAGAGGCTTGGAATATTACGACTTGGCAAAGGAAATCGTCTCGGCAGCGCCGAACCAACCGGTCCATTTCAGCGACGAAGAGCTAGAAGGGATGTACAAGATTTACGACGTGAACAAGTCGCAAGCACGGGCCATCAGAGGCTCCTATGAAAACGAAGGCTTCTCGTTGATCCAAGGTCCACCTGGTACGGGGAAAACCAAAACAATTTTAGGAATAGTGGGCTATTCCTTGTCCCAAAAAAGAAGAAAAGATGACGGGCGAATTATCGAAGTTCCTTCAAACAGCAACAACAATCAGGATCAGCAAACCTCGGACACGGCAAAGATATTAATATGTGCTCCGAGTAATGCTGCCGTCGACGAGTTGGTTTTGCGGTTAAAGGACGGTGTGAAAAACTCCAAGGGAGACCACATGGATTTGAGGGTGGTGAGACTCGGAAGGAGCGATGCCATCAATGCCTCAGTAAAAGACTTGACGTTGGAAGAACTAGTCGACAAGGAATTAAAGGCCAAGCAGGAAGATGTGGTTATTGACCCTACCCTTCGAGTAGAACACACCAAAAAAGTACAAGAAAGAGACCACATTCGAAGCCGGCTCAACACGGAAAGTCTCAACTCGAAGGAAATCGAGAAGCTCGAACAACGATTGAACCAAGTCAATCAGGAGCGGAGGGAGCTTGCCAAAAGGCTAGATGAGCAACGAGAGAGATCGGATATTGCGTACAGAACAAGAGAGATTGGAAGGAGAAATATCCAGAATCGGATATTGGGCAACGCGCAAGTTCTTTGCGCGACTTTATCAGGGTCAGCGCACGATCTTATTTCCAACTTGGCCGTCAAGTTCGACCAGGTGATTATAGATGAGGCTTGCCAGTCGCTCGAGTTATCGGCGATGATCCCGCTCAGATATGGCTGCCGGAAATGCATAATGGTGGGAGATCCAAATCAACTTCCACCGACAGTGTTGTCACAAGCTGCCTGCACTTTTGGTTACGACCAGAGTTTGTTTGTCAGAATGCAGAAAAATCACCCCGAGTCAGTGTATCTTTTGAATGTTCAGTACAGAATGCATCCAGCCATATCCCAGTTCCCCAGTGCCGAGTTTTATCAATCCAAATTGAAGGATGGTCCAGGAATGGATGTGAAGAATGCCCGGCCATGGCACTCAATTGCTCCGTTGAGTCCATATCGTTTTTTCGATATTACTAGTAGACACGAGAAGAATGAATTGACAAGGTCGTTGTTCAACACCGAGGAGGCAAACGTCTGTCTCCAGCTTGTGCAGAGGCTCATCGAAACCATTCCACAGCAGAAGCTCGCTGGCAGAATTGGTATTATTTCGCCTTACAAAGAGCAAATCCGTGCAATCAAAGACGTGTTCCAGCAGCGCTATGGGAAGATCATATTTAACGAGATTGACTTTAACACCGTGGACGGGTTCCAGGGGCAAGAAAAGGAAATCATCATCATGTCTTGTGTACGAGCCAGCCCAGATGGCAATGTTGGGTTTTTAAGTGACATTCGTCGTATGAACGTTGCCCTCACTCGTGCGCGTACGACGTTGTGGATCTTGGGGAACAAACAGTCCTTGACAAGAAACAAGGTGTGGAGGAAATTGTTGGAGAATGCAGAGCAGAGAAACTCCATCACGGGCGCCTACCCGGGATTCTTGTCTCGTTCGGTAAACCCGCTGGCGACAGGTTCAATCAAGAGACCGGTGGAGAGATCGGTTGAGAGACCTACTACCGACAGCTTTGTGGCAAAGAAGGCCAAAATTCAAGATTTTTCAAGAGACAATGTACCAAAGAATCATGCACAAGTGAAGGAGAACGGAAGTGGAAGCGGAAGTAGTAGTGTTCAAGAAGTAGCATTACCGTCGAGTATGCCGCGGTGTCCAGTATCTTCAAGCAGAGTTGGGTTGCCATCCAATCCTGCTAAAGTCGGGCATGCAAACTCTAGAAACGACGCAGCTACTACAAGAGCTATTACTCCCTCGATTGCACGGCCTGAAACCAGCTCCAATCTCGACCTGCAAGCCAAAACTACATCAAAGCCGGAAAACTCTGTAAAAAACCTTAAGCCGTCCTCGTCCGGAACCATTCCAAAGAAGCCACTCGGCCCTTCATCCTCGGGTGTGGTGAGACCACCGAGACCCGAGGCGCCAAGCGTGTTTATTCCTCGAGGACCAAGAAAGAGATGAATGATGTAGAAAGGAAAAGAGCAAAAACAAAGAGAAAAGATTGACACTTGCTCTACTGTGCTAAACGAAGCTTCGTAACTTTTGAGCATCACACTGAACATTTATTATTCTTATTATTATTTACGTTTAGTGAGGTCTCCGATGATTTTAAGCCCAGCTTTTATTGCATTAATTTCATTATTGACGAGCATTAGAATCACACTCGTGTGGACACCAGCGATGTCACTGCTCTCCTCCCTGTGCGCTCTACTGACGATATCTTTCTCCAGCGAAAGCAAGTCGACAGCAGAGCTCAACACCCCAACGAGCGGCTTCGTATCCTCCAGTTTGCCTCTTGACGATAAAACAGCTTCCAACTGATCTTCATGCTGCGATACAATTTGACGTATCCTTTCCCAGCGTGTGGCGCATTGGTGGTATTCGGTAGCCATGGCAGAGGACAACCTGATCTGGTCGTGGAGAGCTGCTTTCTGCCGCTCTAAATGGTCCTTGATGAGATTGATGTCCAATTTCTCCAAACATCGATCGCCATCGTCATCTCGTGGCGTGTTTGGACCCAATTTGCTGCGCAGATCGGGAACTCTAGATTGGATGTTCTTGATAAAGTTTTGGATGCGATGTTTGAATTGCGACGAGTTTTTGGCACCTTTGAGATATCCTAGATCGTATGGCGTGGGTCCGTGGCCATGGTTCATTTCTTTCTGGTCGACTTTGTCTGGGGCTATATATGGTTGTATTCCTATGGAGTTTTGCTTTGGCACGGGGAGATCACGGGGAGATTTCCCTGAGAGGTCTTGGTTGTTGTGGTCTATAAC
The DNA here is from genome assembly GCF_963989305.1 of Lodderomyces beijingensis. Lineage (NCBI taxonomy): Eukaryota > Fungi > Ascomycota > Pichiomycetes > Serinales > Debaryomycetaceae > Lodderomyces > Lodderomyces beijingensis. The sequence continues at coordinate 482,357 of NC_089973.1, forward strand.
CCAAGCACCTCCAACATTTTGTCCTTGTGCGTTACTAACTCCAGATTGTGATTGTTGTTGAAGTTTTTGCTGTTGTTTATTGTTTTCCACATCGTCGTTAAGCAAAAAGTCTGTCCCGGAAAGTCTTTGCAACGATACATCGACAATTTCGACTTTCAACAACGCAGGAACGTCCCTTTCGCGAGTGCCGCATTCTTCCAAATACTGGTGCAGAATACGCTTCCCTTTTTCTTCGAGGTCTCTGAACCTCTCAATAAACATTGCAGTTCTACTTTGCAACGTGCTTTGCGTATCCTCAATCTCTCTTGCAATAACCTCTTTCTTCTGCTTCAAAGCAGCCAACTTGGCGTGGAGCTCCACCATCTGGTCGTCGATGTCACGTGACTTTGAGATGAGACTGGCTAGCTTGCCTCCGTGTTCACTGTCTTTGCTGAGGATATCAAACACGTTTTGCAACAATCTTTCTCTCTTCAGCTCCCATTTGGCAAATAGCAACTCCGTCTCGTTTGTGTAGTTCATTTGTTTGGTGTAGAGTTCGTGCAAGGACACATGGCACTCGGACAACTGCTGGTAGTCCGATTGAACACTCAATCTCATCTCGGCAATGCCCGGTTGCCCCGAATGTAGCATCTCCTTGTGTAGGAGAGCTTTGGAGGTCAACCGTTTCAGTAGGAGATCGATTTTCCCTAGCAAGTAGGCAATGGGCTCTTTGTACGTTTGGTCCCCACCCAGATGCAAATCACGCAGATCAGAAGCCCAAGAGTGACGACTCTCCGGAAACGGAGAATAGCTTTTCCCAAGAAGATTCACGTCCAGCGTGTTGATCAAATTGGGGTACGAGCCTTCATTTTTGACCTTGGTGGCGGTGGCGTTAATCTTGTGGTCTATCGTTGCAATGTCCAGTTTCGTGCCTGATATGAATTCTTCCGGATCCAAGTCATCTGCAAACAACTTTTCGTGCTTAAAGTTGGCCGGCTCGTTTGCCTTGTGCAAAGGAGAGTTCCCAGGCTTTATGGTGGACGCTAGACTGATCGAGTCATAGACGTTTGGCTGTGACATTTGCTGGTTCCACTTGATCTATGATGATGGTGATCTGTCTGTCATTGCGTTTTCTATTAAAAGAATGCCCTGGGGCGAGAACATATAAACGAAGCGTGATGGTGTGTGCGATAAGAGACATCATGGAATGGTCTACACCTGGGAATGGCGGCATCACCATCACCATCACAACCACAACTATAAAGTCAACGGTTCCCAACCTGTTAAGTGGATATTCAGTTACTCTGCATACTTTTTTATTCCTCGGGAGACTCCGACCCACCACCAGTGTATCTACAAAGCGAACAAAAAACAAGTGATGAAAGCCGATTGATATACATTGTAACAACGTAGGTTCGTCCAGACATCTCTACTACCCAATGGTTTAACTCGTTACTTTTTTCTCCAGTCTAACAACTCTGTCAATGTGGAACCAAAGGTGGTGCCACGGAAAGAAGAGAAAGCAAGCGGGTACGCACCATCTCCAAAGACGCGTCCAAGTTGAACTATTGAACAACGTCTCTGCCAAAACACTCTCTTTTATTCTTTTTTGAAAAATAAATAACAAAAGGCACAAGAAACAACTAAAAACCAGCCGAAAGAAGTGCCAGCTTTCTTTGTTGTTGTCTTGTCCCGACGCTTATGAGAATACTATGCGTTGCAGAGAAACCGTCTATTGCAAAAGAGGTGGCAACCATTCTAGGAGGCGGCAGGGTCAGCGTCCGCAACTCCAAGAACAAATTCATCAAAAACTATGACTTTCAGTTCACTTTCCCACAAACGGGCCGCTGCGATGTGACCATGACATCTGTGGTGGGACACATCACCGAAACCGAGTTTGCTCCAGGGTACCAATGGGGCAGCTGCGACCCGAGTGCACTCTTCAAGGCAAAGATTATAACCAAAGTGACCAAAAAAGATGTGTATGACAACATTGGCAAAGAGGCACGAAACATTGACAAGTTGATGATTTGGACCGATTGCGATCGCGAAGGCGAGTTCATTGGCAAGGAAATCTTTGACGCGGCCAAGGAGGGCAACAGGAGTTTAACTATGAGCAATGTTTGGAGGAGCCGGTTTTCTCACCTTGAACGGAGTCACATTGTTCGTGCGGCAAACTCGCCCATCAGTCTAGACTTGAGGCTGGTTGCGGCGGTGGAGTGCCGAATAGAGGTTGATTTTCGAGTGGGCACTAGCTATACTCGACTATTGACGGAGGCTTTGAGGTCGAACCTGATAATCGAAAAGAAAGAGGTGGCCTCGTACGGCACATGCCAGTTCCCGACACTTGGGTTTGTCGTGGATAGATATAACCGGGTGCAGAATTTTGTACCAGAGCCGTTCTGGTACATTGAGCCGTCTCTACGGAAGGAGAATAAAAAGACTGCATTCAACTGGGTGCGAGGGCACATTTTCGACCGGTATTTTGTGATGGTCATTTATGAACAGTGTCTTCAGCACGAATATGGAACCATATCTAAGCTCGAGACCAAGAGAACCACCAATTGGAGGCCGTTGCCGCTTACAACCGTGGAGCTACAAAAGGACTGCGCCAAGTATTTCAAAATGTCTGCAAAGGCAACGTTGGAAGCTGCAGAAAAACTATACAACAAGGGTTTCCTATCGTACCCAAGAACAGAAACGGACAAGTTTCCTTCATCGATGGACTTTAAGGGGATCTGCGAGAACCAGAAGCAGGATCCGAGATGGGGCCCGTACACGGAGCTCTTGTTGTCGCGAGGGCTCGAGAGTCCACGCAATGGGTCCCACGACGACCACGCGCACCCGGCAATCCATCCTGTCAACTATGTTTCCATCGATAGTCTACAAAGTGCCAACGAGAAGAAAGTTTACGAGTACGTTGTGCGGCGCTTCTTGGCGTGTTGTAGCAAGGATGCCATAGGGAGCATGACACTGGCTACGCTTCAGTGGGGGGACGAGTTTTTCACAAGCAAAGGATTGATGGTGTTGGAGAGAAATTACCTAGACATTTTCACCTACAAGAAATGGGAGAGTTCCAAGCAGTTGCCCGCTTTCCAAGAAGGAGAACGGGTGAAAATATCCAACGCCATACTCGGCGAGGGCAAGACGAGCCCGCCGCAGTTGATGACGGAACCCGAGCTAATTGCATTAATGGATGTGAATGGAATTGGAACTGATGCGACAATCGCTGAGCATATCGACAAGATCATCTCCCGAAATTACGCCACCAAGCAAAAGAAGAACAAAAGCGAATACATTGTGCCGTCGCCACTTGGTATTGGGCTAGTTGAAGGTTTTGATAGAATGCAGTTTGAAGGAATCTCGTTATCGAAGCCGATCTTGAGAAAATCACTCGAGGCCTGCTTGCAAGAAATCTGCAACGGCGAAAAGACCAAAACAGAGGTTGTAGATTCCATGTTACAAGTCTACTCCAACGCTTTTCGCACATGCAGGCAAAAGATTTCCGTATTGGCAGAACAATGTAGATCAAGTAGAACATGAGCTTGAAAATAAAAAATGAATAATAGACCGCTGTACTATATTATACTACATCATATCTAATGGTTTTACGGATTTCATGTGGAAATCGGAATCTTGTATGTTATTCTCTCTGCCCCCCAAGACACGATAACAAAGAGTTATAAAAAAAAAAAAACACACACACAGAGACTTTCCAACCTGCCCTGCCCTCTCCACACAAACAAACTAATACAACCAATGTTCGGGTCGCTGGGATTCGGCTCGTCCGCATTCTCCAATCAGTCCAATCCATTTGCAACGTCATCTTCTTCCAAATCTTCGTCTGGCTTTGGGTCAGGCAGTACAAACATCAACAATAATGGCTCTGCCTTTGGTGGCTCAGGGTTCGGAGGGTCATCACTAGCAACGAATAAAACGTCAGGTGGGGGGTTTGGCAGTGCTGGATTCGGTAGTGCTGGATTTGGCAGTGCTGGATTCGGCAATACTGGATTTGGTGGATCGAATCCTGCCGTGAAAAATGCAACGGGAAGCTCAGGATTTGGAAATTCAAGTTTTGGGAACGCAGGGTTCGGCAACCCCAACTCGTCCGGTTCAGCGTTTGGCAGCTCGGCGTTTGGCAGTTCAGCATTTGGCAGCTCAGCGTTTGGCAGCTCCGGCTTTGGCAGCTCTGGATTTGGTAGTTCTGGTCTTGGAAACTCGAGCACGGCAAAGCTGGCTTTTGGGAGCCTGGGTAGTGGGAACTCAGGTTTTGGCAATTCGGGCTTTGGCAACCCAAACTCGAGCACCTCCGCGTTTGGCAGCTCGAGCTTTGGCAAACCCAACGTGGCGAGTTCGGGCTCGACAAATTCAGGATTTGGCAGCTCGGGCTTTGGAAATGCCGGTTTTGGAGGTTCTGCGTTTGCCAATGCAAATGCAAACACGAACAACAACGCAGGGCCCAACAACGTGAGTTCTTCTGGTAACTCTGCGTTTGGCGGCTCTGGTTTTGCTAAATCGCCTTTTGGTAGTACTGCTACTGGTAATCTGCCGTTTTCATTGTCGGGCGGCACACTGCAAACAAACGTTTTTGCTCAGCCTCCCAAAACTACTGCTCCAACAGGGTTTGGCGCTCAACAGTCGACAATGAATAACCCGTTTTCGACATCTACCATTGTTGGAACCCAAAATCAAGGTGCTTTTGGTAACACTACTGCTGCTTCTTCTTCTTCAGCAACGCCATCTCGACCTTTTGGAAGTGCAGCGCGACGAGAACCCACATTTTCTTTCACAGGACAACAAGCGAGTCAAGCGACAGGGCCCACAGACACGGATGTGAATATTGATCTGATGGAAAGTTCTGTCTCTCCAGACTCTCCAATTATTGCTGGTGGTGCTACACAGAATATTGATCAAAGTCTCATACAGGCATTTCGAGCGGACTCTTTCCAACTTGGAAAAGTTCCAGATATTCCTCCTCCGAAAGCTTTATGTGTCTAAATTCTTTCTGCCGCCTGGGTGTGGTAAAGCTTTTGCAACATCAGGGGACAGGGGTGGAATCCTTGAGTCGCTTATTTCTGATCTTTCCTGGTGGCTAGTTCAAAGTCTGACGGCTTTTGTTTTTTTATTTGGAATACCAGAGTCAAGATGATTGCAGGTAATTAAGGCTCGAGGCTCTAAGCCAATTATACATTTATAGAGTAAATACAAATTAATGATCCACGAGTACATATATTTAGAAGCATTTGCCGTTTCACTTTCATCAGGAATGGGTTTTTCCCTTTTCAAACGCGTTAGTAGGGCTTCTGTTCCGTGAGCAAAACGTCTGGTGCTACGAAGCAGAACTTGAGCCTCCCCCCCCCCCCCCAACTTCGGCCGCTATCTTCGCTATATGTTGTTTTTTTTTGCAACTTTTCACCGCGCAGTTTCTCAAACTCAAGCCCAATCCTCCCTCCCCAATCCACCCTCACCCACTCCACACGACGATGCTCTGCATAGAATGCGGGCATCAAAACATACCAAACCTATACTCGCGATACAAAAGCGAATACATCCGCCTCACGACATGTCCGCGATGTAACCGCGTAAGCGACAAGTACATCGAATACGACGCCGTGATCTTGTTCATCGACATCTTGCTCCTTAAACGCGGGGCATATCGACACTTGGCGTACAACATCAACGAAACACAGATCAAGCACGCGAGCAAGAGCAAGAGCGACGCCAGATTCCATGATCGATATCGCCATTTGATCAAAGGTGCCGTCTTGATCATCTTGCTTGATGTATATTTGATCTGGGCCACGTATGAGAACCTGCCGTCTGCGATGAAGCGCGATATCGAGCCGGTGTTGAGTTTGAGCCTAGCGTGTCAATATGGGTTTTTCATCTCACAGACGGTGTTGCGACACGTGGTCTTCAATGTTGTGATTCAGCTCGTGTTGCGATATGGGATGGAGTTTGGCAAGAGGGAACAGAATGAGCAGATTGAGCCGAGATATAGATGTGGGTTCACGACGGCGGTGTTGCTTACCACGATCATGGCTTCTAGCTCGGTCAAGTTGTTTCGTATTCTCACTTTGATTTGGCCCTACCAGATGTCGATGCTGTTGGTGTTTGGGTTGATAAGCGTGGTCACCACCATCGAGGCCCTTCATCTAGTGACTAGCTTCAATTACTTGTCACTAACTCTTACAGTGTTGGCTTCTTTGTTTCTACAAGAGCTACTAACAGATTCATTTAATAAGTTTGCAGTGAATTTGCTCATGCTATAAAGTGGTCATATAAAAAATTCTCAAAAAACACACTTTCTTCCGTCCCCTCTCCCTTCTCCGTTTCCTCTTTCATCGATTCAAAAGCGTATGCCCTTGTGTTTTTTTTTCCCCCTTTAGCGGGGCTTTGGGTGGTGTCTTCCGTATCTGAAGCACTCTCTGTATAATCGCCTTCTCCTGAATTCATAGACTATATCCAGCTGCAAAATGTCGTGGGTATTGTCGTAAATCCATCCCTCTTTTTCATTTTCTTTAATCACGAATAAATCGGTGGGATCCATTGATCTTGCTTTGAGAAACTCCTTGGGGTCAGTGTCCAAGATCCATTTGTTTACAAACTCAGCATCGAATTTCCAGTCGTGTGGTGGGTAAACTCTAGACAAGCTTTCGACACCTGTGGGACGCTTGCCCGCCATCCTATGCTTGTCCGTTTTTGAATAAATCGAGTTTGAATAGCGGTAAAAGCTCCAATTGTGCTTGAGAATGCTCTTGATTTGCAACTCGTAAATCTCGACAATTTTAACCTCGGGTGAGTCGTCCACAATGATGTCATATCTATCGAATTGCTTTATGATGTTTTTGAGGTTTATCTCGTTTTTGAACTCGGGCTTGGACCCGGGCTTGGACCCGGGCTTGGACTCGGACTCAGACTTGGGCTCCAGCTCAAGCTTTGCTCTGGCCTTTGCCTTTTCTTCCACAGATAATTTATCTTCCTCGCCTCTAGATTCAGCCTCGATTTCAGCTTTAGCCTTAAGCAACTTGGCCGTTTCCTTTTTCGAGTTGCCAAACTGCACCAAGAACTTCTTAACCTCCGGGTGGCACAAAATCAACCCAACCCAGCCGGTTTGAATAAAGATCATGCGCCATGGAATGAATGGGCCTAAAAAGAAAATGCCAAATGTAGCGACAAGAACCCCATAAAAGATAAATGTCGATAATCGCTCATCTTTGAAACCTGCCGTCTCGTAGTAAAAAGTCTCGCTCTTTTCAATCCCCGTCAACAAGTCCGACGTCAAGTTTTGAAAATCTCGAAGATTGATCAAAAAGGCAATGTTTGATTTTCTGCGCCGTGCAGTTTCCTTCTTCTCATTCGAAACCAAGTCGCCGCTCTTGGATAACGCGACAGTAGACGAGATGGTGACATCGGAGTCATTGGACACCGAAGCTGTCGAAGCAACTTCGGCATCCTGCCTCAAATAGTCCATGTCAACCGCGTCTTCCACGATACTAGTCTCCAGACTCGCATTCAAAAACTTGAACAAGGACTGGCCCCGTTTTTTCACCTTGATTAGATCTGGCCTTCGCGGCGGGTGTCTGTACGCATAACCTGGGAGCAAGACGCCAAACAATACAAGCATCAACGGATAAGCGAGGATCAAATGCGGCCATACGCAAGCAGCTGTGTAAAGCACCAACACACTCAAGGTCTTGTTCGGTTGCCTCCACGTGACGATATGGATCAACTGATACTGCAAGGCAAAGACTTTTGTCATTCGCTTTGCGATTTGCTTGACATTTGAGGCCAACGTGGGCACAGACAACCCGGGCCGTATGTTTCTCGCGGGGTCATTCAATCTTTGCTCGAAAACCTCCCTCTCCGGGATATCTGGCGGTAAAGTTGCCTTGAGGAGTTTTTCAATTATTCTGTCTGTGAAATGAGTGGCCAATCTTGACTTGGTGCTCTTTTCTGCCGATTCAGCTACCGATTCAATCTGACTTATCTGTTCCTCCGTCAACTCGATAGACCCCGTTCGGCTCTGAGGCGGTGACCGTGCATAGCTATCATCATGTTCGGCTCCCATCTTCCAAAAAAAAATAAAAAAAAACTGGTGTAGTGATACGATTAATCTGTTTTTCGGGTCAAAAATGAAGCAACACCAAAAAAAAAAAAGAAAACAACTCAAGTAACTCTCAAAAGAATTGAAATTGCCAATTGTCTTTCTCACAGGTGTCCTTCTTGGAAATCTTATTGAAACTGCTAAAGACGAGGGTCGATTCACCAACCTAAACGCAATTTGTCTGGGGGGGGTTGACGGGGCAATTTTATAGCATATGGCGGCCATGTGAATCAAAGTTGTGGGGATAATATTTTATCGCTACCAAGAGGAAAAAAAATTAACGAGGCAATACCGAACATCTGCATATGATCCAGGCACCTTTTCTTTTCACAGTTGGTTGGAACAGAGCTCGGTCACTACGGAGGCTGCTTTCTTCAAGAGAAGATTGAAGAAAAACGGTAATCGAAATCGCTTGTAATAGCTTGCGGCGTTGCTTCGAAGCACATTCATCAAATCCTGAACTATTATTGTAATTCTCAACCAAAAAAAACCTTTGCACGTCATCATTCAAAACTTTCATTAACTAATTGTAGATACAAAATGATTAGCATTTTACAAAATTCCAAAAGAGGTGTAAGTAAAAGATGTGAGCTTACAAAGATGGGAAGTTCTTTTCGTTGAAACCGGCCTTGGCTTCACCCTGGCCACCTCTGGCTTCACCCTGGCCACCTCTGGCGCCGCCTCTGGCACCGCCTCTTGGGCCACCTCTCTTGTTTCCTCTGAATCCGCCTCTGGAGCTGTTGTTGTTGTTGTTGTCGTTTTTGCTGTGGTTGTTTCTGAATGATGGTTGCTCGTCAAAGAAGGTAGCTTCGATTTCTAAAAGCACTTTTTCCTTTGGTGCTTTGGACTTTGTTTTCTTTTGGTGGGTGGCAGCAAAGAACGCTTCCTCTTGTCTCTCGATTCTCTGTTCAGATGTCCATTTTTGTTCGGCACCTTCGTTGGCTTGTCTCAACTTCTTGGCCCCGTCCAAGTCCTTTTGTTTCTGCTGTTGCTCAGCAAGAAACTCCTGCAAGGACTTTTTTGGAGTGCTGTCGACAGCGTCGGTTTCCTCGGTGGCTTCGGCTTCCAAGTCCGCAACAGCGTCTTCGGTACCTTCAACTTCGCCAGCCAACTCTCTGTTATCGCTTTCGCCCCATCCTTGTTGGAGCTTCTTCTTAGAGTCGGTCTTGCCGGTTCTCGAGTGACGGTCAAATGGTTTCTTTTGGTGCTTGGTAGCAGTCGATTGAGGAGCTGGCTCTTCCTTGTTGGTGTTCTTGGTCTTCAAAGCTCCCTCGTTACCAGTTGGCTTCGACTTCTTCTTGGCCTTGGCTGGGTCAGCAGAGGGTGGAGCTGCATCGGCCTTTTTGGAAGAAGTGTTTTTCTTGACAACTTCCTTGACTGGAGCAACTGGAGCAGAGTCGTCCTCAACGTCATTGCCGAGTAAATCGTACAAGTTCTAAAAACGTATCGTGGTTAGTACCGCTTGCTTGGCCGAAACTACAATAACAAAAATGTGGTATCATGTGCTGTGCCTGGGGAGGGAGGTCTGGTCAATTCTCACACGACCCATATATAAAGTCGTCTTTTCTAACCCAAAATTGCGCTCCTTGAAAATTTTCCAGCATGATCGCCAACCAAAAAGAAGAACGAAAAAAACAAAAAAAAAAAAGGGATCTTTCCCAAAATCCCACAAGTAGTCCATGATTCGAGCAGAAGAAGCTAGTTGAGGTAAAAGAGCTTCTTCTAGATCTCTCTAGGTCTCTTTCCAGGCCCGATCTGTTTTTTTTTTTTTTTTTTTTGGATCAAATTGGTGACTTCTCAATACCACAAGGAAAAATGGTCGTTGGGGTTCCCCTTTTTCCAAATCCCGTCAAAAAGGAGTCCATTTTTCCCAGATCCTTTCCCCCCGCCCCTCCAACGCTAGTTTGAAGAATAAAACATACTCTGTTCTGGAAAGACATCTTTGATTGAGCCTTTTTCAAAATATAATCCAATCTTCTATCTAATTACTTGTAAGACCTTAGGTAGAAAGCAAATTGTTGACGGGTGAAAAAAAAAAATTTCGAATGAAAAAAAAAAGTTTCATTCCAATCGCTCGCTCTCTTTGCGAGAGAGTTGGTGGTGTGTGTCGTGTCGGGTTCCCTGTCCTGCTTTTGCGACAATCCAGATGCGTGTTTGTTTTTGGTAGGCGTAAAGAGTCAGAATCGGAGTCACAGATATTGTCAGCAAAAGTGCCTACTACATGCAGTATGGTCCAGTCTACACACAGGTATAAAGAGCATAAAGAGGATACATGCATCTCTAGGCAAATCAAGGTTTCTGACAAAATCTGAAAATTTTGACAAGCAAAGAGAAAAATGAAAAAAATAAGCTCATGAGCTGGGCTCAAGGATGTGAAATAGAGGGGGGAAGTGAAAAAGCTAACGTAGAGTCTAGGTGAAGGGTCGGGGGCCAACCTCATGGTTCAACCTTACTCAAGATTGCTTGTTTTCGGTGTGTCTACGATCTCGATTTTTCTCTGGTGTGGGTGATTGCGCAGATTTTGTTCCCAGCGTCGAGCCACACTACTACTGAAATTGGCAAAGTTCACACGACCTTTTTAGGGGGCTTTTTTTTTGAAAAGCCGCTTTGTCGAATTTCATCTGTTTGTCAAATTCAATTGTGGATACAAAAGGCTCCAAAGCAAGAACCCATCAGATGAGGATTATATGGTGAATTCTCCCCCCCCCCTCCCTCTCATCCCTATACAGAGGAATAATAAAAAAAATATTATCTATTATTCTATGCAAATTTCAGAAAATCAAATGAAGGGAGTTACTTCTTATAAACAAACTCTACTCCAATCCTTTTCAAAAACGCACGCACAGCCGACCTCAAGTCATTGGACATGCTCTTGTCGAATATTTTCAAAATCAAGTCGTACATCACCGGACCGTACTGCTGGAAATCGACATCGTCCAACTCGACGTAGCCTTGGTAAATTTCGATAATCACAGGTTTCCATGTGCTTATGTTTCTTTGTTGATTTGTTTCATCAAACTCGCAATAGCGAGCCGTAATGGAGCTGCACAACGGATCGAGGTAGCTCAAGATGGCTTTCTTGTCTTGTGCAGTTGTCTTGACGTCGTCGCAGTACATTCTAAACATAATGTTGATGAAAACAGCCGAGGACGACGACTCCTGCTTCAACAAATTGGGGAGTCTTTCAATCACTCCCGCGTTCCATAAACGCACTCTTAAATCGTAGTCATCGTTGAAGGTTTTGGCAAAATTGTAGGAGTTCAACAATAACTGAGCCCACTTCATCAAATACTCATTGGGCACAATCTCGTAAAAAGTTTCATTTTCAAGCAACTCCGACACGGTTTGGATCAAGAGCAACTGCAAAACACTCTTGACCACGATCGAGGATTTTTCTCTCGTCAACATTTGCTGCTGGTGGTTTTCGGCAAGTTCGCGGTTCAAATCCAGATACTGGTCGCCGCCGCCGCCGCCATTGTGCTTTGAATTGGCGGTCCGTTCTGGATCCAACGTGAACAACTCTGATGCCTTTGTGAGCTCAAATAGTCTACCGAGCCCCTCTGTGATTTCACTCCAGTGCTCTTTTTGGAAATTTTTCGCATTGTCAACCAACAAGTATGTCAAGCATTCACGCCCAATTCTCGCTATGGTGTCGTTTTCTTGACAGATACATGAAGTGATGAGCTTGAGGTAATCTCCTAACAAATGGTTTAATGCGTCAAAGTAATAGGTGAACAAATTGATCATGCTCTTTAAGGCTTGGATGAGAGTCGTCGACAACCACACCGACAATTTGTCATTCAAATCGTCCAAATTCAACTCCCAGTGGTTGCTCAAAATCTTGAAAATCGGAAACAACAAGTCATGATAGATGAGATCCCAAAAGTCGTGGTTGAAATGTTTGCCATACTTCATTAGCAAGGCAAATAGATTGTGAAGCGCTTTGGAACGCACCTCCAACTCTTCGCCAGTCATGATTATGTCATGGAACCCAAAAAGCACAGGGAACCAAAGCTTTTGCAATTGGTCATTCTTCTCGGCTGGATCAATAGCTTCATCCTCGCCATTGGGGAAACTGAGCTGGGCAATCTCATAAATCAACCTCGAGAGAACGTCCAACGATAACAAACTTATTCTTTGAAACTTTTCATTCTTTGCCAACGTGGTAAAGCACACGACAAGGTCCGAAAAGGAGTCTTGTCGGCGGACTTCCTCGGCATACTCCTTGTTGATCCAAATGGCCATCTTGTAGGACTTGGTCACCAAGGCCTCCTTCGGCTCTCTGGCGCCGGCAGTGCAAACATTAAAGATGGTCTTCCATCCGGATCTGATCTGGCTGGCACGTGCCAATATCATGTTGTTCATGCACTCCAACACCATTTCCTTGACTTCTAGTGACTGGTTGTGGGTAATCGCATACTCAAACGGCTTCAAAAACTCTTTTTGGAACTTGAAATGAGCCAACTCTTCAATTTCCAAAAACCTCATCGACAATTGACGCAAGGAGTCCAATGCGAAAAACAGAATCGATGCATTGGAGTGGCATCCCAATTCGTTGAATGTCTCGCCCATAACGGACCATATCTGAGACCACTCCAACCGAATCCTGTCCATATTGTAGTAACAAATGTCGACAAATTTTTGCAAAGAAAACGTCCTTGGGTTACTGCTTTGCCCTGAAGAATCAACCTCTTCTCGTGTCACAATAGATAAAGCCTTAACAAACTCCACTATGCTTGGACCAGAAAGATTTGCACTATTGGTGAATACTTTATCGATGGCAACTTCCAATTCGGTTTTCAAAAGAAGCCTTGCAACAACAGGTGACAAGTGCTGATTATGAAATTTGCTAGAAGCCGACTGCGCCGGTGTTTGAGACGAAAATGAACTAAAGAAACTGGCGGAACTGGTTCTCAGGCTATCCATAGAACCTCTGTTGATCACCTTGGCAACGGTGACATCAGGGATTGAATCTTGATCAACCCCCTGGGCAATCAACTGCAACCGCTCAATCTGCGAAATAGAAGTTAAAATTTGTATCCAAGCTTCACCGAGATGGCTGCCATCAGACACAGCTACATCCAACATGATTTGAATGGCATCAACATTCTTTGGTCTCATTTCTTCGTAGTGGTTCAAGTTTTGAAATTGGACCAAAGCTCCAATAAACGAGGCCCTAGCGTACTCCAAGTCAAACATACATGCTATCCGGATGGACAACTTTATCCCCTCTAGACACGCCTTGGTCACGTAACTCTCGTCGTATTCTTTGAAAGGAGGAGTCAACCCGGCAAGGATCGACATCCACATGGTGTCAAATATGGACTTCACATGCAAAACACTGGTTGCCGCATAATACATTGTCTCCAGTTCCTCTCCCCTGCCTTTGCTTCTCAAACTTTTCATGAGCCTCTCGGCTTTGGTGGACATCTCATTCGAGGCATAGAGGTAGGCTTCGCGAGCAAGATCACGACCTCCAAAAAAGCCGAGACTCGGGGTGGTTGGAGTCACCACCGCCAAGTCCCCCGCCAAGAGAGCCGCGTGCTGCTCCGATTGTAGCTTGATTTCGTTATGAAGAATCTCGTCGTAAATTTTCTTGAGGAGTTCGCGAGGGATATCGTTGCCGTCATCAATTCCCGAGTTGTTCATCACAAAGCTGTCGAATGTCATTCTATTCTTGACTTGAGGTGAATGCAAGTCGGTGTTTAACATAATCACCGAGTAACCTAAAATGTACGCGGTGTCGGCGTTTGCGAAAACTGAAGGGTTACCCATCACGTATCGTTCGGCAAACTTCAACAAAAATCTATCAATTTTCTGCGCTTCACCTGGAAGTCTAAACGATTGCAAAAATTGTCTCATAGCATCCACAAACTCGGCGTTTTCAAACTCCATTTGATCCACAAAGGCATGCATAATGGCAATATTTTTCTCGTCGCCTTCACCGAGATATTCTCCAATCACGGCCTTATCCAAGCCGTCCGTTTCAAGTAAAAATTTGGCAATATCTACTGGTGAGTCGCCATCCTTGATGAATCCGCTTGAAGTCAAATAGGATATGCCCTTTTTGGCCTTTTGGTTAAACTGTTTGATACCTTCGAGCAACGCCTTTTTGCGTTGCTTTTGGTTTTCAAACTGCTCAATCTTCTCTGTCTCGTGATCTTCCCCATTGAGAAAAGATCCGTTTCTGGTGAGATTAGCCGACGTGCTGTTTGAGTCCGAGCGGTCCCTCGACAAGGACAAGAAGGAGCCGTTGCGCGTATCAGATGTGGCCTGTGTTTTTGTCGTAACCAACCCCTTTTGAGCCCACGAATACATTGAGCGCAAAAAGGCAACTAGACAACTGATCGAAGTCATTTTCAAAGCGTACTCAATCAGGAACAAATTGTAAATTTCAGGCTCGGGAGGCTTGGAAGACATGGTGTTGGTTGTCAAATTTGAAATCTTGCTCACGTCGTAAATAGAGATGCCCTGCCTTCGGTTATCGATGAATGCGTGCTTTTGTTGTGGAGTCACGTCGACTCTTTGCAATGAAAGTTTTGTTAGATAGTCTATGATCTTTTCGCAGATATTGGGCATATTGCTATCGCAATCGTAATTGAGGTAGAACTCAATGACGCATCTCGAGTCATTGCACAATCTTTCAATGATGGACAAGAGGTATCTCTTTTGGTGTGCACTCGACGACTTCATTTCTGCAACTGGGAAGTAGATCTCATCCCAAAACACGGGAATCTCCCTCTTGAACTCAGATCTCAAATTCGATATTATGACCCAAAATATCTCTAATGAAAGCTCAAAGACAGGCGCCAAGGGCGAAGCGGCATTTTTGGATAACGCAAAGCTGATATACTGCCTGCATGCATCTATCAATCTCACCTTCTCGTTGCCGGTTCTTATGACTGCTTCTTTGCTCAAGAAAATGTCGATATGCTGTTTCAAAACTGTGTGGAGTACATGCAAAGATAAAAGTTTCGATCGAACGGAATGGGACTTCATATCTATCGTCGCCGAATCTAGGGGCTTGGTTGATATTTTCACCATCGCCCGGACGATAATAAAGACGTCTTTAATGGATACGTCCATCTGGGTCTCGTCCTCGGCTTCGCCCTCGCGCTCGTATTCAATCTCAGAATTGTTGATGTTTTCGAGTTGATTCAAAGTCAATTTCTCTTCCCCCTCCCTCAAAGGTTCCGGTTGTTCAGTGAATTCAATATTGAGGGAACTAGAATTGAGACTTTTCGAGACTTTCGAGTCCAGAACTCTTTGAAAAACAGCACCAATGACTTGGGTCACAATCCCCTGCGCAACAGCTTGGTTTCTTGGATTGAGTGAAAAGACAAACACATTGTAGATGACCCTGATGGCCTGGAGCAAAGGAGTGCCGTGGCAGGGCATCAACAAGATCGAATGCATCAACGCTCTCGCGACTTGAAGCTCCAACTCGGGATCTGTTCCTTCCCCTTCAAAGCACGCGGCAATCACATCTACCGAATTGTTGGTGAGCTTTACTTTTTCCAGATCTTCGTCAAATTGTCCGTAGTCAAACAATTTCGCAAACAAATCCACGGCTTTGGATTTGATATCGACGGATGGTGTTTCACAGCATGCTTTCAACGCATCAAACAAGACATGAGGGTTCCTCTCGTCCGAAGCGTTGAGGGACTTGAGCGCCTTTTCGACTAGACCCTTGAGTCTTTCGTTCTTCTTGGCCTCTTTGCTGGCCAATATCAGCTCAAAAGTCTTTTTGAAGATGTGTATGTTTTCAACGGTTGCAGTGGAGTTGAGCGAGACCCGCGAAGCGCGCGACTGCTCCTGCGACAACTTGGTTGAATCGGTGCTGTTCTTGATGTCGATGGATGGAGTCTCACGCTCATGCTCGTGCTCAGTCTCAGTCTCAGTCTCAGTCTCGGCCATGGCCCCGGTGCCGGCCCTTGGAGTGCTCGTGCTGGCTTCTTCAGAAAAAAGCCCCGGTGACTTTTCAAAACCATGTTCAGTTCCCACGACCAGAGACTGCGTATCGTCTTGTCCGCAACTCTGTTCTTCAGCGCCAGTTACCATGTTTTCCTGTTCTTGCAAAGATTGGTCTTGCTCATCTACAGCGGCGTTGGTAGCGGTAGTCTGTGGGTCTGCTTCACTACCGTTATTTTCCGTCTCCTTCGTAGCCATCTCGTCCTCTAATTGACTCTTGGAATCGTTCTTTTCACTAACTTCCTTGGTCACTTCGGCGGAATCGATACCTTGAGCGTCTTTCGCCAACTCTGTCCCACGAGGAGCATCTTCGTCTAATTGAAGGCCCAATCCTACCCCGGAACCAGAGGGCAATTCACTTGCCATTGCTTCCTTGTCGAGTTGTACTTCACTGGACATAAAGTGCAAGTGTGTGTGTGTTGTTTCGTTAATTCTCCGAACACTGTTTGGATAACTTTTTGTTGCCAACAATGTCCCAATTTCGTCAATAGAATACAATAAAAAAATCAACACATAGAGAGAGTGAGGGAGAGGGGAGAGGTGGTGGTAAAAGAGAACGTTGTTGATCTGTGTCTTGAAATTCACGTCCGAAAATTCACGACACGACATTGTCCACTTTACATATAGGTTGTAGATAAGTATCTATATGTATATTTACTTTATATACGCACTCTCTGGTACAACTTTACGTGTTCAAAAAGACACCATACGAAATATTATACCGAAAATTTCAAAGAAAAAAATTGTTTGATCAAAATTCACTCAAGGCAACAGCAGTGGCTTGGTAATCGTCGTGGGAAATGGAAACATTTACGTTTTTGACTCCTGCTTTCTTTGCTGCAGCTTTGGCGTCGCCCGTTAAGCTGACCTTTGGAGCTCCGTTTGCGTCTCTTGAGATGACAATGTCGATCAAGCTGGCGCCGCCGCCTTGTGAAGGTACACCCAAGGCTTTGAATGTAGCCTCTTTTGCCGACCATGTGCCCGTGAAGGACGCTTGTGGGTTGGACGAGCCCCGGCAGTAGGCAATCTCCTCTGGTGTGAAGTTTCTTGCAATGAAAGTTTCATTGTCCAAGTTGATGGCAGAGAGCAATTCGACGTCGACACCAACGCCTTTGGATGACTTGTTTAGGCTGGCTAACGCTTCAGCGGTTTTTCGAGCGACTTCGCCAACGTATGCTTTCGATTGGATGTTTTTAGCAGAAAACTCAAAGGTGTTTTTCTTTTTCTGCTGCTGTTCAACTCTTGCTAATGGGTCCAAATAGACTGGTTGTTCCAACTCGTCCGCGTATGGCGCCTTATCCTTGGCCCTGAACAAGGAGTTTCTGGTGATTGCATTGTGCATGTAACGGTAGGTCTTTTTGTTTCTGGCACTAACCTTGCATGCGTAGTCTTCATAAGTGGATTTGTCCAAAACGGCGTACAAGTAGTCGGGATGGATAACCACGGCTTGGGCACCTTTTTGGCCAAAGCCAAAAGAAGTGACTGAAACGGCCTTGATGCCGTCGGTTTTGATTGATCTCGATGGATACAAGACATACTCGTACTGTTCTAACAATTTGTCGACATTGTCTGCATTTCTGTTACCTGGAACAATACCTGATTCCAAAATCTGGATGGCTCCATTCAACATCCATGCACCAGCTGCACCTTTTGGATGTCCAGTCAAGTACTTTTGGAAAACACCAAACACGGGGTTACCCTCGGATCTTCCCAAATGTTTCATCATGCTATTAATAGTGGCAGATTCATTCTTGTCATTGGCAACGGTGGAAGTACCGTGGAAAGATGCTACCCCGATATCATCAATGGTCAAACCAAACACGGCCAATGAACCTCTCAAGGGTGCGATACGAGGGTCGGACTTGAAAAAGGCGTTACCCCATTGCTTCTTGGCGTCACAGATTTGCTTCTTGGTTTCGCGATGAATCGACTCGTACCGTTCACTCAAAAAGTCAGCCTCGGAAAACTCGTCGCCATATTCTTCCTTGACCAACTCTGCTTCGTCTCTCAACAACGCCAACTCGGACTCTTGCCAAAGCTTGATTTGGTCCAATCTCTTGTTCAATTGTCTTTTTCTGTACTTTATGCTCAAAGATGGGTTGGGGTATTTCAAATCACCGTGATGCTCTCTGGCTGTAGTCAAAATTCCTTTACCTGGTGCAGGAACCGATCTGCCAATCTTGTCGGTTGCAGTGGCGGTCATGGCCAACACGGCGTGGATTGGAACACCCATTCTAAGAGCCAAGTCAGCGGTCATAATCACTTGGATACCGGAACCTTGCGCTTCCATAAACCCGTTTCTGGTGGTGGTGGTTGGTCTCGACATCTCCTGTGGGGTTCTGCCTCTCTTAAACTCTTCGATGGAGTTGGATGTGGCATTCATATTGGCAAACTCGTACGAGCCTTCTTCTTGGAAATCGTCATAACCTCCAACCAAGACAACCTTGGCTTTTCCTGAAAGAATGGTTTCGACACCGATGTCGATCGACTCCACGGCGGTGGCACATGCACCAACGGGTGTCTTTATAGGACCCGACGAGGACAATAACAACATGTTGACCCAGGCACCCATGGTGTTGATAAACGACTCCTGAAGAATATCATTTTGAACAGGTCTATCGGCGTATCTGTCTTTGAACATACCGCGCAAAGCACTGACTCCTCCCATACCTGAACCTGAACAGTTACCAACTTCGGAGACATGCACGTACTTGTAGAACTCATAGGGGTCCGTTATACCAGCTGAAAGCAAAGCCTCGGCGGTTGTAACCAAGACATACAACGTGATTGGATCGACTTGGTTGATGGTATCCTCGGGGATACCATATGTTCTTGCATCCCAACCAGTGGGGATCTGACCAGCAACCAATCTGTCGAATCTCAAGGCTTTTGGTATGAACAACTTGGCACCTTTCAAAATCTTAACGGTGTACTCGCCGCCCTCGATTTCAAAGATTTCACAGTTTTCGCCGTGCTCATGCTTGTATTGCTCTGCATTTTCCTTTGAACATTCAAATGGTTCCAAATCGTGCTGAATGACGACTTCCTGGATCATTTGCTTTCTGTTTGGGTCGTAGCCATGGAACAATTCGGGTTCAATGAGCCTGATACCAGAGTGGTCCAAAATTTGGGCCTCGTATTTTGCCTTGACGTCTTTATCATCAACGGGTGTTTGCGTTTTGGCATCAATCCATCCAGAGTATTGCTTGCCCTTGAGTGCCCCGTTGTGGTATTTGATCAATCCCATAATCCAGGCCATTTCAATGGCACCTTCAAGTGAAAACTCACCCTTTGACTCCATCTCCCATCTTGTTCTGGCACTACCCCATGGACCAACTTCAGCAAACCCAGTAACAACAATAATGTTTTCCAAATCCAACATTCCCTCTAAATCAGGTGCAATGGTTTTGATTTCATTGTATGGTTTCAAAGTTGGGAAATCGAATTTCATGTTGGCTCTTGGCTGCACAGTAACTTTATTGTAAACTGCATCAACATTGTCCCCATTGACCACTTTTTGTTCTATTCCATTTTCAATGGAAACGGCTCTCTTGATATCGGCATTCTCGGTGAGGTCTTTTCTCAATTTCGAAGTAAACTCCTTTAAGTTCTCAATGAATTGCAAACCACCGTTCAAATCGGCCATTATGGGCTCTTCTTGGCACAACTTCACAATATCTGGAGTCATCAAGCCCAAGATGTTAAATGCCATTTCCTTTTGCGAAAAAGTTCTGACGCCCAACTTTTCAATGCCTTCTGCAATGATGTTGTTGGCGCTCATCAACCCGGTTCCTCTGGTCCATCCAATGATGGTTCCACAAATGGTCAATTTGGTAGCCCAATCTTCCGAGTACCATCTGTTGAACAACGTCTCCAACGAGATTTTCGACTCCGAGTACAACCCATCAAAACCAAACGTACCATGATTGGGAGATAATGGAAGGATACATTGGGCAGGCCTGGTATCAGTCTTTTTCTTTGCCTTGATAGCTCCAAGAAGTCTCATGAGATTAGTCATCATCATTCTGTGGGCAAACTCGGATTTCGAATCGATATTGTCGATGCCGTTTCCATTCTCGGGGATGGCAGCAAATGGAATGATTGTGTCCAAGTCCCAGCCAAGACCATTCTTTTTGGGGTCATTGTAGATGTAATCAGCTAAAGCTTCGACATCCTGCTTCGAGCCCTGGTTGAAAGGGACAACAATCAAGGTAGAGCCTGCAGCACCATATCTCGCATACATATTTTGGTAAAACTCGGTGACTTTTTTGGAGAATCGCGAAGTTGTCACTACAACTTTTGCCCCACCGCTGATCAAGCCTTGCAAAACCTCGGCCCCGATGGAGCCGGCACCAGCACCAGTGACCAACACGTGTTTGTTTTTGAATGTTAAACCGTTGATTGCTGCCGATTCCAAACCATCGAGGTAAACCGCAGATAATTTACGGTCGTATTCCCAGTCGCGCGATTGTCTTTTGCTTTGAATGTGCAAAAATGGAATGACTTGCGATGGAATGGTGGACGACACCGGTTGGATAATCGAGGTTCTGTCTGGAAGCGAGGCAATCTCATCGTCGTCTGAAGCAGTTGATAATTCATCCTCTTCCGTGGGAGTGTTTGAACCAGTGGCCAAGGCCAAAGCGTCCTTGGTGGCTTGGCGGGTTTCAATCTCGCTTGATGATGCCACTACTTTCAACAACTGATCGTACACTTTTTGGATCTCCAACTTGCTTTCTCTAGAAGCTTGCTTGGAGATGGCCTTGTACACTCTAGCCAAGTCCTCCTGGATTGTTGGTTGTTGAATCTTGGTCATTTCTCCTCCTTGTGCCATTTCGTAAACGTATTGCTCAAATTTCCTCACAGTATCAAGGGTGGCCTCTTCATAAACAATCTCACCTTTTGCACCAACAATGGTTTTAGGTCCAGTGATCCTGCTCACGTCTTTGTAAACTGGATCCTCGCCAAGCACTTGTTTACAGTTTTCCATCAACTGCTCACCCAATTTCTTTGCCAACCGGTACGTCTCGCCTCTGTATTCCGGGCAGAGGTCGATATGATACTTCATAAACTTGATCAAAGTCGGGTTGGCTCTGTTCATGATTTGAATACATTGGTTGATTGTCTCCCTATCGATGGAGTTTAATTTGCCAAAGATGATATCAAACCACATGGAAATGACATCCTGTCTTGCCCAATTCCAATAAGAGTCATAAGTTCTTGATTTCAAATGGGAGAATGCTGGCTTTATGCCGCTAGCGTAGAACTCACCATGTTCAGCCGACCACAAGTCCAATTCCTTTTGTAACACGGCAGTGGCTTCTTTTTCCTTGACAAAACTCTTGGCTCCGCTCTTGAGGTCGACTTGAAGATACCTTGCCAAAACTTCCAACTGCTGTCTGGCCAAATTTTGGTTCTCGGACTTTAAGGCGTCCAAGGCGGCACTATCAATGACGGCGCCGCCTCCGTTTGCACCTGACCCACCTGAAGATGCCGAAGCCAACGAAATGCCAGCCAGCGCAGCGTATTTTTGAGCAATAGTGTCCAAGAAAGCTTTAGCTTCTGCTTCGGAAGCGAATCTAGCGGCTGGCTCATTGCACAATGCCGTAAGCAAGATAGAGTCCTGTCTGCCCGGGCCCAAGCCAAATCTGGTCTCCAAGTACTTTCTCGCAGCAGTCATGGAGAACCCACCGGGCATTTTCGACGACATAAATCTGCCAATCAACGTTGTTGACGTTTTACCGAGCTGTCCCGAAAAGTTATCCTGGAACTGTTCGGCCAATTCTTGCAATGGGGTCTCTTCGGGCTTTTCAGGCACCGCACCAAACTCCTTGCCCAAGTCACCCAAGATTTCATTCTGAACGGTTGATTTACCGTTGACCAAGTCCTTGACGGCTTTTGACATTGGCACGGCATCCAAGGGCTTTTTCAATTTTTGGGCAACCAAGACGTGCAACACAAGTGAGGCCTTCACGGGCTCGTCTGCTATTGCTGCAGCTGGACCCTGAGCCTGAGCCTGAGCCTGAGCTTGAGCTGGTGCAGCAACGGGAGCTGCGGCCGCTGCTGCTGCAGGAGTTGCAGGAGCTGCTTTCGCCTCAATTGGTTCTTGCTTGGTCTCCACGAGTTCAGCTGGGTCTGGCTTGTAGTAAATTTCCTTTGCATCTTTCGAATAGCACAAAACCTGACGTTGCAAAGACAAGGCAGCATCATAGGACTGATATTTAGCCTTGATTGTTCTCGAGGCCATTCCGGCCAATGTTGGCGAAGGCCCTATCTCAATGACTCTTTCGGTGTTGTGCTGCTTTAAAAACACATCTTGAGTTTCGATCCATTTGACGGGTGAAGCAAACTGGTAAGCTAAAAGCTCCGTCAACAAAGTGTGAGACAACTCTTGTTCAATCTCTGCCCTCATGTTCTCCTTTGCTTTTTGGGTATTGATGCGGTCAATGGTCGATGAGTTGTTTAAGACAATCAATTTTCAAGAGTTTTTGAAAACTACCGAGAGGTGGATAATTGGTATCTTTTACTGGCCTAGTTTAAAATCGATCATCTTGTATAAAGAAAAAAAAAAGCCCAAAATTATTTTTAACCAACAAACTCCCGTTGGTTAGGGGTTGGGTGGGTTGTGTTCCCTCCGAGTTGAAGCATCCGTTTCTTCCCACACACATGTGTGCGCCACAACAAAAGAATCTAGCCCACCAAAAAAAAAAGAGAAAAAAATTGAAAACTGCGAGCAGGCTGAGTTTAGTCCTGTCCACTCGTAGGCAATGTAACATTCGAGACGGCTGCTTTCACATCCTTGAAGTTGAATGGTTCAGGAACGAAGCTGAAGACAGATTGAGGAAGCAACTGCCATTCTAGCTATAGTCTCATATCTCTAAGATTGTGGATAGATGTTCGCAAAAGGGGTCCACACATGGGATCTATCGCCCGTAGCATATTCCCAACACTTTTTGATCTTAATTTTTGCAACCAAGATCAACAAATTTTATCGAGGAAAAATAAAAAATTTTACAATTGATACAATTTCAAGAAACTTCAAAGATCGAACAACAAACAGCAACCACCACCACCACCAAGGGTTCTGAATATTGCTTAGTTAGTGTGTTTGTAGAGGTGGCGGTGGTGGTTGTTGACAAACAGTGAATTTTAAGACATGGAATGACTGCAAGACAGACAGATCTAGGACCCTGTTGTTTCAATTCGCAATGGAAGTCTCATATTCTGCACCAGGGATGAGGCTGAGAACTTGAGGTAACCGTTTGCAATAGGGTATGTTACCCAAGACGTTTTGGTATTTGTCGTAATTGTCTAGAGAAAGCGAATAGGCTACCACCAAAAAAGTACATCTCACTTCTATGTGGAAAGTTCTTTGTCTTTGGTTCACCTTAGAGCCACATTTGGTAGCGCCTAGGCACCATCCGCTACCAAATGTGTCGAACCTCAGCCCACCCATCAAATTCTCAACCCCGTCAAAAAATTTTCAAAACCAAAAAAAAAAAAAAAAGAACCTCCCTTTCTTTCTCAATCAAGGGCCCACGAGATCAGCATATAGTATAGTCAGTCAATACACACGGGCAACACTGCTCCCCCCCTATTTACCTTTCATCTATCGCAACGAAACTAACCTTTTACTCTCACAGCCATCACCAAAACTTAATGCCTTCTCATTTACCCTGATTATATTCGTTTATTTTCAGTCTAAAATGGTTCAAGAGAACACTTTTGATTTGGGAAATTGATATTTTCAGATCATCTCCACCCTGAAACGATTACCTTGTGTAAAATTTAATTTGATGTTGTTTCGGGACTATTACAAATGATCTACATTCTTTCTTTTTTTTTTTTGTTTTCAACACCGACAATTTTATATAAATGTATTTACAATTTTTGGGAAGTAGCACTCGAACCCGTCCCTGTACACAACAGGCTCATCCTCGGTGCATTCGAAAACATAGTTTTTATCATTGCCATTGAACATGACCCAGGCGAGATTCTTGAGCTTGCGACGGTACTCCAAGACGAAATCTTGGTACTTGAGTCGATTTTGATCCACCCTGTTCGCACGTGGACATTGCCAGTACTCCTCGGCAATCAAACAATTATTCCTCTCTGTGGGTTCAACCACTTGGAACGAAACAACTTGCACCTCGGTGGGGATGAATGGTAATAGCTCAAACAAGTCCTTTTCGATGATTTCCAATTTGAAATATGTCAAATGGACGAACCGCAGTAGTTGCTTGAGACTGTGCACTTGTAATTTGGCTTGCAACACTAGTGATGTTATCCCGGGGTCGAGATTGCCTAGTAGTCGATCTACATTTGACTGGGTTTTCAAATTCAAGGACTTGAGTCGTAACTTGGAGAGAAAGGGCAATAATGCAGGGTCGTCTTCCACGTGCAACGTGAGATGATTGAGGTTGAGGTTCTGGTCAAGTAGGTAATTCTTTTTGTAGGTGCAATTCTCAATGAGCAAGTCGGTAACTTGAGAAATGTCCAAGCTCTTCAACTCCATGTTCCGTAGTGATACTTTCGTCATCGAGGTGTCCAATTTGCCCGGTTTTGTAAAGACCCCACTTTTTAAATAGGCAAGATCGAGTTCTTCGTTGGAATCTATGTAGCCGTTGATTTCACAAAGTCTCGAGTTGTACTTCAAAAGGCTCGCGGGGAAGGCACACCCAGCACAATCATGCCACCATTCAAAAACTTCTAACTGGTTCATACGCGAAACCAGCTCCATGTACTGGAGCATTTCCAAATGAGGAATATCGGGCAATTTATAGACGATAAACTTTTTAACGTGGCGGAATGTGGCATTTTTGAAAAAATTCTTGAGCGCATAAACCGATCTAATGATGACCCCCTTAACGAAATGGGAATCGAGTTTAAAAGTGTTGAAGTTGTAGCTAATCTCTTCGAGTTGGAACAACTTTGGCAACGAGTCCACGACAATCACGGAATAGAGCCGCGACTGCAAAATCCGGTGGAATCTCGAGTTGGTGAGCATAAGGGAGACGATATCATCTTGGTGTAAGCTGTAGCTGATTCGTTCAATGACCTCATCAGGCAACTCCAACATCCTTGTGTTATTTTGATGATAATGAAGAAAAAAAAAAAGACTTACTCCAGTCAAGAGGTTTGGACATGGTGGAAAGTCATTCAAGTTTTTATATATATTAAACCGGGGTCCACGTCCTCGTCCTCCTCTACGCGATTCCCGTCTCGGGTTTGCAGCTGGTTCAAAAATTACACAAAAATAGTAAACATAACGTTATCTGATCGGATCAAACGCAAATGTTGTCCCTGAACGTGCCAATAAAAGAAGAAAAAAAAATTGTGGAGTTGGGACAGAATAACCACTTTCTTTTGTAGGTAGATGCCCGTGATCGTGTGAAGTCTATGATGCGAGTACATATGAATCGTGATTTCTACAACTTCGATGCTGATTGCTTGTGACTCTATACTCTGAAAAGAAAACCTGACGTTCCAGATTTTTTCACAATAAATTTGTGCTAAAGTTCACCAAAGGAAACCTCTCCAAACATTTTACACTCTCTCACGTAGTAACACATCATCTCTAACCCCTTCAAAGTTCCACATAATATCATCCTGTTTAAAACTAACTATTTATTCAAAACTCAGTAACTGGGCCCGATGTCGTTAGTTTGATGAATTCCATCTTCTAGTCTCGAACTCGTGACAAGTTACCATTTGAAAAGAAAAAAAAAAAAAAAAGGTGCTGCAAAATCTCGCAGAGTAGGAGAACAAAAACAAAAGAAAAAACATAAGCCCCACGCGGGACTCGAACCCGCAACCTTTCGATAACTACTCGATAAGAGTCGAATGCTCTAGCCGATTGAGCTAGCAGGGCCGCTTTTTGATTAGAATTGTCTAATGGTAGATATAGTGCCACAATTATGTAGCACGTGCAAGAGAAACCATCTCACAACACCAAAGCTCCTACTTACACCTTAGAGCCGGTGCCATTCCCTAGAACCAGAAAACACTACTATTTTCTCATTTCAATACCGGCAGAGTATTATCCCTTACCTAAATAAATTTACAAAAATTAGGTCCCAAAAATGCATGTTTTCGTCAACTTTCGTCTTGTCTGAGATTGGAAAGCGGTATTGGTGTCTTACAACAGCATCGGCACAAAAAACAAGAATCTCTCATGAACCCTCGGCAAAACAGATTGCCAAATTTGCAGGAGTTTCTCAAAATTTTTTTTCTGACCTTTCGGCGGTGTTGGATTTCGATTCACAAAAGAAGCAGAGTTTCCCGGTTACCCAAACTGGAATGCAGAAACGAACTAACGAGAAGGTGTCCTTTGGGATAGCATGGAAAGTGTCTACTTTCTTTTTGAAGTGTACTTGAAATAGCACCTAACCAAAAGGTGAAAAAAAGGAGGACTCTTGTTGTCAAAAGAACAAAAAAATGGCTCGGTGGAACTTGGACCTGCTAGGGTGACCCAAAAATGCTCACTACTACTACCTCGCCAGATTGGCCGATTTAGAAAAAAAATGTGTGGACACATAGTTTGAGAAGATTGGGTTTGAGTCCTGGGGGACACATGGAAAGACAGAAAACGATCTCTCGCTAGTGAGGGAGGGAGGGATTATACATCACCCGATAGGTAGAAAAGTGTCGGCACAACAAAAAAAGTTAGCGTCTAATATTTGTAGTTGTTGTTTCTCATCTTACGGCGATTCTTTCGCTAGCGGCGGATCTACGCACCAACAAGAAAAGAGACAACAACGCATGGAACAACAATAATATAGGGAAGGACACTTTTTGCATGGTGGTTCCGATGGGTATGGGATACGGAACCATTTTTTTTTTTTTTTTTACCAACGGAAGGAAGGAAGGAGGGAAGAAATCCATCGTCCTTCGCTAGCCTTCGCTAGCCGCCAACTGGGCATTTTGTTTAATTCCTAAGCTCTTTTTCCGCGATATATTTAGCTTCATCTCATCTCATCTCATCGTGTCTTATCCCATCCGGTCCCGTCTCGTCTCATAGCTCCGAAAACCCTCTTTTCGGGCATTAAGGTATGCGCCACATCACCCATCATAAATGTAATGTTCTTTGCAAAGCCTGTCAGTCTTGAGTTGGAAAGAGCACACGATTGCAATTGTTCAAACTGGCTTATTCCAATACATATACATATGTAGATACAGGTGTAGATACAGATATCTGGAAACCAGGGAAGCTGTGTGGAAAGTGGACTACATGGCATAAAATGTCGCTCTTTTTTTTTTTTTTTCAATTGTTTTCTTTTACCCTGAGCAACAGAAACCAAAAGAAGAAAAGCGTGAATCACAACACAATGTGGAAGTGGGAAACTCTCAAACTGATGGAGGGTTTTGGTTGCCGACAGGACATAAACTTGCAGCGGCAGGTGTGTGTGTGTGTGTTCACTTGTACTCCTCCCGTTGTCTTATAATAACCGTTATCGATGCATCGCGAGAGACAGAGTCAGAGAACCCCTAAACACACCCACACAGAGCACTCTCCTGCTCTTATTCGGACCGGAGAAAAGATCGACGCTGGCAAAAGAATAGAAGTTCGTTCTCCATTCGGCCGGGTGTGCATGTTCCCTCTTCTCCAGACAGGGCTCTCTCTGCTCATCACTTGCTGCTTTGCCCACCTTGCCTTCGCTTACTCTAGCCTTACCCTGGGGCTACCGTTCCTCACCACCGTCACCGCCAGTGGCCTGTGCTACGGACGACATTTGCACTTTGCGCATGAACTACAAGTTTAGAGGCTCAGTCATCTCTGTCCCTCCTTTCAGCTGGTTTCGCACCCCCTCGCACCTCTCCGTACTTGCCTCCCACAATTGAGCGCTGGGACACCGTCAGCAGTGGAAAACTTGGTTCTTAAAGTTCCTGAAGATAAACGAGGGATATTGTTGCATTTTTTTTTTGGTTGTTGTTTGGCTGCTGAGATGGGGCAGGTGTGCGAGAACAAACGAGGAGGCCGGTGAGTGGTGAGGTTTCTGTTGACTTCTGTTGTTCTGGATATATCTAAATCTCAACCAATCCACCCCCATCAATCGATCAATCCGGGCCAGTGGTGTTATTATAGGAATACTATACACTGTCTGTGTGTGTACTGTGTGTCCTGAGTGTGTATTATTACTGCCGGTGGATTAATACGTGCGACATTTTGATTTTATTTTCTTTTTTGCCCACTTATAATAAACAATCGAAATGGAAAAATATTAGCCACACGTACACGACGCGACACGGGATGACAGTGAGATGACAAGTGCATCTCACACACGCCACTCCCCCTCTCACTCTCGCCCCCCCAAGTGTAAATCTCCTAATCTTGTTTCATTGTATTACTTGCTTTTGGGAGGTTCTTTCGCGGCGAGAGATATAGTAGAGGAAACAACAGAGGTGTAGACAAGAAGGCTAGTTGGCGCGGTCAAGTGTCGTGCCACATACAAAGGTATATCTCGTCTATTTCTTGCACACGGTGCACGACCGCCCTTTGCGCCGACATTTTTCACTCCACGACATTTTTATTTTTAATTAAAGGCAGGAGTATTTGTCACACTACATTATACCACCACCACCACCACCACTGGCTCTGGCCACCCACTATCCATTTTTTACCAAAAACTCCCTGACACACACAATCTTGTCCCCAACTGCTCTCCTTCCACCTATACCAACCACAGGCTGATCCCCACAAGGTCCTCCTTTCTATCCACAACAACTGCTACCACCGCCACCTACTGTTGCGCAGCCGAGGGAAACTCACTATAGATTGTCTTGTTAATTTTTTTTTTTTTTTAAAATTACTTTCCACCTGAAAAAACTCATTCTGTTACACTACTACTACTACTACTTACTAGCGCTTATTCAATAGCAAAACCAACCTACTTGTTGCCTTTCTTCTTCAATCATGTTTAATACAAAGATATTCGAAAATGGTAATAACACTTCACTGACAACTATGAACCAGGAGCCGCCGGTAGTGCAAGAAGAGCAACCACAACCTATAGACATCACGTTTAACCATCGACCTTCCATCTTCAACAACTCGAGATTCAGAAGAGAATCGGTGGCACACTCACAGGGCATGGGAGGCATTTCATGGGGATCAGTTACTATAGGCTCATGGTTGAAAGACGAGGTGATGGCAACAAATGTCGGCGGAAACTTCTTTGCTCCACATTATCAACAAAGCCAACAAGGCCAGCAGCAACATCAAAATCAACAGCAACAACAACAGTCTCAACAGCTGCAGCTGCTGCAACAGTTTCTCCAACCACAACCACAGCAGCAACACCAACAGTACCAAAATCTAATCAACCCAAGAAGAGGCTCCTTTCGCACAACCCTCCATCCCAGTATGTCGCCACAACAACAAACATCGTATCTTCCCGACCTTGAAGCCGACTATTGCAAAGATTACAACTGCTGTGGCGAATTACTACCTACATTGCACGATTTGCTTCGACACTATGAAGAAGCCCACATTCTGGCGTCTCCTCCCCTTGATGCCACTCAACATCTTCTCAATAGTAACCGTAACCGCAACTATAATAATGTCCATAACGTAATGGAGACGGTCTCAACTACTGACGTCTTTCTCAACAGTAGCAACAGTAACAGCCATCACACCACCAATACTCATAGCAGCACCAAGCAATACGATCACAATAACCACAACAGCCACGGCAATAACCACAGCAATAGCCACAACAACAACTATCACCATTTTAACCAACAGCAGCAGTATCATCAAACACTGCAGCAGCCTCCATTGACTCCTCCACACGATACGCCCATGCAAACAGAAGAAGAGGATGTCTACATCGATGATCCTGCTCGCCATCTCTACGTGATGGAAAATGAAGAAAACAAGCCTTTTAAATGCCCAGTTATTGGCTGCGACAAAACTTACAAGAACCAAAACGGACTTAAATATCATAGATCCCACGGTCACCAAGGTCAAAGTTTACGGGAAAATCCAGATGGAACCATCTCCATCATCGATCCCGACTCAAATTCACCGTACTTGGATAATTCTGCATTAGAAAAAGATAAACCTTATAGATGTGAAGTATGTGGTAAGAGGTATAAGAATTTGAACGGTTTGAAATATCATCGTGGTCACACCACTCATTAATTTTTTCATTTTTCATTTTTCAACTTTTTTTCAATTTTTTCAATTACAATTTACAATTTGCAATTTTCAAATTTCACTTGTTTTACTTTCTGAAGTTCATTTAATGTGAATTTTTTGAAGAAAAAAAAAAAACAACCATCAAGTGACGGAAACTTTTTTTTGGGGGAAATTATCATTGTTTAAGTATTAGATTGGGGTAACAGATACAAAATGAGGGAAAATCAGAGGCATCAGAGGCATGAGAGGCATCAGAGGCATGAGAGGCATCAGAGGCATGAGAGGCATTAAAATTTGAAGATTAGTGGGGGTTTGCTTCAAAAGGGTTGAGAGTTGACATGGTCTAGGCGTCAAAATCAAATCAAATCAAATCTAAGAAGAAAAAGAAAAAAACAGGTCAAATAGACGGGATCATCAAAGAAAGAGAGACAACTGCATTTCATCTCCTCTTCTTCGAGCCAATTTGAGTGTTGTTTCACGAGGGGCTTTATTTACCTTTCGTCAATGTTTTGTGATTGGAGTCGAATATCAATCATGCAACAGACAACCACTTTAACCAGTCTTTGTTTTATTACAGCATTTTCTGACTAAGATTTAGTCTGTTTCTCAACGTCAAGCATGGAGATTCATCCTTCATACATACACATAATCATGTGGTTGCCAAAATGTTGTTGTTTTTTTTGCCGGTGTCGATTTATACCAGGTTGACTTGTTACTTTTTTGTTGGTAACGTCCGTTGAAGTTCGGGTTCTCGTTTTTTTTTTTTTTTTTGGTTCTTAGGTAGTTGCATTATTTATTAATACTTTGTCTTTTTACAACGTGCAAATCTTGTACTCTGTTCGGTTGACACCGTGACAGAGACTTGTTGAGTATTGAAAGAAAGAGGAGAAAAGCAGGAGGAGGAGGAGGAGGAGGAGGAGGATGAAAGTTGCTTTTGCCAAAAGTTGAAATTTCAACTTTTCACACTCCTCTGGTGATTAGAAAATTTCACGCGCATCGTTAAATATCGTGCTAAGGGGATTTTATTTTTGTTGTACGTTTTCGTATTTTATTACATGTTATAAATCAACACCGAATAACTCCAAGAGACATGCTCTTGAAGCCATTGCGCCCTCAAGTACTCAAATTCAAGTTCAAACTCATATTCATATCCTGGCTAAGCCAAGCTGAGACAAGCTGAGCTGAAAACAAGTTTTTATTAAATTTATACCCCCCAAAAGATGATAATGGACTCCACGATAGTTAAAGAAGCACGAGCCACAGCGTTGACGTTTCTTCGAATATTTGGACTCGTGATTCCGCTCGCCATAACACGAACGGGACTCTATCTAACGACAACGATATCCTCATCGATCTTTGTACTTTTACCTTTATCGATAATAACCTATCACAAATACTACACGACGTTGATCCCCTTGGCCAACTCCCCCATTATTCCCTTGAACTTCAAGTTTGAGCCACACCAACTCCCATCGTACGAGAATGCCACCATGGTACCCTCCTATCCCTTTTCACACCACTCATCTACTTCATCTTCGCTATACCTATCGAATCTCATCTCGCCGCAGTTCCCAAATTACGAGTTTGACGAGTCGTCACCTTACATCTTCAAAATCAGACTCTCGATCCAATGCCCCAGTACGTTCTACGCCTCCCTTTCCTCGCTACCACCACCACAACCACCACAATCACTAGCATCACCATCATCATCGTATCAGTCTCTGCTCGAGACGCCGCCGTTGCTCTCCAAGATCCAATACACGTTGCAGAATCCCCTGGTGTTCAAACAAGGCACATTCATACTCAACTGCGACCCAATGACGTTATACCAGCTGAAAAACTCCATCGTGCCATACAACTTGCGGTTCTGGACCCCGCCGAAACTCTCAAATTTGGAGCAATCTACAATTATCGAGTTTGGGTCGTTTGAAATCATGGGCGACAAATTGCAAGACTCCAAGAATTTCCAAGACTTTGTGCTTGTGTTGAACCACGCTGCTAATTACATCATTGAAGATGGATCGACGCAAGTCTGGTTCGAGATTAAGTGGACCGGGTTCAGGTTTTACTTGGTCAAGTACTACTACTTGTTCTATGTCGTGGGCACCTTGGGGTTCTTCTTGGTGTCGCTTGCTGTCTCGGTTCTCACGGGGTACGGCATGTTGTGGATGAATTATAGGAACAGCACTGCGAAAACCAAGCTGGTTCCTATGAAAGCGGAACCCAGAGTCAAGATTGAGCGGACCTACTAGTAGCACTACCAGCAGCAGCTGCAAAGTTAAAGAGTATATTCAAAGAAAAAGGTCTCTTTTTTTTTTTTTTTTTGAAAAAAAAAACGATAATGCGTATTCTATACTAAATGTCTAATTATGCAAAGCCCGAAAAATATGCGGTTAGGTTAAGTTAAGTTTGGATCTTTTTTTATCTTTTCTTGTTTCTTGTTTACTTTTTGCTAACTCGCATTCAATAATTTCATCTCGTTGCTAGGGTCAACACTCAAAAACGGGATGATTTTCTTGAAATAAATAAACTCATTGGTTGGTGACGACGCATCTGAATCGTCTCTGTTAAGACTATCAATCTCAATTCTGCTATTGAGGTACCCCCGAAACTCTTCAACAACGATATTCAATTCGTTGATGGACTTACCCAAATTGATCATCTTGATCAATGTAGGCTGGGCAAATAAGGTCGATTTGTTCTTCTCTCTGATGCTTGAAAGGGTCAGGGTCGCAACTGCTGATCTTGAAGTTGACTTGGACATGGTGATGGAGTTCATCCTCGATAGAGATGGCGACGCAGACATGGACATGGACATAGACCCAGACATCGAAGACAAGTCGGAGGGAATGGATCCTGCCGTCTTGTTTGAATACATCTTCTCAAGAAAAATGCCGTCATCTTCTTCATTCAAGAATAACTTGTGGTCTTCCAAGTCCGAATTAAGGAAAAGGGAAATGTAAGGGAGTTGCGGATGATGCGGGAAAAACAAAGTCTGAGGCATCGTCATCTGTACTTGCGGAACATACATTCTGTTCATGTTCTTGTGGTTGATCATTTGGTATTTTTCATTCATCGACTCATGGCAGACAATAATATCAAACTTGAAAATCGGTCTGATAATCTTTGGGGGCAATTTGGACAACTCCGGCGGTTGAATGTTGTAAGATTGGGCATTGTCTTCCATATCCTGCAACGGTTCCTTTTGCAACTTTAATGTGTCAATGGTCAAGATGGAGTCGCTATCCGACTTGGCCGATGAAGATTCCGTGTTCGATGTCGGCGCAGAGTTCAACGACATGATGCTTGGAGAAGACGACCTCGACTTGAATGACGAAGCAGACAACGATGACGAGGACACAGCATTTCTCTTTAATGTAAAAGCCTCTTCATCGTCCTTGTCCTTGTTGCTGTTGTTGTTTTTGTCATTGTCGTCGTCATCACCATCGCTAAGAATCCTCAACAATTTTCCAATCGAGCTCACAAGAGAGTTGTTCTTGGCGGGAGGGGTAGCCGATGGAGTAGTGTCCAAGACATTAGTCTCGCTTGGTGTCGTTGAAGGGACGGTTGAACAGGTATATATGGCCTCGTCGAAAATCTCATAGGGGTGCGTTTTCCTCAACTCGGATGTCTTCATAGCCGTGGCTGGCAAGTAAATGTCAGATAGGTTGTCTATCAAATAATCGTCCTTGCTTATGGGAAGGATGCCAAATTTCCGATTCACCAAGGGACTATCGGGTTTGTAGTTTAGCTGCATCCTACCATTGTTGACCATTGTAAAGCCCAGAAGAGTTTCAAAAGATTGATTAAGTTTCATTTGAAGTGTTCTTGTAGTCTGGATCGATGTCGATGACTGATAGTTGTTGATTCCAATGATTCTCCAAACCAACAACTTGATGTAATACGAACGTACCAACGGGTTCCAGTGTGTGAAAAATGTCTCAAAAGTCTCATCCTTGATGAGGTAATTGACAAAGTTGAGCTTGAATGAATCTTCAAGGTTTGTAATCCATCTAAATTTTTCATCCATTCTCACAGTCTCAATCGTTTTTTCCTCTACTCCTTTAACAAAAGAACACAACGCATCGGGGATCATATCCCAAATGTTGAAAAGGAAAGCAAAGTTTTTCAATAGACTTTGGGTGTGGTCCGCGTGCTGGATCATCATATAGTTGCAGCTGAGCCAAAACTCCCAGTTTATGAGATATTTCACCTCTGCCGACGAATTATTTTCAAGATGGTTCAAAAACTCATTAATCACGGCAAGGATGAGTCCGTTTTTGTTAAAGTCGTAGACGGAAGTTTCTTTTGCAATGGAGATAAAGCACAAGTCGATAACCTTGACAAGACTAGCGCTGATGCAGTCGATGGTTTTCTCTTTGGCAGTGGCGCAATAGGTCACGTCCCGTACTGTTTTAAAGATTTTGATGATGGAGCTGTAATACATGTCACTCTGCTTGATATTGATGCTGAGTGGAGACGGGGGAGGAAGCGGAGGCACCAAACTTTCCTCGGTTGTTCTTGGCAAGACCGGCAAGGAAGAACTGGTAACCTTGGAACCAATATTGGTGCTTATATTGGCGGTGATCCTGGACACCGCAACTTGAAAGATTTGGAAAACATGGCTCAATATGATGTTGAAACCGGGGCAGCCAATCACCACATTGAAATCTGCCTCTTCTTCTTCAACCAATTTTTGAGCGATATCGACATAATGCCGAAGAAACGAATTGAATACGTTTGAGTCCGATCCGCACCACCGTCTCACCCAATCGCCATTGGGGTTTTTGATACCGGCAACCGGATGTTGAGGAGGTGGCATACAGTTCATATAACATCTTTGTCCCCTCGTGGAGAGATTTTGGACCCCTTTAAAATCAAGAAGATAGTGAAGGTGTACGGGAAATAAGCTCCTGAGTTTCTCGATATCGGTAACACCGGGAACAATCTTGTAGAATGACTCGAGTGTGATTTGCTTTACATTGAGCAAAAACAACAACGCGTTTGACACCTCGGGTATTCTGTAAAAACTGTATGCAAACACTTTTCCAATGAAAGCGGCCATCGACCCAGACAAAGTTTTCAAAGTAGATAGCCGGTCGATGCAAAAGTCCAACGTGGCAATTAGCAACGTTTGATGATCGTTTGCCTCGTTCTCGTCATACTGGCTCCAGTCATCCCTCGAGATGATTCTCGAGATGCACTCGAGATAAGCGTTTCTGTCAGATGCAGGAATCAAAGAGTAGTGCACTGGTTCGTGTGAAATGCAGGTGTTCAATCCAGCGGCAGAAGAGCCCGTGTAGGTCAAGTTACCAATGAGCGAGTTCCACCACTTGATCAAAATGGCCAAAACCACGCTGGTCAAGCTTTGATAAATCTTGGAGTCCTTGGCAAAATACTGTTCAAGTTGGTTTGCACTTCGGAGAAACGGTATTAGCGAAGTTCTCAACAAGTTTCCTTTTAAAACCGCGCCATTCGTCGCGTTGCCTGCATGGTTATATTTCTTGGAATTGAATTTGTTGAGAGCCAACTCTAGTTTTTTGTATTTTTTCAACAACTCTTTGATTAGTTTGTCCTCTCCTTGCAAATTGGTGTTTGACGAAGTACTTCGCATTGAAGAATAAGAAACGAGCGAAATGGCGGACGAGCTCGACCGAGAACGACGAGATGTCACCGAGGACGACGAAGGCGAACTATGATGGCTATGGTGGCTGTGGTTGTGGTGATGGTGGTGGTGGTGGTGGTTATTTACTGCTCCAGGCGATGCTCGCAAAAGCTGCGTAGGCAGTATAGGTGGAGGAGCAGCAGGTGAAAAAGTCGATGTTTTATTATTAGAAAAGTTCCTTTTAAAAGGTTTGTTAGTGTTTGAGTTTGAATTGTTGTTGGCGCGACCCGTGGTGCTATTAGCAGTAGCAGTATTAGCAGCACCGCTTGTGCATGTGCTTGTTGTTGTAATTTTTCTTTTGTTTCCTGAACTGGAGTGTGTGCGCCTCGACAGCAGCAGAGGACCATTTTCTTTGTCTCTATCTTTATCATCGTCCTTGGTATTGCTAGCAATGTAAGCGGATGATTTTCTTCGAAGCCCGGCTGCTCTAGCTAGCACACTTGACATCGTTTGGTGGTTATTATTTATGAGACGGCGGACGTTTCTGTAGCTCTTATTCTTTGACTTGTGGCGGTGTGGGAGACTGGTTAATGCTGTCTAGAACATGAGTCGATGCAAATTTCAAGGTTCTATAATAATATGGGGGTTTTTTTCAGCTTAATAGCAAATGATAAGGGAGGTGTGTTGATGTCTGCTGACTGACTGAGCGACCGATTGATAAGCTAACTGACTGAGCGACCGACTGATAAGCTAACTGACCCTTTCCTCGAGACGTGTATATATATATACCAGCAGTTGTAAAACGAAAAAGTGGCAGTGACAAATGGGTTGCTTGAAACTTGGTTGTAAAAAAAATTCCAAAGGGTATAAATTTTAGTGTTACTGTATACTTAGTGGTAGTAGCAGTATTAGCCCGGCTTCTATTATTAGGGGTGTGCAGCTAATAAACTGTGAAAGATTTTATACAGAAAACTCGTCAATCAACGATTGAATGAATGAGTGTGAATGAATGAATGAACAAACGAGTACGACTGAAAGGGTTCTGACAGAATTATCGACAATCCAGTGTAAGACGCCGTTACAGTATACTCAATGTCTATTGAACTATGGGGACTACTGTCAACAAACAAAATGGCTAGAAGTTTCCTCGATCGAGAAACTATCAAATATAGAAGGGTCTTCTTTCTATACAAGTTGATTTCAAATGCTTGCAAATGTCCCCTTTTTTTCCAGTCTATTGCTTTCTTTCTTTTTTTCCTGTTTTATTTTTTTTTTTGCAGTTGAGATGAAAGAACCCCGCCTATAGAATCCGTGAAGTTGCAGTTGTTATCGGGACGTTGAGTAATGTGGATGAAGCCAGGAGATTTCTCTTGTATCGGCTGGAAGCTATTTTGGGCTTAGTGCTCGAGTGTAGATGACGAAATAGTTCTTGCAAAAATAAGGAGGCTTCTTCTTCCCCCCTCAAGCGGAAAGAGAAAAAGAAAATAAGGGGTAAAGCAAAGCTGATGGTATTTAAAGAAACCCTAGGTTGGAGGAGTTGATGCTCTCGAGTTTATTGTCAAGAGCCAGTCTCATCAGAAAAGAGGCAAAGTATGAACCAATGTAGAAGTCGAGAGAGTGCAACAACAACAACAACAACAACAACAAAAAGAACAAGAAGCAGATGCAGAGGATAGAAGACAATACCAACAACCGCTCTTACTTTGAATGTGATGTAATTTAGAAGTTTCGAAAAAAAAAAAAAAAAAAAAAGTCAGAGGGATAAGGATAAAATGAAGATGAATTGCATGTTTTTTTTTTTTTTTCTGAAAACGTACATAGTCTCGTAGAATGCAGAATGTAGAAATGATAAAAAGGCGTTGGTAGACGATATAGTAGTACTTGATGCATAAAGCTTTGTAGCGTTGTAGCTTTGCAGTTATGGCTTCAGGCTGGGTTGGGTTGGTTTGTGGTTCGGTTGGAGGGTCAATGTATTGGGGGGTATATTTTCCGCTCTCTCTTCTTCCCTCTTCGGACAAATGTTGATTGCTATACGTACTGCTGGAAAATAAACTAGAAAACGTGGAAAATTGAAATTTGAAACTGAAATTAAAGGGCTCAAATTTTTGCAGCTGAACTTGTATTATAGTCTATCCGGGCGTAGCAGCTCTAAATTTCTCCTCGATGCCGACTTGTGTGTGTTTGTTTGTCTGAGTGTTTCTCCGAGCCCACCAGCAAAGGAGACGCGAGGTTTTACTTCTATTTGCTCAAGCGGTAGGTCCAACCAGTTTCCCACAGACTTGGACTCGAGGATTCTCATCATCTGCTTGCAATAAATACATCGCCAGTTAATTAATACTCCGGCAAAACTTGTTCTTTTTCAAAAAAAAAAAAACACATTCTAAAATCGCCCGAAGGACCCATCCGACTTGGGCCGATAAGATGAGACACATTATCCATTAGATAATAAGCTTGCGCCGATAAGACTACCATGAGCACTATTTATTTACTACCTTGGCACGCACGTGATCGGAAGCAAATGCTGCAAAGATACAGTTGTCTGCCCCATTTGCTTACATTGCTCGGTGGGCTGGGAAAGCAACCACTGTGCCAAGCTCTTCCCTTGCCCTTGCCCTTGCCCCCCTCTACTCCCCTCGAGACTAAATCGGCTGCGATTTAGGCACTTCTTCTATTTCTCTCGGGTCAAAGATATTTTAGACTGGTTAGCTAGTTTGTAGGTTTGTAGTCCTCCAATGGTTGAGACGGAGAATAATACAGAAGTCTGTCGAAGCCAGCGCATACACCGGACATCAAGCTCTCAAA
The DNA here is from genome assembly GCF_963989305.1 of Lodderomyces beijingensis. Lineage (NCBI taxonomy): Eukaryota > Fungi > Ascomycota > Pichiomycetes > Serinales > Debaryomycetaceae > Lodderomyces > Lodderomyces beijingensis. The sequence continues at coordinate 520,958 of NC_089973.1, forward strand.
AAAAAAAAAAAAAAAGAAAAAGAGGAGGCACAGCGAGTAAACCAAGTGTGGATCAACTACTTTTTGTTGGTCAACGTTGCAGCGTATAAGAGCTGAGTTGAGAGAACCTCGAGCAAATCACCAACAAACAGTGGTTAATCCGTATATATATATGTAGACGGACATGGCATGAGGAGTTGACCAAATTGGGATTGCTGTCGTGCAGAAGGTTCCAACTCAGGGCAAATTAGGAACAGAAACATCCGTTTTGCGATTTTCCCAGGCGCAACGGGGGAAGGCGGGGCGGGGAAAAACAGAGAGCCAGAGAGAGGAGGGTGCAAGGGAGTGTCTGCATTTCCCACAGACAAACAGAGCTACTTTGGGGTTGTCGTTGGTGAAACAATCGGGAAGAACAGCAATCGTTGGACGGCGTCGTCGATATGGATTGCTGGGCAAATGAAACTAGTAAGTACAGAGATGGAGGAAAGATTTTTAGCATCGAGTTGCAAACACCATCTCCGTGATTTTCAACACCGGACGTTGAAACGTACCGACAGCAAAGAAAAAAAAAAGAAAGAATTTCCCAATTCAATAAACGGTTAGCAAGCCATCAAGTTGACAAACCGACTACTCCATGCTTCAAAGACAACGAAAAAGAAAAAAGGCATATTAAGCTAGGCCAAGCTGCTTTGCTTGCTTTTGCACACTCTATCGTCGTTGATGTCGTCGCCAAGTCAAACGTTGGGAAGTGGCCACGCACGATTTGATACGTAGATATATAGATGTTGGTAGTAGTGAGTCGTAGTGCGAAAAGATGTAAAAGAAACTCGAGTTCATCTGAACAGATTGTTTCTTGACTCGATCCATGTCGATCCCGAACCATCCCACGATACCCTAGAATTTATCATTTCGTATTTTTTCGCAATCACCACCTGATCTCCACTCGTTGAACAAAAAAACGCAAGCAACATTGGCAGTTTTATTTCCTTCTATTTGCACTTGACGACTGCATTGATCTGAACAGCAACTCTTCACTTCAAGAAAACAACGAGGCGGTAAGCATGCACAACCATCATCCGTTCCTAAATTTTTTTTACTAAAATTGGAAACGGCGGGAGGGAAGGGGGGGGGGAGCACACAGAGAAGACAATTGTGTAGTGACCACAATGCACCGACAGCTCGCAAACTACTTTTCGTTGAAATTTAGGAGCTTGCCTGCATTAACAAACTTGTTCCAGGACGAGATAACGTGTGCTCAGGAAAATTCAACTCGGCTGCGTCATCAGTTTCACTATGGACTCTTCTCATGCATTCAATAACGCTACTCTTTCTTTTTTGAAACTGAGCCAAGTAGAAACCCCCCAACTGCTGCGAAATTAGTTTTTGTTGTTGTTGTTGTTGTGGAATGTCTGTTCTTAACATTGCACCTGCCACCCCCTTGGCTTGGTGGGGGTGCCTGAAATTTGATTAAAATTATCTTTCTCATCAGTGAAATAGCACAAAGGATAATGTTCCTGCTGACATAATTATAGTCCACACCGACTCGATTTCTCTGTCCATCTTGCAACAAACAAAAACAAAATCAATAATTTTTGAAAGCCAAGATGAAATTTGACGTATTTTTATACGAAACGACGATGACGATGATGATGAGAGTAAGCGCATTCTATAGGCGTGGAAAATTTCAAGCCAGTTTGATACGATTTCATCGTGAAACTCTTCCTTGTCCCTGGTTCAAGAACATCCCCAGATCTCTGCAATGTGCGATCAACGTATGTACATATGATTTTCGCAAAAACTTACTACAATCACTAGTCAAACTATCAATTTTGTCTGAAACTTACTACAATAAAATAATAATTATATAACAAAAGATATATCACAGAAAGTGCTTGATGATTTTTTGTTTTTTTTTTTTTTTTCTTCGGCAGCTTCAAGTCGACTGCTTCTTTCTTTCTAGTCTTTAAGGCCAAGTTGATACTGCTCAAAGATTTTCTTCGCATTCTCCTTGATGCTTTGATCGCTCATGGCATTTGTCAACGCCTCTCCCATAGGTTGCGTTTTTGGATTACTTGATTGACTGTGCACATCGTGCTCCTCCAGGTTTTTTCTTCGTTTTTCGGCAATTTGACTACCAATTTTTGCAGATGAGAAACTGTCTTTCCTTCCGGGAGAAGAGCCGCTAGATTGATCATGGGTTTTTTGTTTTGAATCCGCTTGATGATCGTCTCTCTCATGCTCTCGTTGCACATTTTCAGACAAGTCAACTTTGGAAGATTGATCCACGGGATCGACCGACTCACTTGTGCGTGTAGGCACGTTCTGAGAACTTGCTGCTTCTAGATTGTAATTCTCGTTCAAAGGTTGCTCTTCCTTCTGAGGATCCAAAAAGTCACCGCCCGAACTTAAATTCGCATTTGAGTTTGAATTCTCTTTTGAGTTTGGGTTTTCATCCTCCTGGGACTCGTTCTCGAGCGACTGCTTCAATTTTTCATCAATCGAACTCAAAGTATCCAGTTCGTTGCTAGGTCTCGGCAGTGCTGTTGCCCCAGTTGATTCTTTTTTCTCGGCAGCAGATTTTAAAGAATCCTCACCAGTCGACTGCGTTTCGTTATCGCTGTCTTTCGACTTTAAGCCTGACGTGGCAAGACTGATTGCGCCACCTAAAGCAGGCTTACTCAACCTATCAGTCCTGATCTGGTTATATGCATCCAAGGCGTTATCGTGAGTATTTCGTCTATTTTCCGCAGTAATCGGTTTTTTTGTATCTCCAGATGCCAGTTCTCCAACTCCTAGTTCCTTCTTGGATTCATCTGACAACGATTTATTATCCTCGGCTTCTTCTTTCTTGGCCGGTGTTTCTCTGATCAATCCACCAGATGTTTCAGGGACTTGGGGTTGTTTCTGGCCCGTTACATCATCATCATCATCATCATCTTGGTTCTTGGACGTTTCGACCTCGTCATCCTCTCGCGATGGAATTTGGTTCTTGTCCAAAGTAGGCTTCACAGAATCACCGATTACTCCGTTGTGCTCCTTCTCTTGGTTCTCAACGGTGGACTTTGAATTAGCATCCGCAACGCTGGGTTGGCTCAGCTTGCCAGCCTTAATGTCATCATTTTGTGATTCAACACCTTCTGCGGAATGTTCACCATGAGCGGCAGCAGGCTCTCTGGGAGATTTTTTGGTTCCCTTGGCTACTCCGTTCTCATGTTCACTGACAGCCTCTTTGGTGGGCGAAATGGCCCCTCCAACTGCGGGCTTACTCAGCCTGTCCGTCTTGATCTTGCTGTAAGCGTCAAGTGCCTCAAACCTACGTCCCAGTCGATCTTTGGATCTTTTTTCCTCCTCGTTCACGGTATTATTTGACATTTCAACAGACTCCCCAGTAGAATGTGAGGGCTTCACGTCTCCTTTAGCGTCAGCTGGTTCATTTCCTTTGTTGTTTATATTGCCAGTTTGTGGTTTCAAACTAGTGGTGGTTTCACGCGTTCGGTCCTCGTCACATGACTCTTGAGCTTGTACTCTTTCCTCAGCTTCCCTGTTGTATTCCAATATACCCTGATTGAGATTCAAAAGGTTCTGCAAACTCTGGACAACGTCATCGGATTCACTAAGACTCGTAACGGACGTCAAAGCCAGTTGAAACTGCCGCAAGGCAGCATCGTAATGGCAGTTTTTCGTGATTTCCTCGCTCATATGCTGCAAGTATTGATTCTTGATAGCAACCAACTGAGAAACTTCCTTCTTCAAGTTTTCCACTTCCAATCCTTTCTGAAGATCGGATTCGCGGGATGAGCTCAATTCAACTTTCAAATGGTTTATGTAAGCACAAATTTGGTTGAATTTTGTTTTAATGTCTTTTGCTTCCGATGGTTTTAATTCAAATTTCTCAATATCGATTTGATTGTTGCTATTGTTGCTGTTGCTTTGCTGATTGCTTGAGTTGTAGTGCTCGTCCAACTCTCTATCGTCTTCATCCGACGATATATTTTCAAGATCTATTGGAGCAGCCGAAAAGTTAGGACTTTGCGGGAACCCGGGGTCCTTCTTGAGTTCCAAAGCATAGTCTACAAATCTGCGCTGAAGTTCCTTTTGCGTTGCCAACTCTTCTGTCAATCTATCTGTAAACTTGATTTTTTCCTGGACTTTTCTCTCCAAGGCTTCCACACGCAGCACAAGTCCTTCCTTCAACTCTTTTTCCTTGACGAGTTGAGAGTTTAACAACTTGTGAGCAAGTTTCAAATCTTCAGCCAATTTTTCGGCATCAATGACAACTTGTTCCGAATGCTCGAGGTCTCTGGTGATTTTGATATAGTCCGAGTTCATGTTGCGGTATTTTTCCTCCAAGTCCTCAATGTCCTTCTTCTGGGTGTCTGATAACTTTATGTATCGATTGTTTTCAGCAACATGATGGTCCATTTCCAATTGCACCTTGTTCCAATGCTCTTGAGCATCGGAATGCTTCTTTTGGAGATCACGTAGAGCCTGGTCATTCCCAGCTTGCGCACTCAAGGCAAGCTGCTGCTCCTTTGTCAATGCTCTTTCATGGTTCGCAAGTTTCTGCTCCAATTCAGCAATGCGGGAGTCCTTTTCCACAATCACGGACTCCATTTTCTTGTTGAAGTTGAATTTGAACTCCTGCTCAGCCTTTTGCAATTGTTGCTTGGCTTCATTTAGGCTCTTTTGTAAATTGGACACTTCCAGGTCACTGGATTTGCCCTGCGCCACTACTTTGCTATACCGTTGCTTCTCCTCACTTTCCCTTTGTTGGACAACCCTATTCTGTTTCCTGAGTTCATCTAATTGGTGTTGAAGCTCATGCAATTCTTTGTCGCTTCTATCGGAGCTCTCTTTTAATTGCCTTTTGGCCTCATCGAGCTCTTTTTTCAACTGCAACGATTCGCTATCCAGGGTCCTCTTGGCGCACACCAATTTTTGATCCAACTCCTTTCTGAAAGTTTTGAGTTCTGATGACTTGCTCTCATACAACTTGTAAAGCACTACTGATAAGACACATGTCAATGTGGTGAAAAACGCGTAGTACATTTTTCTTCAAAGTGACTCAATCAAACTGGAGGGTAAGGGGAGAGGAGTCGGAGGGGGGCAAAAGAGGGCTGCTTTCTTCTGGTTATGTCTTTTGGTTCCTAGCGAGAAATATCTCTTTGGACACAAGGTTTTCCGCTGTAGCAACTTGGTGAAACAATGAATCGCTTCTTACGTGGCGAAAGAGCCTAGAGCTGTGATGTGATATCAAGGCTCATACATATCTATATATATACTTTTTGGATATCTCAACTGGTGAAAAACTCTAGATCATGTTCAGTTGCAATGACTCGAGAAGACTAAATTTGAGGAACATGCATGCCACGCAATGGAATTCCGAACCCAATCTGGATTCAATGTCTTACAGAGCTCGTTGGCAAACTCAAACATACGATGATAATCCCAGGGCAAAACGGTGATTTTTTTTTTCTTTTCGGAGGCTGTAAATATTTCAATACATGCTGTACTCAAAGCAAAGACAGTTACCCTCTTGTCTGCAAAGCGTAGTTGAGCACCACTTTTAGAGGCACAACGAACTGCTCTATTCCCAGCCTAATTAAGCCCCAACGTCATCTTTTCGTCCTCAGAGCCTACTTAGAACTGAAAAAGGTGGTGGAAAGAAGGGGCTGAGAACCAAATGCAACGCCACCATAGAGTGCTTCAAATCCCTCTCACGTGACTCGAATGATGAGAGAGCAGTAGCAGAATATGTTGGTGATAGCAAAGTAAAATTGAAAATCCAAAAATTCAAAACTTCAAAATCACAAGAAGCATGCGACCATTAACTCAGTTGAGATGGTGAGGTTATACCCATCTCAATCTGTAACATGTAACATTGCATTTCGGATCTTGCCATTGACAGCTAGAACACCAGCTCGCCGCACTATTATATATATACATATACAGCAAGGAAAAGAAAACAAGGCTTCAACTTTTCTCCATAATAAAACTGCAAAAATCGAAAAAATTTGGGGTTAAGCGAAATAAAGAAAAAAAAAAAAAACTATCCAGAAAAAAAACCAACAGATAAGAAGATTTCGAGAAAGAAGAAAAATACAAAAAAAACAACCACCTCTCGAGATATAACCACAGTATTATATAACCGTGTCTATATATCAAGTCAACTCTTGCCAACCCCAACCCCATCCTCAATTCATCTACCTTTCAAAAAAAAAAAAGCGGGTTGCAACTTGCGAATTGAAGGTAAAAAAAAAAAAAGATTCAACCAAAGCAATCTTCTTTGGAAAACTTAAATTAGACTCCATTCCCATCTTCAAATCTTTGTCTTTTGTTGGTTTTTTTTTTCTTTTTTGGGGGGAACTATTTTCATTACCAAAAATTCAAGTTAATCGATATGGATATCGTACCAGCTCTGAGACCGTCGAGATCAAGATCTCGCTCTAGAACGAGAAACTCAACGGCTAATTCTCGTTCCACTTCAGCAACGAGAAGACCAAGCTTGGCACATAAGAGGACGTTATCCGCGTCTTCCCTTGACAAATTAGTAGTCGGCTCGACAAAGATCAATGCCGAGAGAAGCATACCTTCCGTTGACGCTATACTAGACAACACCCTTCCCGCGGAATTTTTCAAGCAGGATATCATAGCATTGACCAAAGCGTTGAAAATCAGCAAATGGCATAAACGCAATTTGGTAACTCACAATTTGACGATAACTCGAATTTCAGGTGCATTGACCAACTGCATATACAAAGTCGAGTACAGCGATGACTCGCAAGATCCCAACCCGCCGACTTTGTTGCTTAGAATATACGGCAAGAACGCCGATGAGTTGATAGACAGAGATCTGGAGCTCCAGACTTTGATCAAGCTAGCCCAGAAAAGAATTGGGCCTCGCCTTTTGGGAATCTTTACCAATGGCAGATTTGAACAATTTTTGGATGGGTTTGTTACATTTACCAAAGACCAGATTAGAAACCAAATCATTTCCCAGATTTTCGCTCGGAGAATGAAAGATTTGCACTACAAGATTACACTTGACGAAGAAGACCTCAAGCCTCTACCCACATGTTGGATCATGATAGACAAGTGGTTGCGAGTTTTCGAAAGGGACTGCTTACCTGGCTACATTGAGGCAGGCATTGACCCCAAGGACATTTTCATGATGGATTTGGAGCAGTTTAAAGATTTATTGTTTGACTACAAGTACTGGGTGCTTGAGAAGTACGACAAGAGTGACTTTACGTCGAATTACAAGTTTTGCCATAACGACACCCAATACGGCAACTTGCTACTTCACGAGTCATTCAATCCAGAAGATGTCATTGTCACCAACCCGAGCCGCCCCACTTCAAACCCAAACTCAAGCTTGAACTTGAACTCGACCTCGGGCGAGTCACCACTCAAGTCAACTTCAAACAAAAAGGACTCGAACTTGGTGGTTATTGATTTCGAATACTCGGCACTGAATTTCCCTGCTTTCGATATTGTCAACCATTTTAGTGAATGGATGGCCAATTACCATGATCCTTTAAAATCCTATTTCATAAATGAAAAAAGGTACCCCTCCAAATTGGAACAGCTCAACCTCATCAAATCCTATATTGAGTACGATTTTCAATTTCCTTCGTCTACTTTGAAAACGTCCAAATCAGCTCAGGATTTACTCAACGACCCCGCAACGCAAACGGCTGACTTGGTCCAGTACGAGATTGAGAAGATGTACAATGAATGCGTTTATTGGAGAGGTGCAGTGCAGTTGTTCTGGGGGTTCTGGGCATTGATTCAAAATGGGCCCGTGCAGCCCAAGTCTCTCAACTTCGAAGAGACAAACGAGAAAGGTATCGATAGTACATACACAATCACGATGGATGCTGGGAAATTGACATTGGATGATGTAAAAGTTGTCATGGAGGAGGCCATTTCTTCCAGTGATGACGATTTTGATTACATCAAGTATGCGGGCCAGAAACTTGCCGTCTTTCTCGGTGACGCTATACAGTTTGGCTTGTTGAAGAAGGATGCAATCGAGCCGAAATATCAAGACTCGGTCAAGTACTTGAGCACTGAAACATTCGAGCTATGATTCTGAAGCTAGAGTAGATTTCGCTCCTTTTTTTTTTTAATTTTACTTCAACTACACAGTAGAACCAAAATACATGCATACATAAATTAATAAAGAAGAAAAAAAAAAAAATCCAATCCAGTTGCGAAGAAAGCATCCCTCGCCAAACATCGAGATCTGGAGATCTTCAAAAAAAAAAAAAAGAATCAACTCTCAATTCAAGAGGTACAGAGCAGCACGAAACAAAACGGAAAAGTAATGTTATCTTTTCGAACCAAGGGGTATAATGGGTATGGAATACAGTATTCACCCTACTTTGACAACAAGTTAGCAGTAGCCACCGCTGCAAACTATGGACTAGTGGGCAACGGACGGTTATTCATCCTTGATATTGAAGCCTCGGGTCAGATTAGAGAGCAAGTTTCATGGGAGACCCAAGATGGGTTATTTGATCTCGCCTGGAGTGAAATACACGAGAACCAATGCGTGGTGGCGAGTGGCGATGGATCAATCAAGCTTTTCGACATGATGGTGTCGCGATTCCCCATCATGCAATGGAAAGAGCATCGGCGCGAAGTCTTCTCCATCAATTGGAACTTGGTCGATAAGACCAATTTTGTCACTGGCAGCTGGGACGGCACGATCAAGATCTGGTCGAGCCAGCGCCCGGAGTCCATGTTGACTTTGAACCCGGGCACTACCGATTTCACCACCCAGGCGGCCCCCGTGGCAGCCACGGCCAAAGCGCCACTCCTGCACCAGCAGCAGCATCAACAGGCATCCAATACTCAGCATTGCATATACTCAGCGCAGTTTTCGCCGCATTCGCCCTCGATGCTAGTTTCCTGTAATGGGTCATCCGAGGTCCACATCTGGGATATCCGAACGCCGCATCCGTTGCAGCTTCAATTCATCTCGCATCATGGAATGGAGACGTTGTCTGTTGATTGGAACAAGTACAAATCGACGGTAATTGCCTCGGCGGGTACTGACAAGTCGGTGAGGATATGGGATTTGCGAATGGTTTCCAAGATTGATCAACCTTCGGCACATTCGCCCATGCCCCTGACCCATATTCGAGGTCCTACCCCGCTCAATGAGTTTATTGGACACGAGTTTGCCGTGCGGAAAGTGCAGTGGTCGCCTCACGACGCTAAGGAGTTGATCTCGACTTCGTATGACATGACTGCCAGAGTATGGAGAGATGAATCCGAGGAAAGAGCCAGGTTTTTGAATACTAAACTCGGGGGCATGAAAGGGGTCTTTGGCCAGCACCGCGAATTTGTTATCGGATGCGATTATAGCTTGTGGGGAGAACCCGGGTGGTGCGCCACTACGGGATGGGACGAAATGGTTTATGTGTGGGATTCCAAGAGGCTATGAGAAGGGCTAGTTTGGTAGACTTGGACGGAGACCAACAAACAAGAGAAGGGTGATTTCTCCAACGATGAAGATAGACAGAAGAGAAGTTAACAAAAAAAAAAAAAAGGGGGTTTTCCAGAAAAGAAGATTACAACCGTTTCCCCTTTGAGTTATAGTCAGGGGACAAGGCATGCACGCTAAATGCACCAGCAGAAACAATAGGAAGGGCCCTTCTCCTGTATTTTTGCTTTCATAAAGATGAGGAGGAGCCACTACCAGTTTATTATCGAAGCCAAAAAAAAGATCATCCAGATTTCCAGAAAAAAAAGGCACTCATGATGATGGGAAAGATCCCCTATTCTTTTTTTTTTTCTTTCATTGCGATAAATGTGATAAGAAGTCGAACATGTGCAAGTTTATATGCCAGTTGAGGAATAAGCAACTTGAAAAAAGATAACTCGATTAGGTAGGAACAAATATTAGGAACAATAAGCCAGTAAAGGATGCTAACTTTTTTTTTTTCTTCTTTCTTTTGTATTGAGACCCACTATCTACCTGGATTTTGCCCACCAGCTCTTTGGAACCTGTAGCACAACCATATCAAGTGCTTGCAAATGGAGATTTTTGCCACTACAACCATTACATACTTGTATACATGTCTACATGTATTATACTGTAGTCAACCTGAATCCTCCTCCTGGGCAGAGCACTTTTGCGGATAGTGTCTGGGCAGCTAAAGTTGCCCCATGTAGTCTCCGAGGTGTGTTCACGTGACCTGGTCGTGCACGCGACCCCACCCACCATGGAGTCCTCTTTTGAGATGTTTAATAAACAATCTGGCCTGGATCTCTCCCTCTGCCAACAAGGCCGCAATTATAATAACCACCTGAGACATTAAAGAGAGGGAGATGTTGTCAAGATCCTATCCTTGAACGCTTGGTCAATGGTAGGTTTCTAGGGATCTGCCCTTTTACCGCAGTCCAATGACTAGTCCTCTTTTCCACCACCCTTTATCATTCCAGAAACACCGCTTGTAAGGAAGCTACTTCTACTTCAAATGCATAGGGCAAAAAGGGAGGGAAAGACGGGGTGGTTCTTCTAGTGAGTGTTTTTGTTATAATTCGGAATCTTTCTACTGTTGTCAAAGAGTCGACATCTCAGCTTTGTGTAACTAAATAATTTCCTAATTAGGATGGGAAATTATCAAGATGTCTGCAAACCATCACCACCACTACCCCCATCTTTGAGAGAAACCTCCTGAGCCAAAGTTTTTTTAATTTTTTTTTTTAATTTTTTTTTTTTATTTTTTTTGATTCTATATAGTTAACCCCAGTTCATCTTTGTAGGTAATTGGTATATAAAGCAAGTGGCATCCCCGGTTTATCAGCTGGATATTCAGTTTGCTATCTTCTACTTCCCACGAATACCCCATAAAACTGATTTTTTGATTTTTACTAGCATTTTGCATTATTGATACCCCCCCTTTTTTCCCTTTTCCATTTCGTCTTTTAATTCTAGATTGACCCTACAGTTTCAATTACATTTACAGCTACAATGTCTTCCACCGTTATTTCATTCAACTTGCCATACCTGTACAAGATCGACCCCAAAGCTACAAACAAAACAGCTGGTTTCCAAACCTACTACGAAACCACGACGGGGCTCTGGAGAGAGCACAAGAACCCTGAAAATGGAGAATCCTACTACACCATGGACAACTTGGCTCAGTTGGTTGACGAAATCAACAAAGTCAACAAGGCCGTCGCATCGGATTTGGATTTTGCCGAGTACACCAACCCACTGCTCAACAACCAGCAGATTGCGGTGACGATCCGCGGCAGTGAAGAGTTTGCCAAAGAGGCGAAATCTCTGATTCTCCGCAAATACAATAGCCTTGCTGTGAAAACTATTGAAATTACCGAGACTGAATTTATGATGATTGATGAAAATTTCGTCACCGAGATGAAAAATCTCTGCACTAGATTTCAAGTTGAAGTGATTATCAACAACAAGCGGTTCACTCAAGGTGGACAGGAAACTGCTCCAGCTTCTGGTCCCGTTTACTGCATACACATTGTTGGCTACATTGAAAACGTGACCCAATGTGAAACCGGACTCAAGGTCTTGATCGATCTGTGCTTGAATAAATACGTGGTTGACGCTTATTCACTCCCACTCAGCATGGTGCCCATAATTGGCGGCTTTGAGCTCAAAAATTTCAGCGAAGTTGCCTTGCAAACAAACTCAAACATCTATGTGCCGGACTTGTTGCCAAATTTGTTCAATTCCAACATTGTCAGCGGCAACGGCGACTTGCACTTGTGGCTCACGGCCAAGAATGCCGTTGAGTTGTTGCTCGCAAAGTCCATCTTGGACAAGTTGATTGCGTCGGAGCCCCAGCTCAAGACCAAAAGCTTGAGCATTGACAACTGGAAGCTCAATTTGATGATTATGAATAACCAAAAGGAAATCATCGACTTGATGTTGAAATACGCCGTGTTTATCCAATTGCCCAGCCTAGGCGAAAACGACTCAACCGAGGTTATCGTGCAAGGCACCAACCCTGAAACCATTGATGAATGCATCAAGGAAGTTAGCTTGATCACAGCACAATACTATACGGCCTCGTTCTCCTCAGGCGCTGCTCTGCAAGTATTGGAAGCTTGCCATTACACATCAGAGTGTATCTTGAAAAGCACCTCCGAAGTTGGAGTTGAGATTGTCGGCAAATCGCAACGGATCAAAGCGTTGCTCAACTCGAGCTTGAAATCTTTCCCCACAACAGTACGTCTTGAACTCAACAATGACCAAAAGGATTTCATTAGTGGCAAAAAGAATGGCAAACTCGTCAAGATTTTGAACCAAACAAGCAATATCCCCACCATCACCTTTAGCAACAATAACGACTACAACCTCTACATTGAAGTTGCATCTCCACGTGCAGACATCGCGGTCAAGGCCATTGAGCTCATTGAATTGGAATTACCCTCGGAGTACAAGTACTTTATCCCGGAAATATTCCACCGCGCCGTGATTGGAGGCGGATCCGTCATCCAAGCAATCACCAAGAGATATAACGTGTTTACCAAGTTTTCATCCGTTTGCAACCAATCTACAAACGCATACTCGTTAAGGAGAGAGCCCAATGTCTTGATCAAGTGTCCTCGCAAAAACATGCAGAATATCCCCTTGGTCAAGCATGAAATCGACCAACTCGTGTACCAATACAGCATGAATGATGCCTACCAGCAACGCAAGACCACCGTTTACTACAATATAAAATTCCAAATCATGAAGCACCATTATCTTCTCTTGGTCAACAACAACAAACTCCCCTTGATCAACAGATTGGAGCAAGAGTACAATTCATTCATTGATTTCCCCACTTCGATCAACAATTTCAAATCCTCCAACGTGATTGAATTCAACATCAAGGGCGCTGAGGGCAAGATCAAGTCCTGTGCCAAGCAGTTGGCCAACCTCGTTCTTCCTCAATCGTATGAGTTTAAATTTGCAGCCAACAAGATTAAATATCATGGTTGTTTCAAGAATTCGCGCGATTTTGAAGAACAAGTCGTTATCCCATTCAAATTGTTGCTTGGCTACGACATTATAGTCAATGAGACCCCGCTTGATTCACAACTTCCCTATCATCAAATCATGATGTCCTATTATGATAATAGTAAACTCCCCGAGGCGATCGAAGCCATGACGTACTGGCTTCGAGAACGCGGATTTCTCATTTACGAAAAGTCGCAAATGTCGTATAATCCAATCTTGGAATCAACCATGCCTTCACCTACAAGGTCAAACATGATGCCCGTGTCGATGCCAGCACCAATGCAAGTGCAATTTTCACCAATTCCATTGCAACCAATCTCCAACACCACGTTCAACAATATTTCACCCACGGGCTCCCCCATACGCAAATTGCAGCAATTAGCAAGCCCCCCCGCCTTGGGATCGTCGCCAAGTAACCAAGGGTACTACATGGTTTCTCCATCTCGACAACAATTGATGATGCGTTCTTCCCCCGTCAAGAGCAATTTCCTGAGTCCGCAATTTGCGCCTCAATCGCCAACGAGGCCATCTAGAGCTAGATACAATGGCCAAGTGGGCGGATACGATCAGTTGTCGCCGGTCAAGTTGTCGCCTTCTAAATTCCAGAGTTTGGCTCGACCTGTTTACGCTATGAATACTTATGTTTACAATGTATAGTCCATTTTTAACGAGAACGAATTTACGAATAAAAGTCAGAATCTTATCCTTTCCTCTCTAGTGGATGTTGGTTGGGTTCTATTTTAGTTGAGTTGATGTATGCAAGCCAGCTGAAACCCCTGTCTTCAACCGCACATACTTTGTGTGGGAAATGGGACCCTTTATCAATCTCTAGACCCCCTTCTCCCTTCGCACCGACGTTGATCCAGACACACACAAACTTGGAATCAGCAACCGCCAACGTTTGTATTATCAACTTCAGTACACGTTTTTTTGGGACATGCTCTAGCAAAAGGCTGGTTCGGTATATACACCGGTCCTGGCAAATAGGCCCGAGTCCCGAGGGAAATGTCCCCCCCCCCCCCCCCTCTCTCTCTCCCTTAGTCAACTTACCCTGTGATTTTACGCCAAACAATTTGAGTTGTTGGCGACTCTGGGTGAATCCGAGCTTGAAAATGTCAAAGTGAGTGGGGGCCATAGGCCATAACCGCAATGAGCAAAGCGACAGTAATGGTAAGACTACTCACTAGTATCCTCTCAAGTCTAGTCAAGTACCATTTTGCATTGCAAAGTAGTGACCATGCCAATTTTCAACAAAAAGCCAGCGCTCTATCTGACCCAAGGGGATTCCGTCTTACCCATATTTGAAACTGGTCTGGTTCTCAAATCTCTCCTGGGGCTACGTCATAAAAAAGAAAAATAACCTCCTCGTGGAGTGCCTTGTGCAGCGCCCTGTCTTTTTAACTTACTGCTTACTTCAATTGCAGCAATTCTAATCTTTCAACAATCCCACCTTTGCCAGCTGAAAAAGAGACAATAAAAAACCAACAGGGCTTTGGATATATACACTTTAATATCTTTATATACATTTTACGACAAACCATCAAGATCTTCAAGAACACAAACTACTTCTGTTTTTTAATTTTTTATTTACTTGTCCAACAGCAACCACATCTTAATCAGGCGGGAGTTGCAACAAATGTGTCAAAATGTCGTATAACCCCTTACTGTCCACTATACAAGACCCCTTTTCGGACACCACCAACCCTCGGCAGTCGCTCTTGACCATCGAAGAGCCAGTTGCTATCCATACCCAGCCCGATGTACAGTTTGACAACGACCACAAGCCAAGCACGTCGCACCACTCGAGCGCAGCCGGTTCTGACCACACCAGTAGTGACGACCATCGGGGCGACGACGAGGAGGAGGAAGAAGAGGACCAAGAAGAAGGAGAAGAAGAAGATACGTTTGACCCCATCCAGTTCAAACAATCAAACGACGACGACTTGGAGCGCAGTTCCACCGAGTCCTCATTCCAGGATGAGTTTGGCAACAGCTACGACCAAGTCGACTTTGATAACAAGAAATACACCCTGAAGCTCAATTTCAAAGGCACGCGATTGGTCTATTTCACTTCGGCGTTTGTCAGTTTATTTGTGCTGTTGTTTGGATACGAACAGGGTGTATGCAGCGGCATCTTGGCGTTTGAAACGTTTCAAAGCTACTTCAACAACCCGAGCGCGGCTGTCATTGGCGTTGTTATTTCGATTTTGGAGATTGGCGCCATGATAAGCTCGATCTTGGTGGCGAAAATTTCGGATAGGTTCGGGCGCAAGCGCACGATCTTGTTGGGCACGTTTATATTTATAATTGGCGGCAGCTTGCAGAGCTTCTGCCCCAATATGTTTGTGTTTGCCGTGGGGCGTGTTTTCAGTGGATTTGGCGTTGGCATCTTGTCAACGATTGTGCCTTCGTACCAGTGCGAAATCAGTCCCAGCGACGAGAGAGGCAAGTTGGTGTGCGGCGAGTTTACCGGTAATATCAGCGGGTACGCGCTA
Source organism: Lodderomyces beijingensis (assembly GCF_963989305.1). Lineage (NCBI taxonomy): Eukaryota > Fungi > Ascomycota > Pichiomycetes > Serinales > Debaryomycetaceae > Lodderomyces > Lodderomyces beijingensis. The sequence continues at coordinate 536,426 of NC_089973.1, forward strand.
AGTGTCTGGGTGGACTATTTCTGTTACTTTATTCAAGACATTGGCGACACGAGAAGCCAGCCAAAACTGTTCTTGGCCAACTTGAGCTGGAGGCTACCCTTGTTTATCCAAGTTGCCTTGGCATTCGTCTTGTTTCTCGGGGGGTTTTTCATTGTGGAGAGTCCGCGTTGGCTCTTGGATAATGACCAGGACCAACAAGGGTTCCATGTGTTGAGCTTGCTTTACGACTCGCACCACCTCAACAGCAAGCCCAAGACTGAGTTTTTCATGATCAAAAACTCCATCTTAAGAGAGAGGAAATTGACCCCCAAGGCAGAACGAACATGGAGGCATTTGCTTTTCAATTACAAGCGCAGAGTATTTGTTGCTTGCTCATCACTCATATTTGCCCAATTGAACGGCATAAACATCATTTCATACTACGCACCAATGGTTTTCCTCGAGGCCGGGTTCGATGACTCGGGAGCTTTATTGATGACGGGAGTCAATGGTATCATCTACCTTGCCTCGACCATCCCCCCTTGGTTCTTAGTCGACAAGTGGGGCCGTCGACCGATTTTGATTTTGAGTGGCGTGGCCATGGGGGTGTGTTTATTCCTTGTTTCCGTGTTTATGCTTCTTAACAAGTCGTACACCGCCACTGTTGTTGCCGTGCTTGTGATTATCTACAATGCCTCGTTTGGCTTTGGATTTGGGCCTATTCCGTTTTTGCTTTCCGGTGAATCCTACCCGTTATCGGTGCGTTCCAAAGGTATGTCGCTCGCCGTTTCCTGCAACTGGCTAAGCAACTTTATCGTGGGTCTATTAGCGCCCATATTGAGGCAAAATATCAAGTGGGCCATGTATTTGTTTCCTGCTGGTTCGTGTGTTATCAGTGTCGTGTGCGTGATGATGTTTTACCCTGAGACCAAAGGGATCGAATTGGAGCAGATTGACGAAGTATTTGACGATTTCTACAGAATTTCGCCGTTGAATCGAATGGTTGGCAGCTTGAGAAAGAGACGAGGCAATAGAATCAAGGACAAACAAGGGCGGAGGTTGAATGCCAAATACAATCGTTTAGAGAATGATATACAGAGAAGAGCTAGAGAACATGACGATGATGACGATGATGAAGGTGGTCATGGTAGTACTGCTAACATTGAATTAGAAGCTTTGAATCGGATGGACTATGAATATGATCAGGATAATCATCTTCATAGAGATTGACTATAAAAATGGAAGCGTGTTGCCTCGACAGCCAAAAAAATTAGATACAGCGGGGGGGTTGTTTTTTGTTTTTATATTCTTGTTTGTTATTTTCTTACGTGGTTATAGTTTTTTTTTTTTTCTTCTGCTAGTTTAAATTTGTTGATGGAATTGCAACCTGAACTTCTGAACGTAGAGGCAAACAAATTGGTTTTCTTCGGATAAATAATTTTCTTTTCTTAAAAGTAATACCCGATGACGCTTGGTAGATCGAAAGGCATCTCGATCTCAGTTTCAACGATCAGCACGAGACAGCAAAACGCAAAGAGCGAAGAACAAAAAGCAACAAGCGGAATTCAGAAAGCAGAAATCAAAATTTGAAAGCTAATTTTTTGACCAACGGTGTGGTGTTTTTTGCAACAGTACTGCCTGTCCTGACGGGTGCAAAAAAAAAACAGACCAACAAAAAAAAAGCAAAACGCGAAGGAGCTGGAGAAGAGCAGTCTCCGGCTCATCTCATGGCACTTACCTTCCCCAAATACTAAAAATACATCTAGCAAGATGCAAGATTGTCTAACAGGCTCTCAAATGCCGGGATATATATATGATCGGGGGTGCGGTAAGCTCATGTCAAAATAGAAGCATGCACAAGTGACATCACTTGTGTAGGTGGGTTCATTCGGCATATGCATCGATTTTAGAACACGTTGAAGCAGGCGACGCCGAAAATAGACACCCACCACGGTCTATCGCCGTGGAGGAAATGGGCCGAAGAAGAAGATCGTGAGTTTGGAAAACTTTGAGAAAATGCCGCTAGTGAAGCACACAATCTGTGCGCGAGAGCTACGGCTCATGAAAAATAAAATCTATCTGTACGTATGCCACCTGGATATTCTTCGCTTGGTGGAAAATAAACCGGATTTCCATTGAAGCCATCGACCAACTTGCGATGTGATCGACTCTGTGTGTGTTGTGTGTGACCTCTTCTCTTTTTTTTTTTTTTTTTTTTCGTACGTTCAGTTCATTCCCATGTAGCAACGCAACCTGCCTCAGCAACCTCCCGGCTGGGTTTTGGCTTGTCTCTTCTCTAGTGATAAAAGAGAGAATGACGTGAAACGTTCTGGGGTTTTTTTCACGCTCAAAAGGGAAAGTCATTCCCGAGAAACAACCACTCCGATGTGGGAGAGATTATGCGTGTGCATTGCTGCGTGTTGCTCTAGTGTTTTTTTGTTACCGCATGTTGTGCTGGAGCTTTATCCAAAATTCACCAAATGGACGCTCAAGTAAGTATGTAATGGAATTTGTTGATTTGCGAGCAAAATGGTTACACTGTGGCGGTGTCAATGTTGGTGGTAGTGGGCGGCGGCGGCAGCAGCGGCCTGCAGATTTATCTCACCAACAAAAAAAAAAAAGACCGAGCTAATTAGAACGGACTTTACAGTTGTGCGGTCAATTCTGGTTCTTTTTTTTGTTTTACACTTGCAGTGTTAAACGGTCAAAGGTTAGAGGTTTCCCTTAAAGCTTAAAAATCTCACAAGTACCTCACACAATTGGCGTTTCAAGCTTTTTTGACTTTTCGTCAAGCCACGTTGGCAAACGCCCTGAGTTGGTTAGAAGCGTTTTCTTGTACTGCCCGCATACGCATCGCCAAACGGCCCCAAAATGGCCCTTGTCTCTCGCGCACCTCCTCCCTCCCAAAAAAAGGCAAAACTTTTAAAAAAAATAACTCTACAGAAATTTTGGGCCCGGCCTCAACCACGACGACAACCACCAAAATAAAGATCTAGAAGCTCTGAGAGTCCCACTGTCGAATGGCACCAGAAATATTATCCCGTCGTCCATTTCCCGCCTCTCTCCCGCAAAGAAGGTCACAACTGCATCGTTCAAGTCCGAGAAAAAAATAGGCCGAGACAATATCAGCGCAATAGGTGCAGTTGTTACAAGTCAATCTCTCTTTTTTTTTTTTTCATTTTCAACTCCTTTGAGAGGCCAGAAGGAGAAAAGAAGCCACCCCGTTAGATGGAGAACGCCGACAGAGTTAAAAAGAACCCACCCGATGTTACAGCTCCACGGGCCTTGGGATCTATACTTCGTAGTCAAGTTGCTTTTTGACCACGACATATAACCCCCATTGCAGTTAGTTCAGTTTGCCTTATCTATGGCAAAAAACATGGAACAGCGGGCCTCTTGTGAAATCTGGAACAATAGAATTGAACGGTTGACATCAGTGATTAATCCCCGTCATCTTCATTTCGTCCTTTGCTTTTTTGTCTCTGTCTGTTTCAGTGCCAGTTAGCCGGAGTTGGAAAGGAAGTGAGGTAACTGGTGAAACGGCACTGTCTGTAATAGTAGTTGACTGCTCTGATGTTACTCGTTTTTCCTCAGACACACATACGCCGTTTGTCCTGGGCAAGCACCTCTGTCACTACCCCCATCTCTATCTTCCGCTCTCTCCGCTCGTTTGCAAACAAGAAAAAGAACCAAAAGAAAATATTGTTGATAGCAGGTTCAAGTCGGTGGGCAAAGTTGCGTCAAAGAAAAATTTCCGATCGCTTAATATTATTACCACATTCCGCAGTTATTAAACTACACCCACTTGCACGAGAGGTGTATAAAGAAGAGATTACATCTTGCAAATATTTAACTGGGGGAGGTCAAAATACAAAATCCAAAATAAAAAACAAAAAAAAAAAAAAAAGCTAGAGGATCTAGAAACATATTTATAAAAGGTGTTTCGTCTCTTTTTTTATCAGCTTACCTTATCATCTTATCATCTTCTTACGTTTTTTGAAATTTTCGAGTTTCCATCGTATCCATTTCACTGGTGTATTTTGTTTTTTTTTTTTTTTTGAGATAAGGTTTCACGTGTGTCCAATTCACCTTGGATAGATAAATAGATTTGCCCATATTTATATTTCCTCGGCAGATAGCATCCCCAATTTTACTGCATTTGCCGTTATACAAGTCAACATTCAACAAGGAGTTTCCACGGGAATAAGATATGGTGATAGAGACTGTTCTCACCTCAAGATGGCAGTAATGAACCAAGAAGAAGATTTCCGTGACGAACAGCTTCATTACCCGCAACATGCAAAATACAGTTTCAACAAATCAATAAACATCCCACGCCCAGGAGGTCGTCGGAGCAGACGAGTTTCCAAGTCATCCCCTCGAAGTGCACAGAAGAAAGTCCTAGTTTTCGAAGTTGCCAAACACTCAGTCGACAAGCACCCGCTCGATTCAAACTACTCTTCAAATACCCAGTTTGACACAGATGAAGATGCGGATAAGGAACAAGAAGATGAAGTAGACGAAGAGGAAGAAGATGATGAAGAAGAAGAAGACTCTCAAGAGTCATTAGAAGAGTACGAGTCAGATGACCATTCATTTAGCTCGACTCTGTCTCTTCAATCTAGCTTTACGAGAGATTCGTCATACCAATACCATTCATTCAACAATTCACATTTCACCTATGTGTCTCCAAAATCAACAATCTTGAGTATACCTACAGACAGGTCATTGTCGATTTCGCCCTCAGTTGCCTCATTCAATAGCGTATTCTCCCCAAGACAGCCGGCTTTGATGTCCTTATCGGCAAGTCAAGATTCAGTCTGCACGGGCGTCTCCTCGCAGCCTTTCCACCAATTGTCGTTTTCCTCGGCCACTGTTAAACCGCACAATGCCACCGCCACCAAGTGTGGAAACAGACGCACCTCGACTGACAGTTTGAGCAAGATTTTACAGAATTCAAACACCACAAAGAAATCAATGTATTCCAACTTGACATCCTCCTTTAAACTGCTAAAGATTAAAATTCAACAGTATAACAAGCAAAAGATGATCAACTTGGTTGACGATTCGCCGCAGCTCACAGATGATAAATTCCCCACCACGAGATGCCACCATATGGAAGAGGAGGAGCCTGAAGAATCCCCTTCACAAGAACTCATCACGTTTTTTGAAGAAAACCACCACCAGCTTTCTAGTGGCGACGAGCCACAATCGACGAGTGTGACTCCACAACATCGCTGCGTCAAGTCATCTTTTAAAAACCGAGATTCGCGAATCAACCCGCAGTTTCTCAGATTATACGCTTATGATTTCAACGCAAGAACCAAGTCGCAAACGCTCCCCAACGCACTTACACAAGAAGATCTTCTCCGCATCATTGCCATCAAGCCAGAGCTCAAGAATTTCCACTACCAGTATAACATGTACCGCATTTCAAACATGTCTCGGGAAAAACTTTGGAAGTCGGTGGTGTTACCACCGAGGAAAGACGAGAGCCCCTGCGAGTTTATAGACAGTGAGCATTATATGCAAGATGACGTGGAAGTGGTTCAAAACCACTCGATTACGAGAAAACTGGGCAAGTATTTGCCATGGGATTTGAAGCCAAGCATCAAGCCCGCGGGCGTCTTGCCTGGTGGCAAGTGGGCATTCAATGGGCTTGCACCTAACCTGGGAGTGACCAAGACCCAATTTACAATCAAAGGTTGGTGCAATTCTCGTTGGAGAGATGCTGCAAGTGAAGAGGAAGATTAAATGGGGGAAAGGAGGTAAAGGAGGTAATGAACCTCCAGGTTAATATAGGAATTAATTTCAGTTCAAAGGTAATTTTATAATTTATCGGGGTTTTTATAGAATGAGAAACGAATACTACTTATTTATTCAAAAAAGAAGGAGAAAAAAAAAAGAGAAACCAAAGCAAGACAAAACAAATGTATCACCAACGAAGTTGAAGTTGTTCGGGAGGGGGGGGAGAAGAAACACCCATCAGAGTGATGGCTTGAGCAAGTTGCGTATGGGCAACGCACTAACGAATCCGTGCTCTCTCGGTATCGGACCCAACTCACTGACGGCCATAGAGATGTAGATAGAATAACTGTTGCGTGTGGTAGCGCGTTTCTCTAAACGACGATCACGTGAATTGTATCAGGTCTTCGCCCTACTCACAGCATCGCTAAAAGTAAAAAACGAATTTTTCAGTAGCAGAGCACCACTGAAGTGTTGATATTGGAAACCTCCCCTGCTTACGACCTCTTCAGATCCGTCTCCACAGTAAACATAGACAAAAGCACAGCCATGGCCCCAAAAGGAAAGAAGGTTGCACCAGCACCATTTGCTGCTAAATCAGCCAAGTCCGCTGAATCCAAGAACCCATTAATCGAAGCCGCCCCAAAGAACTTTGGTATTGGTCAATCGATCCAACCAAAGAGAAACTTGTCGAGATTCGTCAAGTGGCCCGAATATGTCAGATTACAAAGACAAAAGAAGATTCTCTCGTTGAGGTTGAAGGTGCCACCAGCAATTGCCCAGTTCAACCAAACTTTGGACAAGAACACCGCTGCTCAAACTTTTAAACTTTTCAACAAGTACAGACCAGAAACCGCATCTGAAAAGAAGGAAAGATTGACCAAGGAAGCCGCAGCTGTTGCCGAGGGCAAGTCTGCTAAGGATGCATCACCTAAACCCGTTGTCGTCAAGTACGGTTTGAACCACGTTGTTTCCTTGATTGAAAACAAAAAGGCTAAATTGGTTTTGATTGCCAACGACGTCGACCCTATTGAATTGGTTGTCTTTTTGCCAGCTTTATGTAAGAAGATGGGTGTTCCATACGCTATCGTCAAGGGTAAGGCCAGATTGGGAACTTTGGTCCACAAAAAGACCTCATCCGTTGCTGCTTTGACTGAAGTTTCATCCGCTGACGAATCGGAATTGTCTAAATTGATCTCAACTATCGATGCTAACTACTTGCAGAAATACGAAGAGAACAAGAAGCACTGGGGTGGTGGTGTTATGGGCTCCAAGGCTAACGACAAGATTGCTAAGAAGGCTAAGATTGCTGCTACTGCTGCTACTGGCCACAACTAAGCTCACGATGAAAAACAACAACAACAACAACAACAACGGCTTATAACTTTCCAAAAAAGAAAAAAACTGTAATAATTTTAATGGAGTATTGATGATGTAGAACTCTACTGGCTCAGCCGTCTCTGGTGTTTTCGTGTGGGATTTAGCGTTTTACTAGTGCAACAAAAACAAAAAAGAAGGGATCTAAACGGGCGCAACAAAGTAAGTCCTTGAGCTTGCTTTGCTAGGATTCCTCTAAGTTCAAGACATTCTTTCTTGCTTTTCGTTGTCTTTTCAAGCAAGAGGTTTACTCCATGTATCCTCGATTTGGGCAAAACAGGGGGGTTGTTATTTGGAGACGCCTAGGGATTTACCCGAGAGAGAGGGAAAGAAAAATCAAATACATCTACACCGATGCAAAATGACAATCACATTTCCCGAACCTTTTTGGTGGGGTTGGTACGCGACAGGTGATCAACTACTACACCAGGCAGAGACAATAACTTGGCTATGCAAATTCGAGAATCTAACGAATAATCATTCATGATTGCACTTGACACGAACCACACCCATTCGAGTTATCCAGAGGTGATTCTTTTCACTGCCCCGCGAATACTCTTTTCCATCAACCGTGGCGTTCCATCTCCGTTCCTGATCCAACCGACAACAACGGGATCTCTCATGAAATGAAAATAATTCCATTCCCAGATATAGTCGGTCAACGCTTGTTTTGGTATGTCTACGGCACGAACAACGAATTGGATTGAAGAAAGAATGAATTAGAAAGCCAGATTTATTATTTTAGACCCACTCCCATGTTGAATATAATATTTTCAAGGTTTTTTTTTTTTACTTTGGTTGAGCTTTGGGTGAAGAGCTTTTCCGGAAAATGGATGAGGAGGGTTATATAAACATAGTTGCGGATTTCAAAACGTTAAAAAACAAAGATGTTTGTTGTTGAAAGAAGCTTGTGACTTTAGGATTTCAAAAGGTGTCAAACGTAGCAATGTCCACAATTAGTGGGGATGGAAAGAGCTCGTCAGTTTTAACAGATGGCAAGCAGGATGGTGCCGGGTTATCTGACCAAGAGTCGGTATATCAAGGATTGGACGATGATAACGCCGAAGTGAGACAGCTTGCTAAAACGTTCACCCGTGAGAGTGCCTATTCTCGTGCCAGAAAATCCACTTCCTCTTCCAACAAGTTTCCACCACCCACTGCGGAGAGCGATGGAGCTCATCATACAGTGGATGAGACTTTAGACCCACGACTTGACCCCGAGTCTGATGAGTTTGAAGCGAAATTTTGGATTCAAAACTTAAAGAACTTGTACGACTCCGATCCAGACTACTATCGACAGGCAAAGCTAGGAGTCGCGTACCGTGACTTGAGAGCCTATGGGCTTGCCAATGACATCGATTACCAAGCCACCGTAGGCAACGCCGTGTGGAAATTGGGGGCTGAGGGGATCAGGTGGATGAGAGGCGCAAAGCCCTCGGACTACTTTGACATCTTAAAGCCCATGGATGCGATAATGAAACCGGGTGAACTCACTGCTGTTCTCGGAAGACCAGGAAGCGGATGCTCGACGTTGCTCAAGACCGTCGCAGTCAACACATACGGGTTCCATATTGGCAAGGAGTCCAAAATCACCTACGACGGATTGTCTTCTGAAGACATCACCAAGAATTTTCGAGGCGAGGTGATTTACTCAGCAGAAACAGATGTGCATTTTCCGCATTTGTTGGTGGGGGACACGTTGGAAATAGCCGCGGCCCTCAGGACTCCTCATAACCGTGCTCCTGGCGTCGATAGAGAAGCCTACGCCAAGCACTTGGCAAGTGCCTACATGGCAATGTATGGATTGTCACACACAAGACACACCAAAGTAGGAAACGATTTCGTTAGAGGTGTCTCTGGCGGTGAAAGGAAAAGAGTCTCCATTGCCGAAGTCTCGCTAAGTCGAGCAAACATTCAATGCTGGGACAATGCCACGAGAGGATTGGATGCCGCCACCGCGTTGGAGTTTATCCGTGCCTTGAAAACGTCAGCTACTGTTTTGGAAACAACGCCCGTTATTGCCATTTACCAATGCTCAAAAGACGCCTACGACTTGTTCAACAAGGTGTGCGTCTTGTACGACGGCTACCAGATCTATTTTGGACCAGCCGACAAAGCGCGCGAATACTTTGTCGATATGGGATACGAGTGCGTTGAACGTCAGACAACTGCCGATTTCTTGACTGCCGTTACCAACCCCGCGGAAAGGGTTGTGCGCGCCGGGTTTGAACATAAAGTACCGAAACTGGCTGTTGAGTTCGAAGCTTATTGGAAGCGGTCAGCGGAATACGCAGCTTTAGTTGCTGAAATAGACCAACATTTCATCGATTGCGAGAAGATGAAAACGAAGCAACTTTTCCATGATTCGCATTCGGCAAAGCAAGCGAATCGGATGAAATCGTCATCTTCGTATACTGTGTCTTTCCCGATGCAAATCAAATACGTGATGCGCAGGAACTTGCTCTTGCTAAAGGGGGACCCTTCGATTGTGATTGCTGCTACTGTGATCCAGCTAGTGATGGCGCTTGTTTTGTCCTCCATATTCTACAACCAAGACGAAACGACGACATCTCTCTACTACCGTGGCGCAGCGTTGTTCTTTGCCGTCTTGTTCAACTCGCTCAATTGTTTGTTGGAGATCATGGCGTTGTTTGACGCTAGGCCAGTTGTGGAAAAGCACCGGAAGTATGCCTTTTATCGACCCGCGGCCGACGCCCTCGCCAGCATAATCACGGAACTCCCCACCAAATTCTTGATGTCGATGGTTTTCAACTTGGCCTACTATTTCATGGTTAATTTCAGACGTGAACCAGGCAGGTTTTTCTTCTTTTTGTTGACTAATGCCTGGGCCACTTTGGTCATGTCGCATTTGTTTAGATCACTTGGTGCCATGTGTCGCACGCTTGCAGGGGCAATGACCCCCGCGGTGCTCTTGCTTTTGTCCATGGTCATTTACACGGGGTTTGTCTTACCGACGACGATGATGTTGGGCTGGGCACGGTGGATCATTTACGTCAATCCCATGGCGTATGTGTTTGAGTCGCTCATGTGTAACGAGTTTCATGATCGTGAGTTTCTATGTTCAACTTTTATCCCCTCGGGGCCCGGGTATGAAGACGCATCGGACGCAAATAGAGTTTGCACAACAATGGGCTCGCGTTCGGGAAGTTTGATTGTGAATGGATCAGATTATATTCAGCTATTGTATGGCTATGACAACTCGCACAGATGGAGAAACTTTGGCATCATTGTTGCGCTCACTTTCTTCTTTTTGCTTACTTATGTTTTACTTACTGAGTTTAACAAGGGCGCGAGACAAAGAGGTGAGATTGCTTTGTTTTTGAAAAGTGCCTTGAAGAATCACCGGAAACAGATGAGTAAGGACGAAGAAAGTGGAGCTGGTGAGACGAGTGAAAAACTCGACGTGCAAGCCAAGGGCGAGGCTGACAGGTTTGAGAATAGCAAGGAATCCTTGTCATCTAGAGAGAGCGACTCCTCGCAAGAGAAAAGCAAGGATGTTTTCTTTTGGAAAAATTTGACTTACCAAGTGAAAATTAAAAAGGAAGATCGAGTCATTTTGAACCACGTCGACGGCTGGGTTAAACCGGGGCAAATCACGGCATTGATGGGCGCTTCCGGTGCTGGTAAGACCACTTTGTTGAACTGTTTATCTGAGCGTGTCACTACTGGTGTCATCACCGATGGTGAAAGAATGGTCAATGGTCACTCGTTGGACTCATCGTTCCAGAGGTCTATTGGGTATGTCCAGCAGCAAGATTTGCACTTGTCTGCCTCAACTGTAAGGGAGGCGTTGCAGTTTTCCGCGTACTTGAGACAGTCCAACAGTGTGTCCAAAAAGGAAAAAGACGAATACGTTGACTACATTATTGACTTGTTGGAAATGACTGCATATGCCGATGCCTTGGTTGGAGTCGCAGGCGAAGGTTTGAACGTGGAGCAGAGAAAGAGATTGACCATTGGTGTTGAGTTAGTCGCCAAGCCCAAGTTGTTGTTGTTCCTCGATGAGCCCACATCCGGTTTGGACTCGCAAACAGCTTGGTCGATTTGTAAGTTGATGAGGAAATTGGCAGACCACGGACAGGCCATCTTGTGCACGATCCACCAGCCTTCCGCTATATTGATGCAAGAGTTTGACAGACTTTTGTTTTTGCAGAAAGGCGGTGAGACTGTGTATTTTGGCGACTTGGGTAAAGGCTGCTGCAAATTGATTGACTACTTTGAGAGCCATGGAGCTGACCCGTGTCCCCCAGATGCCAACCCCGCCGAGTGGATGTTGCACGTTGTTGGCGCAGCACCAGGATCGCATGCAAAAGCAGACTACTTTGAAGTCTGGAGAAACTCCCAAGAGTATCAAGAAATGAGATTAGAGTTGGCTAGTATGGAAACTGAGCTTTCGAAATTACCCAGAGACACCGACCCGGAAATCAGACTCAAGTTCGCTGCTCCCATTTGGAAACAATATCTCTTGGTCAGCTGGAGAGCAATCATACACAAATGGCGAACACCCGAGTACATCTACTCGAAAATGCTATTAGTCATCACTGCTGCTTTATTCAATGGCTTTTCATTCTTCAAAGCGGGCACTTCCTTACAAGGGTTGCAAAACCAAATGTTTTCCGTATTCATGTTCTTCGTCCCCTTCAACACCATGATTCAGCAAATGTACCCGTACTACGTCAAAGATCGAGAAGTCTACGAAACAAGAGAGGCACCCTCGAGAACTTTTGGTTGGTTTTCATTCATCACTGCGCAAATCACCTCAGAGATTCCTTACCAGATTGTTGGTGGAACTTTTTCTTTCTTATGCTGGTACTACCCTGTGGGACTTTACAACAACGCCGCTGTGACCGATACAGTCGCCTCGCGCGGTGTCCTCATGTGGTTGTTCATCACCTCGTTCATGGTGCTCACATCGACGATTGGCCATTTGACAATCTCATTCAACGAGCAGGAAATGAGTGCCGCCAACCTTGCGCTGATGTTCTTTATGATGTGCCTCAATTTCTGCGGCGTGCTCGCGCCACGAGACGCCTTGCCAAAGTTCTGGCTCTTTATGTACTACGTCAGCCCCTTCACTTATTTGATACAGGGCATGCTTTCCAATGGATTAGCAAACAATGTCGTCGTTTGTAAACCTTCAGAGTTGGTTGCCATTGTGCCACCGGAAGGCGTCAGCTGCGAGTCGTATATGCAGCCGTTTATTAGCAACTTTGGCGGCTACGTCGACGCCAGCTCCAATAGCTGTCACTACTGCCAAATGAGCTCGACCAATGTGTTTTTGGCGGGAATCAACGCCATGTACAGCGAAAGATGGAGAAATTATGGAATCGTGATTTCGTTCATCTTGATCAATATCATGCTCGCTACCGTGTTCTACTTTCTTGCTCGTGTCCCGAAAGGAAACAGAGAGAAGAAACTGAAGGAGAAGAGCAGTTAACACTAGACAGTATACACTATGTAAAATTAACACTCTTCTTTGACTTGGCAGAATCAAAACCTCTTCCATATTCACCAGCAAGCTCAATCCGGGGCCACCAGCTGCTCAAAGCCCGCATAGTGCGCCCCGAGGAAGATCTGCAACCCCTTTCCATTTTGTGTCCGCTGCAAGACCAAAAAAGGTAACACGGACATTGCGCATGCAGCCCGTGCTATCCCCGCAAGGGGGTAGTGATAGCGCCGCGAGCATTTTCAGCCCCTCCCATCTCCACTCGACTCCTCTCATGCCACCTTGAACATGTAACGAGTCAACCCAGGGGGAGACCCCCACTCTACGGATCTGCTAAGTCTGTCTGTCCTCTGTCTTTTTTACATTTTTCATTTGGGCCATCGCGCCGAAACGGATGTGGTTACTTATCTCCACACTCGAAAAAACCAGTTCCGTTTTCCGTGATTACAGGTTTAGGGTAGCTAAATTTTTCTTCCTCGAATAAATAACAGGCGATTCTCCAACTTCGTTTTGCGAGGTCGGTTACGAACCACACATATATGTTCTTTCTCCCATCGCTGGAAAAGAGGGTTATATGTATCAAGAGTCCCAGCCGCATCTCCATCCACCACAGATACCTTCCCCCCTTTTTTTTTCCATCAATTTTTACATTTTTATTTATTTTTTTTTGGGGGTTTGATTTGCAAGCAAAATGAAACTGCCGGCTGAGGATAGTGTGTCGATCAGCGATAGCTATCAGGGGTTGCAAGATAATGACCACGATGTGCGGGAGCTTGCACGGTCGCTTACGCGGCAGTCAAAGGACGTTGAGTCAGCTTCGGGGTTGTCTAAATACTTGACCAATATGTCGGAGGTCCCCGGTGTGATACCAGTGGGGAGAACCGACTTGGCGAAATTGGACCCCGACTCCGACGAGTTTGAAGCCAAGTTTTGGGTCAAGAATTTGAAAAAATTGCATGATTTTGATCGGGAGTACTACAAGCCTTCGAGTTTGGGGGTGGCGTATCGGAACTTGAGAACGTACGGGCTTGCTAATGATACCGATTACCAGCCCACTGTGACCAATGCGTTGTGGAAGTTGGCTACCCAGGGGCTCCGGATGCTCAGAAAGGAGAAGGAATCCGAGTTGTTCAATATTTTGAAACACATGGATGCGATAATGAAGCCGGGTGAGTTGACGGTGGTCTTGGGCAGACCCGGTAGTGGCTGTTCGACGTTGCTCAAGACCATCGCAGTTAACACGTATGGTTTCCAAGTCGCCAAGGAGTCGCAAATCACCTACGACGGGTTGACCCCGAAAGAGATCAAGAAAAGCTACAGGGGTGATGTAATTTACTCAGCCGAGACAGATGTCCATTTCCCGCACTTGACCGTGGGGGACACTTTGGAATTTGCAGCCAGGTTCTCCACCCCTAAAAACAGGGGCGAGTGCGTCGATAGAGAAGCCTACGCCAAGCACTTGGCAAGCGTGTATATGGCCACGTATGGGTTGTCACACACAAGACATACCATGGTTGGCAGTAACATTGTACGTGGTGTCTCTGGCGGTGAAAGGAAACGAGTCTCCATCGCCGAGGTATCGCTAAGCGGCTCCAATATACAATGCTGGGATAACGCCACGAGAGGTTTAGACGCAGCCACCGCGTTGGAGTTTATCAGAGCTTTGAAAACCTCGGCTGTTGTTTTAGAGAAGACCCCCTTGATTGCCATTTACCAGTGTTCGCAGGACGCCTATGACTTGTTCGACAAAGTGGTGGTCCTCTACGAAGGCTACCAGATCTTTTTCGGTCGAGCAGACCAAGCCAAGCAGTACTTTATCAACATGGGATACCACTGTCCCGAACGACAAACCACGGCCGATTTCCTCACGTCCATCACCAACCCAGCGGAGCGCGAGGTGCGCCCCGGATTCGAGAAAAAGGTGCCGCGTCTCGCACGCGAGTTTGAATCGTATTGGAAAAGATCTCGCGAGTACCAATCGGTGATTGAAGAAATCAATCAACATTTCCTTGAGTGTGAACGGCTCCACACCAAGAGCGCCTACCGTGCATCTCATGTGGCCAAGCAGGCGAACCGTGTGATGCCGTCTAGCCCCTATACCGTCTCCTTCCCCATGCAGGTCAAGTATATAATGAAACGGAACTGGTTGCGTATGAAAGGGGACCCCTCAATACCCATCTTTTCCGTTTTTGGGCAGTTGGTGATGGGTCTCATCTTGTCCTCGGTGTTTTACAATCTCAATCAAACCACGCAGTCGTTCTACTATAGAGGCGCCGGGATGTTTTTTGCCGTGTTGTACAATGCATTCGCGTCGCTTTTGGAGATCATGGCTCTTTTCGAAGCCAGACCCATCGTTGAAAAACACAAGAAATACGCCCTTTACCGGCCTGCTGCTGACGCACTCGCGAGTATCGCCACTGAGTTGCCCGTGAAACTATGCATGTCAATCTCGTTCAATCTCGTTTTCTACTTTATGGTCAATTTCAGACGTGACCCCGGCCGGTTCTTTTTTTACTGGCTAATGTGCATCTGGTGCACCTTGGTCATGTCCCACTTGTTCCGCTCAATTGGTGCCGTCTCGACCTCGCTCGCTGGGGCAATGACGCCCGCCGTGGTGTTGTTGTTGGCGATGGTGATATACACTGGTTTCGTGATTCCAACAACGCTAATGCTAGGTTGGTCAAGATGGATCAACTACATCAACCCCGTGGGCTATGTCTTTGAATCACTCATGTGTAACGAGTTTCACGATCGTGAGTTTGAGTGTGCAAATTTCATCCCTTCTGGTCCAGGATATGAGAATGTGCCCAATGCGAATCGAGTCTGCACCGTTGTTGGCGCACGATCGGGCAGCACTCTAGTTAACGGTACCGATTACCTAGACGAGCTCTACGGATATTCTAACGCCCACAAATGGCGAAATTTGGGAATCACTATCGGGTTTACGGCGTTTTTCTTGGTCGTATACATCTTTCTTACAGAGTACAACAAGGGTGCCATGCAAAAGGGGGAGATTGTTTTATTTTTGAAAGGATCTTTGAAAAAGCACAAGCGTGAGAAAAGGTCTCACGATGACGACGAGTCTGGTCATGGCACCGTTATCGACGAGAAAGTTTCATATGAGACCACAGCTGAAGCCAGTAGGTCCGAGGACAGGACACCTAGCGATTCGAGCAATAGGATGGAATTAGATGGCAATCGCGAGATTTTCTCCTGGAGGGATTTGTGCTATCAGGTTAAAGTCAAGAACGGAGAACGCGTTCTTTTGGATCACTTGGACGGGTGGGTTAAGCCGGGTCAAGTCACGGCTTTGATTGGAGCAACTGGTGCTGGTAAGACCACCTTGTTGAACACGTTATCGGAACGGTTGACGACAGGGGTGATTACGAAAGGTGTACGAAGGATCAATGGCCACGAACTAGATTCATCTTTTCAAAGGTCGATTGGGTACGCGCAGCAGCAGGATTTGCACTTGCCAGCGTCAACTGTTCGGGAGGCATTGCGGTTTTCAGCCTATTTGCGACAGTCAAACAAGGTCCCCAAGAAGGAAAAGGACGCGTACGTGGAGTACATTATTGACTTGTTGGAAATGACTGCATATGCCGATGCCTTGGTTGGAGTCGCAGGCGAAGGTTTGAACGTGGAGCAGAGAAAGAGATTGACCATTGGTGTTGAGTTAGTCGCCAAGCCCAAGTTGTTGTTGTTCCTCGATGAGCCCACTTCCGGTTTGGACTCGCAAACAGCTTGGTCAATCTGCAAATTGATACGTAAATTGGCAGACCACGGACAGGCCATCTTGTGCACGATCCACCAGCCTTCAGCTATCTTGATGAAGTATTTCGATAGGTTATTGTTTCTACAGCAGGGTGGCCAGACTGTGTATTTTGGCGACTTGGGTGACAATTGCTCGACTTTGATTGACTACTTTGAGAGCCATGGAGCTGACCCGTGTCCCCCAGATGCCAACCCCGCCGAGTGGATGTTGCATGTGATTGGTGCTGCACCAGGGTCCCACGCGAAACAAGACTATTTCAAAGTGTGGCGATCGTCTCAAGAATACCAGGATGTGCAGAACGAGCTAACACGAATGGAGACGGAATTGTCCAAGTTGCCCCGAGACAATGACCCTGAAAGCAGATTGAAATACGCGGCGCCGTTATGGAAGCAGTATTTGATTGTGAGCCAGCGGGTGATTGTGCAAAACTGGAGAACGCCAGTTTACATCTACTCCAAATTGTTCTTGGTCATCGCGGCCGCCTTGTTTAACGGGTTCTCCTTTTACAAAGCCCAAACTTCCATCCAAGGCTTGCAAAATCAAATGTTCTCCATCTTTATGTCATTTATTCCCTTCAACACCTTGGTACAGCAGATGTTACCCTACTTTGTGCGACACCGAGACGTTTACGAAATCCGCGAAGCTCCCTCCAGAACCTTCAGCTGGGCCGCGTTCATCACCGGCCAAATCACGTCGGAGATACCCTTTCAGATGGTGCTCGGCACGTTGGGGTTCATATGCTGGTACTACCCTGTGGGATTATACAAAAACGCCATCCCTACAAATGCAGTCAACGAACGAGCATTTCTCATGTGGTTGTACATGACTGCATTCTACATCTTTACCTCGACCATGGGCCAGTTGTGCATGTCGTTCCTGGAGCACCAGTTGAATGCAAGCAATCTCGCGCTGATGCTCTTTATGCTATGTCTCACCTTTTGCGGGGTCTTGGCCACAAAGGACGCCTTGCCCGGGTTTTGGGTGTTTATGTACTTTTGCAACCCCATCACGTTTATGATCCAGGGGATCTTGGCGGTGGCGTTAGCCAACACCAACGTGGTGTGCAACGAGGCCGAGTTGGTGCCGTTGGTTCCACCCCAGGGCTATACGTGCCAACAGTTTATGGGCCCCTTCATCGCCATGTTTGGAGGCTATCTCGACACTGCGGATGGAAATTGCCGATTCTGTTCCATGAGCGAAACTAACACGTTCTTGACTTCGGTCAATGCTGAATACAGTAAGAGATGGAGAAACTGGGGCATTGTGATTGCGTTCATCATGGGCAACATCGCCTTGACTACGTTTATGTACTGGCTAGCACGCGTGCCGAAGGGCAACAGGGAAAAAATCGGCACAACACTGGACAAAAAAACCAGAATAGAAACGTAAAATATCGTATATAGATGATGAGTAGTTAAAAAAAAAGAAAAGAAAAATTTGAGATTGAACTAGCAGTCTAAGTAAGCTCGACACCAACGTACCTAGATAGGAAGCTAGTTCTGGATGTAGAGATAGAAGCAGGGTTCAGACTGCGTGGCTAGTGGTGTATCTAGATGGGGGTAGATCGAGAAACTTCAACAATAACAGCGCGCACGTGCAACGAGCCGCATGCGGCGCCGCGCGGAAACAGCCGTGGTTTGTGCCTGGCTGATTGGCGACGCCCCCGAGTCACGTGTTCCGCTGGAACGGATGCGGATGCGGATGCGGATGCGGATGCGGAGTTAACTCCCCTGACTGATTTTCCAAACACGAGGGTTTCAAAGGGTGCGGTTGGTGCCGCTTGGAGATGAACCTGACGCGGTTCTTGACCTACTAAGTGGACGGTACGAGAACTGGTCTCACCACGACTGGCGACGACTACACGCTGAAACCTTGCTGCGTGGAGTTGCTTCAGCGAGGATGTGCAGGGTATACTGATTGCGCCACGTCGTCTCTCTACTTCTCTTTCTCTCTACCTTTCTAGCTGACCCGCATTCTATTGTTGGGGATTAGCGTTGAGGGATTTTTTCGGTTCTAGATGATGGACGGGTTCGGGTATCTTGAAATTATCCGGGTAGAAATTATCCGCGACGGATACACCATTGCCCATACGACACAGAACTTTTCCATCGCCAGGATCAGCCAGAAGGATAGCGCACGAGTGACAAAACTCGACCGAGTAGGGATTGCAACTACTGTAATTATTGAAAGGTCTTGAAGTAACCGTTGTGAAGCTACTGGCAAGGATGCCTTTTGAATTGAGGGGGGGTCCCATGACTACACCGCCTTCATATCGGCATGTTTCCGTGTCTCTGTCGTTTAACTTTCGCAACACACTTTTTTGTCTTGCTCTTCAAGACGCCAGCGGAAGCGGCGTTAGCACCCGGACGTGTTGGGGAAAATAAAACTCTCAGCTGCTTTCCGTAGCTCCTAGAGATCCTTAGAGGAAGACGAGACTAGCCCTTACGCATAACATCGAGAAAGCCACGCTGGTGGGCGCCTTCTTTCAATGAGTAATTGCTTGCTTGCTTGCTTGCTTGTTTGTTTGTTTGTTTTCTTGTTTGGTTGTGTTCGATTCCCCCCCTACGGCAAAGCTGTGATTGACTCAATGAAATTCCCTCTCATGGTCTATCGTCGTATCTTGTCAGTCCCTGCGGTGTGGTGCAGGAAGAAGAAAGGGCGGAAAGAAAAAGGAAACGGGAGAAGGCGCCGTTTCCCGCTTTCCGCTTCCCGCTTCCCGTGAAACGGCTATTTTTTACCCGAAAAAAAATTCCTGACCGCAAGAACTTTATTCACCTTGCACCGGGATTTAATTGGATGTCCAGGTGCTATTTGGGATGCTTGTCCTTCATTAATATGGTGGATGCGTTGCCTTTGTATATAAAATGGCAGGGCCATCCCCCTCCCCATTCCCTCTATGCTCAAATGGAACACATTTAACCATTTTTGTTTTTTTCATTTTTTGATTTTGGAGTTGCAAAATCAGAATACCCACAACCATGTCTGATGTTGAGTTGAAAGATGACTCCTTGAACAGACTAGAAAAGTCGTCGAGCAACTCGAGTTCAGACCAGCACTCAATCACCGAGTACCAGGGCTTGCAAGATGACGATAAAAATGTCAGGAAGTTGGCTAGAACCTTCACCCACGACTCGTTTGGCGACAACCCTTCGGCTCTTGGTTTGCACAAGTACCTCACAAACATGTCGCAGGTCCCCGGTGTCAACCCCGTGAGCGAGGCTGATGAGCGGAAATTGGACCCCGAGTCTGACGAATTCGAAGCCAAGTTTTGGGTCAAGAATTTGAAAAAGTTGTTTGAGAGCGATCCCGAGTATTATAAGCCGTCGAGATTGGGCGTTGCCTATCGTGAGCTTCGAGCATATGGGGTTGCTAATGACACCGATTATCAACCAACGGTGACCAATGCGTTGTGGAAGTTGGCTACCCAGGGCGTTAGATTCTTGCGAAAGGAGAAGGAATCTGAATTGTTCAACATTTTAAAGCACATGGATGCGATAATGAAGCCGGGTGAATTAACCGTGGTCTTGGGCAGACCCGGGAGTGGCTGTTCGACGTTGCTCAAGTCAATCGCATGCAACACATATGGGTTCCATATAGGGAAAGAATCACAGATAACGTATGACGGTTTGTCCCAGAAGGACATAGAACAGCATTATAGAGGTGACGTGATTTACTCAGCCGAGACAGACGTTCACTTTCCCCAGTTGAGCGTTGGGGATACCCTAGACTTTGCAGCAAGGCTCAGAACTCCCCAGAATCGTGGTGACGGCGTGTCGAGAGAAGCCTACGCCAAGCATTTGGCAAGTGTCTACATGGCCACCTACGGCTTGTTACACACGAGACACACTAAAGTAGGAAACGATTTCGTTAGAGGTGTATCTGGAGGTGAAAGAAAAAGAGTCTCCATTGCTGAAGCATCATTGAGTGGGGCAAACATACAATGTTGGGATAATGCCACGAGAGGTTTAGACGCAGCCACCGCGTTGGAGTTTATCAGAGCTTTGAAAACCTCGGCTGTTGTTTTAGAGAAGACCCCCTTGATTGCCATTTACCAGTGTTCGCAGGACGCCTATGACTTGTTCGACAAAGTGGTGGTCCTCTACGAAGGCTACCAGATCTTTTTCGGTCGAGCAGACCAAGCCAAGCAGTACTTTATCAACATGGGATACGAATGTCCCGAAAGACAAACCACGGCCGATTTCCTCACGTCCATCACTAACCCAGCGGAAAGAGTTGTGCGACCGGGGTTTGAAAACAAAGTTCCTAGAACTTCCGAAGAGTTTGACAAATTTTGGAAAAGCTCCCCCGAATATACTGCCTTGATTCAAGAAATTGACCAACACTTTGTCGAATGCGAAAAGCTCAACACCAAACAACTATTCCACGATTCACACGTAGCGAGACAAGCAAATCACACAGCACCAACTTCACCATACACGGTTTCGTTCCCCATGCAGGTCAAGTATATAATGAAACGGAACTGGTTGCGTATGAAAGGGGACCCCTCAATACCCATCTTTTCCGTGTTTGGGCAGTTGGTGATGGGTCTCATCTTGTCCTCGGTGTTTTACAATCTCAATCAAACCACGCAGTCATTTTACTTCAGAGGAGCATCAATGTTCTTTGCCGTGTTGTACAATGCATTCGCGTCGCTTTTGGAGATCATGGCTCTTTTCGAAGCCAGACCCATCGTTGAAAAACACAAGAAATACGCCCTTTACCGACCATCAGCCGATGCTCTTGCGGGAATTGTGTCAGAGTTACCCACCAAGTTCCTCATGTCCATGTCATTCAACTTTGTTTTCTACTTTATGGTTAATTTCAGAAGAAACCCTGGACGGTTCTTTTTCTACTGGTTGATGAACGGTTGGTGCACTTTGGTCATGTCTCACTTGTTTAGAACGATTGGTGCCGTGTCGACCTCGCTTGCTGGTGCCATGACTCCAGCTATCGTGTTGTTGTTGGCGATGGTGATATACACTGGTTTCGTTATCCCCACGCCCATGATGTTGGGTTGGTCAAGATGGATCAACTACATCAACCCCGTGGGCTATGTCTTTGAATCACTCATGTGTAACGAGTTTCATGATCGTGAGTTTGAGTGCGCCAACTTTGTGCCCGTTGGTCCTGGATACGAAGGTATTGCAGATGCCAATAGGGTCTGCACCGCAGTCGGGGCACGACCAGGTAGTACGGTTGTGAATGGAACCGACTACATCGAGGGACTTTACAATTACTCCAATGCGCACAAATGGAGAAACTTGGGAATCACCATTGGGTTTGCGGTGTTTTTCTTGTTTGTCTACATTGCCCTTACCGAGATTAACAAGGGTGCCATGCAAAAGGGTGAAATAGTCTTGTTTTTGAAAGGATCCTTGAAGAAGCAAAAGAAGGAAAGGAAATTGAAAGAAGCCAAAACTGACTCTGAATTCGGTGGGATGCCAAACGAAAAAGTCGGCTACGAAGCCGAGGCTGAGGCTAGACAATTCGAAGAAGGAAAGGAGTCCATTTCAGATGCCGATGTTGAGTTCCCAAGCAATAGAGATATTTTCTTTTGGAAAAACTTGACTTACCAAGTGAAAATTAAAAAGGAAGATCGAGTCATTTTGAACCACGTCGACGGCTGGGTTAAACCGGGGCAAATCACGGCATTGATGGGCGCTTCCGGTGCTGGTAAGACCACTTTGTTGAACTGTTTATCTGAGCGTGTCACTACTGGTGTCATCACCGATGGCGAAAGAATGGTCAATGGTCACTCGTTGGACTCATCGTTCCAGAGGTCTATTGGGTATGTCCAGCAGCAAGATTTGCACTTGTCTGCCTCAACTGTAAGGGAGGCGTTGCAGTTTTCCGCGTACTTGAGACAGTCAAATAGTGTGCCCAAGAAGGAGAAGGACGCGTACGTTGACTACATTATTGACTTGTTGGAAATGACTGCATATGCCGATGCCTTGGTTGGTGTTGCAGGCGAAGGTTTGAACGTGGAGCAGAGAAAGAGGTTGACCATTGGTGTTGAGTTAGTCGCCAAGCCCAAGTTGTTGTTGTTCCTCGATGAGCCCACTTCCGGTTTGGACTCGCAAACAGCTTGGTCGATTTGTAAGTTGATGAGGAAATTGGCAGACCACGGACAGGCCATCTTGTGCACGATCCACCAGCCTTCCGCTATATTGATGCAAGAGTTTGACAGACTTTTGTTTTTGCAGAAAGGCGGTGAGACTGTGTATTTTGGCGACTTGGGTAAAGGCTGCTGCAAATTGATTGACTACTTTGAGAGCCATGGAGCTGACCCGTGTCCCCCAGATGCCAACCCTGCCGAGTGGATGTTGCACGTTGTTGGCGCAGCGCCAGGATCGCATGCAAAAGCAGACTACTTTGAAGTCTGGAGAAACTCCCAAGAGTATCAAACCGTTTTACAAGAATTAAACAGAATGGAAACTGAGCTTTCGAAATTGCCCCGTGATGAGGAACCAGAGGCCAAACTTAAATACGCAGCCCCATTGTGGAAGCAATACTTGATTGTCACTTGGAGAGTAATTGTCCAAAACTGGAGAACGCCAGGTTACATCTATTCCAAAATTTTCTTGGTTGTTGCCGCGTCAATCTTTAACGGATTCTCCTTTTTCAAAGCCAACACGTCGATGCAAGGCTTGCAGAATCAAATGTTTTCAATCTTTATGTCATTTATCCCCTTCAACACCCTAGTGCAGCAGATGTTACCATACTATGTCCGCCACAGAGATGTGTACGAAACCAGAGAAGCGCCCTCGCGTACATTCAGCTGGGTCGCGTTCATCACCGGTCAAATCTCCTCAGAGATTCCGTTCCAGTTTGTCATTGGCACCTTGTCTTTCTTTTGTTGGTACTACCCTGTGGGACTATACAGAAACGCCGAGCCAACTGACCTGGTAAACTCGAGAGGCGTACTCATGTGGTTGTTCCTCACTTCGTTCTACATCTACACTTCCACCATGGGTCAATTGTGCATCTCGTTCCAAGAGCTGGAAATCAACGCAGCAAATCTCGCCGTTATGTTGTTCACCATGTGTCTCAACTTTTGCGGTATCTTGGCCTCAAAAACCGCGTTACCTGGGTTCTGGATTTTTATGTACTACTGCAATCCATTCACGTACATGGTTCAAGGCATATTAGCCACAGGGTTAGCCAACACCGAGGTTGTGTGTGGCGCAGCCGAATTAGTGACGGTTATTCCGCCGCTGGGAGAATCCTGCGACTCCTACATGGGCAAGTTTTTGGAAAACTTTGGCGGTTACGTCCGCGTCATTGACGGCGACTGTAAATACTGTCAAATCTCGTCAACAAACACATTCTTGAACAGCGTCAACGCTGAGTTCAGCCAAAGATGGAGAAACTGGGGTATCGTCATTGCTTTCATTGGTGCTAACATTATCTTGACTACTTTCTTTTACTGGTTAGCACGTGTTCCAAAGGGCAACAGGGAGAAGAAACATAAGAAGTAAAAGCGAGAGAGGCGGGACATTAGAGTTATATATTTATTTCTTGCCGTGAATAGACTACTAGACATTATTTAATTTGATGATTATTCTTTGCGAATTGAACTCCTGCTCTTGACACGGTAAAAGCGTCTTTTCACGGGCTGGTTATGCTGTGAGCGCTCCAGCTCGGCCCCACTGGAGAGAAAAAAAAATTGTATGGCGATGCCCATCCATCACCGTGCGGCGCTTAGAGTTGCAGGCCCTCTATATTTTTCAGTCGATAGAGCATCAAGTCATCTCAGAGAACTCTCCTTCCCCTACTTCAGAATACTCTAACCAATGTCCGACGCTGAAGACTTTGATATTGCCGGCTCCTTGGCAGTGAGGTCGGACGAAAGTGACTCTAGCAGCGAAAGCGAGGGCGAATACCAGGATGAGATTGTCTCCCTGGATGAAGAATCAAACGACGATAGCACAAGTGCAGCGAAACCAACCAAGAAAGCCAAGCTCAATAACAAACAAGCGTTTCCGAAATTAGAGCAATCCGACGGGGAAGACGAAGACGGTGGTGGTGACGACGACGGGGAAGACGAAGACCAAAACGTCGGCTTCTATTTCGCCACTAGCAACCCCATCGCCAAGAAAGCCAAAGCGGACTCATTTGCCTCGTTTGGCTTGTCCAAGTTCTTGCTCATGAACATCGCCAAGAAGGGATATAGGCAACCTACGCCTATACAGAGGAAAGCCATCCCGTTGGTGATTGAGAATCGAGATGTTGTCGGTATGGCGCGCACGGGGTCCGGGAAGACGGCCGCGTTCGTGTTGCCCTTGATTGAAAAATTGAAGCTGCGTAGTCCCGGCGGCGTGCGTGCCGTGATCCTCTCCCCTTCGAGAGAGTTGGCGTTGCAGACGTACAAGCAAGTGAAGGAGTTCAGCCACGGCACCAATTTGCAGTCTATTGTGTTGATTGGTGGTGATACGCTAGAGGAAGATTTCGGTAAGATGATGACGAAGCCCGATATCATCGTTTGTACTCCCGGTCGGTTCTTGCATTTGAAAGTGGAGATGCAGTTTGACTTGATGAGCGTGCAGTATATCGTCTTTGACGAAGCTGATCGATTGTTTGAGATGGGATTCGCTGAGCAGTTGAATGAGTTGTTGCTTGCGTTGCCCCCGAATAGACAGTCGCTCTTGTTTTCAGCAACGTTGCCGCGGTCCTTGGTTGATTTCGCCAAAGCGGGCTTGAACAACCCGGTGTTGGTGAGATTGGACGCCGAGTCCAAGATTTCAGAAAACTTGCAAATGGCGTATTTCACCACCAAAAAGAACGAGCGTGAAGCTAATTTGCTCTATATACTTCAAGAGGTCATCAAGATGCCGCTTGGCACTGCCGAGGAAATCAACAAGTTGGTTGCCATGGACAAGAGGGAGATGGAGTCGGATGACGAAGACGTGGCCGACTCCAATGGCAAAGATAGAAAAAAACGGAAATACAAATTCAAAAAGGAGAGGATGCCCTCGGCCAACCAGCTTCCGTCCGAGCAGTCCACGATTGTGTTTGTTCCAACAAAGCACCATGTCGAGTACGTCACGAGGCTATTAAGAGCAGCCGGCTACTTAGTTTCCTACATTTACGGTACCTTGGACCAACACGCGAGAAAAAGCCAGCTTTACCAGTTCAAAATTGGCTTGACCAAGATCTTGGTCGTGACGGACGTGGCTGCTAGAGGTATCGATATCCCCGTTTTGGCAAACGTCGTCAATTACACCTTACCGGGCTCATCGAAAATATTCATCCACAGAGTTGGTCGTACCGCGAGAGCAGGTAATAAAGGGTGGGCTTATTCGATTGTAAATGCTAAAGAATTGCCATATTTGCTCGACTTGGAGTTGTTCTTGGGCAAGAAATTGCTCTTGACCTCAATGCATGAAGCGAAATGCGCATTGCTCAGGAAGAAGCAAGGAGATGCATATACCCCGCCTCGCGTCAATTATACGGAACGTCTCGTGGTGGGGTCGGTGCCGCGGTTGGACATAGAAACATTCCAAGAGTTGTACGAAAATTTGCTTCGCAATGATTACGAAATCAAGGTGCTCAAAGACGTGGCGGCCAAGGGTGAGAAGTTGTACCACCGCACAAGACAAGCGGCCTCTGCTGAGTCGCTAAAGAGAAGCAAGGAAATAATGGAGACAAACTCGTGGGATGACCAGCACTTGCTCTTTGGTGAGAATATGGAAAAATTGAAAGAAGATTTTTTGGCAAAGTTGCAGAATAGAAATGTCAAGGAGACTGTTTTTGAGCTCCGCAAAAAGGGTGTTAAAGAGAACGATAGTCTTGCTGAGTTTATGCACAAGCGAAGGCGCCAGCTTGCGCCAATTCAGCGCAAGGCCCAAGAGCGTAGAGAATTGTTGCACAAGGAGAAACTAGCAGGCCTCTCGCATGGTATCGAGGAGGAGATATTGAAGACCGAAGATGAGTCGAGCGGCTATAACCACCACCAACAAGTGGATGAAGATGAATTGCAGGACGCGTTCGAGGACAGCGAACAATTGCAAAAGAGGAAATCGTATCGGGATCCGCAATTCTTCATGAGCCACTATGCTCCTCCCTCGGTGATTCAGGACAAGCAATTGTCCATCGCGTCGTCCTTTGCCAACGACGCCCAAGCAGCTACATTTGACTTGGACAACGACGACAAGATACAAAAGAATTCGCAAGTTATGAAGTGGGACAAGAAGAAGGGCAAGTATATCAACTCACGGTCGACGGATAAAAAGTACATCATCAGCGAAAATGGGACCAAGTTGCCTGCGTCGTTTAGATCTGGCAAGTTTGACGAGTGGAGAAAACAAAGAAACCTTAAGCCGACAACCTCCCTCAACGAGAATGGTGGTAACAATAACAACAACCAGCAGCAGCAGCAGCAATTCAAGCACAAGAAGAGCACTGCTCCTAAATTGCCCGACAAGTACAGGGACGACTACCATAAACAGAAGAAGAAGGTCGAAAAGGCGCTTGATTCCGGCATGAGGGTCAAGGGCTACCACAAGCCGGGCCAGCAGCAAGAATTGAAAACAACAGAGCAGATACGCAAGGCAAGAGCACTCAAAGAGCAAAGAAGAGCCAAAAATGCTCGACCCAGTAAAAGAAGGTGATAAAAAGCAAAGAAAAAAAGGGGGAAAAAATAGTAAATATACATTAGACTAACCGAATCTTCTTCCTCCCCTGTACGGATGAAAGCCACCGCGTCCTCTTCTATATCCACCTCTGCCGCCCCGTGGTCCATTTGGAGGCAATCTCTTGGGTCCCGTTGGGATATTGGGTCTTTCGCTCGGTGGAGTGCCATTGGATGGCGGGGCGGATGTAGATGCAGATGCGCGTTGAGCACCAGCGTCGTCTCCAGCGTCGGGCTCCTCGGCCTGCTGCTGCGGATTCAAAGGCTGAGCGGGCTGCGCTTCGCCTCCCGCAGCGGCGGCTTGTTGCTGCGCCTGGGCTTGTGCCTGCTGGTACATCATCCACTGGAAATATCTCATGTACTCCTGGTTCATGGCGGGGTTCATCTGTTGGAACATCTGGCCGTACTGAGCCCCGTATGGGTTGTAAGCTTGGCCCGTCTGCTGAGCTTGTTGCGCCGCTTGTTGCTGCTGTTGTTGTTGCTGCTGTTGCTGTTGCATGGCAACTTGCTGGTTGTGCTGTCCACGAGGCGCCGCGCGCTTGACTTCCATCGACTTGCCTTTCAATTTGAGATACTTGTTGACGCAAACGCGGTCCACGGCATCGGGAGAGTCGAATGTGATAAAGCCGAACCCACGCGACCTTCCCGTATCTTTGTCAATCATCAACTGGCAATCAATGATGCTACCGAATTTCGAGAAAAACTCATTAAACTCTGTTTCCGTCACCATGGGGTCGATCCCGCCAATAAAGATCTTGCCGACTCTATCCTGATCCTCTCTCGCAATGGCTCTCTTTGGATCAATCAACTTCCCATCCAAAATGTGCTCTTCTTTAATCACCTGGTCCACGGACCGCGGATCTCTAAACGTCAAGAACCCAAATCCTCTCGATCTGCCGGTGGCGTTATCTTTCATAATCGTGTAATCAACAACTTCACCATACTTGGAAAAATGGTTCACCAATCCTTCCTCTGTTGTATCCCAATTGAGTCCACCAACAAACATTTTCCCACTATCACGTCCCATGTCCGAGCCCGGGCTCATCGCAGAAGCGCTGCCCAGCTGCTGCTGTTGTGGAGGAACGGTTGGCGGTGGTGGAGGGGGTACTCCTCCCGGCAATTGGCCGGGCATGGGCATCATACCGCTGAATTGAGCAAACTGGTTTGGGTCAAATGCAAATTGTGGCGTCGCCTGTGGAACTGAGTCTGCACTTTCTTCCACTCCACCAGCAGCTCCACCAGCACCACCCGCTAGTGCTGGTGCTGCTGGTGGTGGTACAAGTGATGCTTGTGGTGCCGGTACGGACTGAGTCAGACTCTGGTCCTGGGTTGCAGTGGTAGGAGGAGGCAAGGGTTGCGTCAGCGGTTCTGTCCTTGTCTCCTCCGCGGTATCCTTTTCCGCATCAGCACTGGACGTGGGCGGATCTTCAGGAGTCACCGATTTTTCCTGCTCCTGCCCCGGCTCAGTTCTTGTCTTTTCCTCGTCGTCATTTCCATATAAATCCTCAAAGAGGGCTTCATCGTCATCAAGATTCGACATAGTTTGACCCCAACCCAAAAAATTTAAAAAAAAAAAAATTCAAATAACTAAACGTTGCTCACTATATGCGGCGGTATCCAAGAATCAGTTACGAAACTAAACAGGTGACTGTTACTAACTAAACTATTGGGAGTAGATTTTTTTTTTTTTTGCTCGATGAATGTGTATGGATAGCTTTTATAGTTTATTGAAAGTTAAACAAACTATGTATCTGTTATACAGTTATAGAAGTTTTCGAGTTCTGCAATCACACCAGTATGAATCAATTTTCAAAAAGAACTATATGCTATGAATGAGTGATGGGGGAAGGGTGGCTGGCGTTGCTGAAGGCGTTGTTGGTGTTGATGATGATGGTGATGTTGGCGCTGGCACGGTTGTCGTGAGAATTGGAAATGTAAAAGTTTCGTCCATTTCCAAACTGGTAGCGCGCCGGCTTCCTCAGCTTTACGCAACTCATCGACGGTAGAGTAGACAAGATGGACACTCTGTGCCTTAATGCACGGGGTATACTTGTATAAAAACAATTCTCAATGGCTTATGACGACCATAGTTATACTATTTGTAGCTCCTCATGAATGTAGATGAGTTTCCTGTGCATCTAGAGCCATCACCTTTTTTTTTTGTATATTTTCTAAAAAAAAGCCGCTGAAAAATGTGATGAGATGGAATTTTTTGGCTTCCCTCCCCTCAGGAAAACATTCCAAACCACAGATGAAATCCTATTTGATCCTCTTTGCTCAAGCGCATCCAAACTTTCGGATCGCGGAGCTAGATGCGCTTGCCGAACTCGTGAATGTCAAGCTAGACTTGTCGCAGCACGACGAAACGAGGCCGTACCTAGAGGTGCAGTTGCCGGACGACGACAGTGCCAGGCGCTTGATCTCGAGAGCGGTCCTCACTCGAGGCATATACGAGTTGTGGGGGCAAGGCGCAACGTACGAGGAATTGCATGCCCTGATCAAGGAGACAAGCGCAGAGAGATTCGACGTGTACAAAAAATGCAGCTTCAAATTCACTTTTGAAAGCTTTAAAGGCCTGCGCGACCACAAATCCCAAGTTAAAACAATCGAGTCATTCTCGTATCTCGACTTCGAAGGCCCCATCAACTTAAAGGCTCCCGATGAAACGTTCACCGTGTTGGAGGAGTACGAAGTCTCGGGGCAGGACAAAGCCGACCAGCCCAAACAGCTCTGGTTCGGCAGACTCATCCAATTGAGCGAACGAGTCCGCAACGGGTTGGTGGAACGATACGACTTGAAAAAACGAAAGTACATTGGAACCACTTCTTTCGACGCAGAGCTTTCTTTGGTCACTTGCAACTTGGCGCACGTGCTACCCGATCAAATCGTCTATGATCCGTTTGCAGGCACGGGCTCGTTCTTGGTGGCCGCTGCAGGGTATGGTGCCCTCACGATTGGGTCTGATATCGACGGCAGGACGCTTAGTGGGAACGGTCTGAAGAGAAACGTCAGATTCAACTTTAAGGACTATGGCACCTTGACCAACTTCATCGACGTGATCACGATGGACTTTACCCACAATGCGCTCCGCAAAAACTTTCAGATTGACTCCATAATTTGCGATCCTCCTTACGGGGTTCGAGAAGGGCTCCGGGTGCTTGGTGCCAAGAACGAGGAGAAAGCTGCTGGAAGAGAACACAATATTGTTGATGGAACCATTGCCCACTTGAGACGCGACTTCATGCATCCAAAGAAGCCCTATGAGTTGTCTAGCTTGCTTGATGATTTGTTGCTGTTTGCCAGTGACAGATTGCCCGTGGGCGGTCGACTAGCATTCTGGATGCCCACTGCAAACGATGATTTCAAAGTCACCCTTATCCCCCAGCACAAGTGCCTTGAGTTGTTGTACAATTTGGAGCAAGATTTCAACAAATGGTCAAGGAGATTGCTCGTCTACGTGAAAAGGGATGAACTGTATATAGGAGAGACACGAAGTGGCTTAAAGGAGATGAACATCAGGAACTTTCGGGAAAGATACTTCCATGGATTCAGCGAAAATAGTAGATAAGATAGATATGTTTTTACAGGGCCGAGAAAAGGGGGGAAGAGGGGGGGGCGGCGGTAATTGAGAAAGTAGACGGGATAAATTGGAAAATTTGTAAAGTAAAACCTCTCCCTCCCTGTTTGGGGCTGGTATGCATTTATGCAAACTCTGGCGAGAACAACGCTGGAAAATAAAACTTTCAACAGTTTGGGATGATATGCGTTAACAATTCCCGCATACTTGTCGGTTGAACAAGCAATATAGAAACCAACAAAACAGCAAAGGAGAACATAACAAGGATCCCCTGACACATGCGGATATTTGTTTGACAAAGTTCAAGGGGTTAGGACACGTTTGGAACTATGCTGTTAGAACGCCATGGCTTCCATGAGCTTCCCCCTCCCCCCCTACTTCGTCCACCTGGTGGTTATAAATAGGAAGTCAAACCCAAAAGAAAGAAAGAAAGTGGAGATTCGGTTCTTTCAATTGCCTTCACCCTTGCATTACCGTAGCAAAACGCCTAAAAGAACAGTAAAAAAATGACTCCTGCACCAATTATACAAACTGCCCCAGTGACTGCTGGTTTAAAGTTCACGCCAGCTGCTGATGGTAAAAAACACAAGTCGAGAGCTGCTGACCAGAAGATCAGCTTGACGACAGATGCCGCCAACGGCGACGTCAAGTTTGCCGACTGGGACAATTTCAAGTTTGCCCCCATCAGAGAATCAACCGTTTCTCGTGCCATGACCAAGAGGTACTTTGCCGATCTCGACAAGTATGCCGAGTCCGACGTTGTTATTGTTGGCGCTGGCTCTGCTGGGTTGTCTGCTGCGTATGTGTTGGCTAAAAACAGACCGGAGTTGAAGATTGCCATCATTGAAGCTTCCGTGTCGCCAGGCGGTGGATGCTGGTTGGGCGGTCAATTATTCTCGGCCATGGTCTTGAGGAAGCCTGCTGAGCAGTTCTTGGACGACTTGGGTGTTGAATACGAAGACGAAGGAGACTATGTGGTTGTCAAGCACGCTGCCTTGTTCATGTCCACCTTAATCTCAAAAGTGTTGCTGTTTCCCTCGGTGAAGTTGTTCAATGCAACTGCAGTGGAGGATTTGCTCACCAGGCGCGACGAGACCACCGGGGAGTTGAGAGTCGCTGGTGTGGTTACCAACTGGACTTTGGTGACTTTGAACCACAACAACCACTCGTGCATGGACCCAAACACCATCAACTGCGATATCGTGTTGTCGGCCGCGGGCCATGATGGTCCCTTTGGTGCCTTTTCGGCAAAGAGATTGGAAGAGTTGACCAAGGACACCCCTCCAGGCAAGTCTGGCTTTACCCGCTCTCCAATGCTCAGTTTGGACATGAACTTGGCCGAGGATGCCGTGGTCAAGGGAAGCACCGAGCGCCTCGACGGTGTTGTTTTCGCAGGCATGGAAGTGGCGGAAGTGGGTGGTTCCTGGAGAATGGGTCCAACATTTGGTGGAATGGTTTTGCTGGGCTTGAAGGCTGCTGAATCTGTTTTGAATGCAATCGACATTAGAAAGAAGCAAAATGCGTCATGTTACGGTGGAAGTGCTCAAACAAACTGAGTTTACTTTTATTCTATATAGATGATCTCTGCATTGAAATGAGATTCAAGTTCTGACTGTTTGTCCTCCTGTTTTCTCTGAGCTGCTACAAAACTCTCGTGGGAGACAGGACTGTCGTACCTGATTTGTATCTGATTGGTTGTAAAGTTCCCTTTGAATCTTTAATGGCACATTCCTCGTTGCGTGTTCTTCTTCTCCTACTATCTCTATTCTTTTGGCATCTCTGGATGTGGTGGATCGCGACGAGAGGCAGAGAAACAACAGGACTGCCAGTTATTTTTCGCCAGGCGGCAACGAAACGGACTCCAGTACTTAAGACTTTCCTCCTCCCCACCCTTGAAAAAGATTCCAAAATGGCTGAGATACTAAAGTATGTAGGGAAAGATAAGAGTTCAAGAACGGTAATTTTTTTATATACTGACTTTCAACTTCAGGCCCAAGAAAACCAATCCTAGAGGGATCCCCGAGGCACCTTTCATTGAAAAAGTTCTGGATGTGATCAAGGACCCCGAGAATGGGTTTCAGTCGATAATGTCTCAGTTCCAGCAGAGGCTACAACAATACAAGTACATGGAGTTGTCGAAACAGCAGCAGCTTGCGGACTTGAGCTCAAAGATACCTGATATTGAGAAAAATTTGGAGGTAATCAGTCAATTGATGGCGTCTCGCGCAAAGAAACAAGAAGATGACGATGACGATGACGACGATGACGACGATGACGAGAAAAAGAAAGAACTCACATTCAATTACGAACTCAATGATACGTTATACAATAAAGCTACAATTAGTGTGGATAAGCTTGACTCTGTCTATTTGTGGTTGGGGGCCGAAGTCATGTTGGAGTATCCGCTCGATGAAGCAGTGCTGCTTTTAAACGATAGACTTGCCAAAAACAAAGAGCAAAAAACCATTGTTGAAGAAGACCTCGATTTTTTGAAAGAGAATATAACCACGATGGAGGTCAACACGGCGAGATTGTACAACTGGGACGTGGAAAGGAGGAAGAAAGCCAAATCCTCTTAGATGAATATATACAGATAAAGATATATATTTTATTATTATTATCGTTATCAATGCTACGTTCTAAACGTGTCAAGAAACTGACTGCCCAAAGGTCTAACTGGTGTCTCCGCTCGTATTTGACTCTCTTGCTGCCTCGTCTCGTCCAAAATCTCGTCATTATCGTCAGGTTCCTCACTGTTGATTCTCAATTCGGCGCGTTCTGCAAACTGCCCATTTGGCACTGACTCGTAGCCTCGACTGAAAACGCGCTGGTGGAGGTAATGCACCGCCAGAGTAAGCGTCCTTCTTGGGTTGACCAGCAACTGGAATACAAATCTTGGTATGAGCCACGATGAGCCACCTGGTAAAAGGTCATACGAGTGCAATTTCCCAATAAGCAAACCGACAACCCCTGGGATGATTGACCTAATTCCATTGTTTAGTAATAGCATGGTGTATATTATGTGGATCGGGAACTGGTTACTGAGCGTCAACTCTTTACTAGAGGCTTTTTCGCCCACATTTTCGTCTTCTGCATTGGTGGCCGGTTTTCGAAGCAAGATCTTGAAGTAGTAACAGACGGGGATATTGACCGTGTACGATACATACAACGAGGACAATATTCCAACAGGCCCCGGTATAACTTCATTGAACATCGTCTTTCCATAGGCCATCTCGCCTTGGAAGTTCAGGATAAGTAGTTTAATTGCAAATGCCAAATAGTTGACAACCAACTGGCCAACTAGCATGAACAAAACACATGCAATTGCATTGTAGACGGCAAACAACACAACGATCGACAAATACTTCCTCGAGCCATAGAATCTCTCCAACACTTTGAACTGGAACCACAAGAGCGCTGCTAGCAAATAGTCCGACTCATTCACCACCGATAATTGATATGTTAACACTCTCCACACCTGAAGATACTCCAGCAAATATGGATCTATTATTAGGTAAACAACGTATTTTATCGATAGTATCGACAACACCAAGGGCAAGATTGTGGATACAATGCAGACAACTTTCGTCACGGGCGTATTAGTGAAGCCTCTTATAGGCGTTAGCTGCGTCATGATTTCTGTGTGAAAAAGAATCTCGAGCTGTATGCTATTGTCATGGTGGAGGTGAGGGAAGGTGAGAGGGCGATATTGGATCTCGTTCACATTACTAGAACCATAGAAAAAACGGCAAACGAAATTGCGCTCATGGATGTTAATGTCCGAGTCACGTGCAAAAGGACATGGCCTACTTATTATCAACCTACACGAAGATGTAAAACATATCATTTTTTGCAATCTCTTGACATTGCAGATATAGTGTTGTGAAAGTGCAGTCAAATTGCTTCTCAAAGAAGTCTTTTTTCGAAAAGATACAGAGAGAGGTATAAAGCAAATTTGAGATGATCAAGTGCTCACTCTCTGGTGATTTTGCTTGGAATTGCCGCAAAATTTCATAAAACACTAGAAAAGAATACTTGCAAACTCTTCTTTACATCTGAATAAAATCAAAAGTTCATCAATTCTGTAACAAACGCTCATTACACCGCTTTCTCTTTTAATAAGGTACTTCTTGATATTACTCTGCATTTTCGGTTTTTTTTTTCTAATTTATCAACAAACTGGTTCTTTGAGGAACAGAGTACTGTTCAAAGTCACACAAAGAAGCTTCATAGCTCCAAAACTGGTCCAAGTTTTTCAGATGCTCTGGACTCGTGGTGAAATTGGCTTTATTGTACGGGCGGTCTGAAACTCCAATAAAATAGCCATTGGCGTCAGAAATGGAGCTGCCCGTTTCTTTGGTGTAATGAATAGCATAAGCATCTGTCACACGAAACCTAGGAGAATTAAAAGGGTACCTACCCCATAAAGTCGCCTTTTTGGCTTTTGCTCTTTCCTTGCCGTCACTAGACATCAAATACTCGCGGATAACCGAGTCATCGCTTACAGACCAACATTTTTCGATAGAGATTGACCGCAACCCACAATAGCCCACCTGGCCCTGGTTGATCATCCACTGGACGAAATCCGTGACAATCTTGAGGACATGCAAATGGCTCTCCTCCAAGGATTCTCCATATTGAAAGCCAAAACTCGTATACTGACCAAGTCGTATAACGGCACTCAAGCTTTCTCGCAAGCTCTGCGACATGTGGGGCCCGACAATGGCGCGGTCAACAATTGCAAAATGTCTTCTCTCCTGCAATGGTTTCTTCTCTGCCAGCTCTAGCCTCAACGCCAAAGTCGACGGGTCGAAATTTAGCATGTCCAACACGCGAATGTCGACAGTGAAGGAGGAAAGGTCTCCAAACATTTCCAAGATCTCGTCACCTGAAAACCCGGGGTTTAGCGAGGACTGGTTCTGGTTCAACGACGAAACAATCTTTCTTCTTTTCAGCCGAATCATTAACTTTTTCAATTTTGCATTTTTGGCTATTGCCCTCAACAAGGAAATGGTCTCCAAGTATTTGATCGTGTATGGATTGTCCAAGATCAAAAAAAGGTCCTCGAGTTGATTTGGGCCAGCCTCAAACTTGTTGATGATGTTTCTTGTACCGCCATTCAGCAAAAAATCGTTGCTGAAATCGAGGAAAAGATCGAGCCGCTTCAAACTCGGAACGGTATCCAACAACGCGGGCGAGAGCGATAACGTTTGAGCGTGCGTTGCAAGGTACTTGATTTTGGTCAAACTGCTCCCACTCTCTGGAATTGCCGAGCTGAGCCTCTGGTCCAAGATCTTCAAATCCGTCAAATTGGGAAATATCTTGAGATCCCCGTTTTTCAAGATGTCGTTATCACACTCGAGGAACCGAACAAAATAGCACATGCATAGTTCCTTTTCGTAGCGGCTCTTGCGGGCTCGCGGTTCCTCCAGCTCATCAGCTGGGGATTTAACCTTTTTCGCTGCCGGTTCGCCAACCCTGCAATTCAGAACGTTGCGGCCAACCAATTCAATAAAAAACTGCCTCTGATAAGCCCTCTTATCGCTGTATAACTCCTGCAGCGCTGGATTGCAAAGTATGCTGTCAACTTGATTCAACCTCACCAAGCTCATTTTTTGAAATATCACCTCGCCCACGACTCGCCTCAACGATGTGCAAGTGGATGAAAGAGACAACAAATCGGCGTAGCAGTCGCCGCACTCTATACTGTTTTGAACATAAACATGCGACGGGATCGGGTTTTCGGGATGAACAACATTTGCGCTTATTCTGCCGTCCGAAAGCCAATAAATGACCCTGTGGATGATTTCAGACGGTAAAACTTCAAACTGGATGGACATCTGGTTTTATCTTCTGGAAATTATCCATTCACCCAAATCGTCAAGGACTTTTGAGAAAAAGAGCCTTTGCTCAGTCAGCCACAATTGAAAACCAGGTGTTTTTTTTACTGTATTTATGGTTGATTTGACAATCGGAATCAAAAACTGTTAAAGTTGCTCCTACATGGGGAGTACCACGTACATGTGTTAAAAAGGACAACAGAGCCGCCCGAGGTACACGTTTGGAAGGATAAACCCTGTCAACCGCAGAATACGTTTCACATTCATATTCAAAACACATGCGCTTTTTCATTTTTACTTCAAGAGCAGAAATACAACTTTCGATTGCATGAAACATATAGTCACAACGTCAACTAATATACATAAAATTAAGGGGAGATTTCGTATTTGAGGGTTTTTTTTTTCAAATATACACCTTATACCTTGAAACCTCTTGATCTTCTTCTACCTCTAGCTCTTTCGAATTTTCTGCCCTTGGACAAGATTCTTGGAGCTTTACCCTTGTGAGGACCGAAACCAAAGTGTCTAACAGCTTCTCTGGCGTTTCTTGGACCTCTGACAATCAAGGTGTTTTGACCTTTTGGAGCTCTTAAAGCCAATTGGTCCAAAGTGATGGCTTCACCGCCGTTCTTCACGATTCTAGCCTTGGCACCGGCAGTGAATCTCAAAGCGGCAACGGTGGTCTTTGGGAATTCCAACAATCTGTTGTCATCGGTAACGGTACCAACAACAACAACGGTCTTTTCAGCAGCACCCTTTTGCTTGAGGGCACGTGAGATTCTTGAAACCGAGACTGGTGGTCTGTTGACCTTGGACAAGAACAATGATCTCAAGATAACCTTGTTGAATGGAGCATCAGTACGACCTGTAAGAAAAAAAAAAAGAAAAAAGTTAGTATACCCATACTGGTGTCTGCTCAGAAGACGCGCTTTTGATTTTCTCCCCCCGAACCCAAGGCTCGAAAAATGCACTCGCAGATAGTATTCGTGACGACTGATGAGTTGGAGGGACAAGACGAAGGATCTGGTGGATTCTGAACAGAAAAAAATGAAGAAATACCCTCTTTTTCTTTCACAATCAGCCGGCGCTAGCAGTTTTCGATAATATGTCCATTATCCTGCTAGGAAGTCGCCGTGTGTTTCGTGTATGTGTGATTTGATGATTCAACATCCACAACACTAGAACCTCTCCGTGCTCATCTCATCCCCTTGTTGAGCCCAAAAAACAAGTCGTTCACGATTCACATTCTTTTTTCGTATGGTAAATGGTGAAAATGACATCTTCTGATTTTTTGTTCCAAACATCTTCTACATACGAGCCAAGAAGGAGTACAATTTGACCAACAATTGCAAGTAGACGTTGTCTGACTTTGGGGCCTCTCTGTGACCTGATCTGATGTGTTGTTTGCTGGTGTGATCTCTACCCATCTTTGACTATTAGTGACTTTGGTCTTGTGCTAGGGACGGAATATCTGAAAGGTGATGGAATATATTGAAAAATTTGTCCCCTTGGCTACACCACACACAGACCTGTGCGCACCGTAATGCTCTGCACTGTGGAAAGCAGGCCAAAAACACGTGAAAATACACACCTGCGCGGGCTATAGCCCTAATGACTTTCACCAGCTTCGCTACCATACGCGCGAGTGAAAAAAGATTGAAAACTTGTAAACCACATTCTATCAACTACTTGCCCCTTTACTCGACTTGATTCCTTACCGATAATAGAGACAAATATCAGACATGCCAGGTGTATCAGTTAGGTATGTCAGTGGAGGTCAATAGACGCCATTAATAGTGCATTTTTTTTGCCAATCCAGGGAAACTCGTGGAATGATATAAGTCTGTCGTGGTGGACGGAAAGAGCTCGGGGGAATGGGTGAAACCACCCGCAGCTCTTGTGCAAAACTCAACCTCAATTGAATCAGTCTTGAATTCAAGTTGATTTTTTTTTTGTTTTGTTAGCCCCCTCCCCGTGTTGTGCTCAACATGGTTTATATCATTTTTTGCCTGTTGCTGGAAGAATTCATAAAAATTGCTTTGCATTACTAACAGGTTTCTTTTTTCTTTCAACAGAGACGTTGACGCTCAAGAATTCATCAACGCTTACGCACAATTCTTGCAAAGACAAGGTAAGTTGGAAGTTCCAGGTTACGTTGATCTCGTCAAGACCTCGGCCGGTAACGAATTGCCACCACAAGAAGCCGAAACTTGGTTCTACAAGAGAGCTGCTTCCATTGCCAGACACATCTACTTGAGAAAACACGTTGGTGTTGGTGCTTTGAACAAATTGTACGGTGGTGCTAAGAACAGAGGTTTCAGACCACACAAGCACGTTGACGCTTCAGGTTCCATCAACAGAAAATGTGTTCAAGCTTTGCAACAAATTGGTGTTTTGGAAATCTCCGAAAAGGGTGGTAGAAAGATCTCAGAAAACGGCCAAAGAGATTTGGACCGTATTGCTGCTCAAACTTTAGAAGACGACGAGTAAACGTGACGAACTGCTGTTTTGCTTTATTAATATCAATATTAAAGACGAGCGATTTTAAAAAAAACCCTGTATACTAGTTTCATGTAATGCATTAATTTTTTTTTTCTATATAAAATTTACCTGTCCAAATTGTTCTTTCTATTTTTCATTCTACTATAAATAAAGTGTCTTTCTTTTTTTTTTGGTCAGATTTGCAAATACTTGGTCACCGTGGATGCGGCATAATTAGCAATCCGTTCCCTGTTTGCCCTTCCTAATTCTTCTTTCAAACCAAGCCATGAAAGTGGGATCTTGTCCGGTAATGAGTTGATCCAGCTGGTGAATGTTTTCAAGTCCCTGCCATCTGGCAATTCCAATTTCTCACCCAGCGCCTCGGTGTATTTATTCTCAATGACACTGAAACCCGACTCGAGCGAATTATGATTGAACAACTTATCAGCGAGCTCCTTGATACAACACTTGTCTTTCTCTGAGCTAAATTTGCCTCCATATATGATGTCACTGATCATAACTCTGATCAGCGACCACGGAATTTGCTCAACACTGTTAATCTCGTCAAGCACTTTTGAAACAATGTGAACCGCGCTCTTGAAATCAGACTCGTTGAGATCGTGGTGCTGCTCAAAAGTTAAAGGAACGTAAACCAGAATTTCCATTAAATGTCTGTGGAACCATGTGAGCAACAAAAATACATGCAACGCAATAAAACTGTTTCCTCCTCCCCGCGTTTCAACCTCCAGGATGGATGAAAATAACTCAGCAAACGAGTTTTTAAAAGACTTGTCGTTTTCAATGCGAAGAACTTTGCTTCGGCTAATCAATTTTTCAGGAATAACAGATTCAGAGCTGCACGTCAAGATCAACTTGGAACCCGCGTGGAGCTTCAAGTTCCCAATCATTGTGTCCAACTGAGCAAGCCACGAGGGCGACATCTGAGCGTTTTGAATAATGACCCATTTTTGGCTCTTTTCCGCTTCCTTTAATTCTTGATTAGCTACGTTTGAGCTTTCCAAAGATCCCATCGAAATAACCACCGTTTCCACCTTTTCAACTTCTGCAATGTCGGTAAACTTGTAAGTGGCATCGAAATCGTCACTAGTGGTGCCCATGATTATTTGAGTCTCTTTGCTTGCGAGCCACCACTGTAAGCTGTACTCGGAGTCAAAAGTCGAACGAATCAATCTCACTGGCCTTGTTAGCTCATCAATAAATCCCAAGACGTCCGGCTCAGCTTTGCTCAATTCTTTATATAATGCATCAAGTAAACTTGCATCTTGTGATTCTTTTTGAATCGGGGTCTCTGGCTCGGCTATGTTTGACGGCTGCGAGCAAATCCTCAACAATTGATCGATTTCCCATTTGCTTGAAGCACCACCATCAACCTCAAATCGCAAAGCAAGGACTATAAACAAAGCAAGACTCACTTTGTCAGGGTATTTCAATGATGCCGCATACGTTTCAAACAATTCCTTGCAAAACCTGAGAGCAATTGTCTCATCTTGCTTTTGGCCCTTGATGATCTTGGCGAATACAGACAGAAAGTTTCCATAAGGAAGGGAATAGAATCTTGAAAGGAGAACGAGATGCTGTACTTGCGAAAACACTCTAGATACTTGTCTCGCGGCACTCCTAAACAGGGTTTTAGCCGAATCGATCTCGTCCACAATTTCATCGGCAGCCTGGAGCTGCTTATTTATCTCTGATGATTCTGCTTTGATGACTTCTAGCGATTGAAGAACATTGTCGTTTTCAAGAATGTTATCAGCGGTTTGCGCCAACGAAAGCAAGAGCTCTTCCTCCAACTTTTCCAATCGGATTCTCAACTCTCCATTTGCCCTGTTGATTTCCGCACAACGTCTTTCGAGACGTGGGTTAAACTCGCGCAAGGCAAGATCGAGGGCCATGTTCTCCAAGCTGCCTGTGGAAACCGAGAAATTGATAATACTGACTCTTGACATCACCAAGTTTGGCAAAATGATACGCGTCTGTTTAGTAAACATAATGAGCCTGAATTTCGGATTGTAATCCGTCCAGTTACCTCCCAATTTGACCGTCAACCTTCCACCGGTCCTCCTAACGTCTCCTCTCAAAATCTGGTCGAGGATAGGATTATAGTTTTCGCAATCGTCAACTAATAATGTACCTCCAAAGCGTAGTGCATTTTCCAAAGCACTCAAGAATCCATCACTCAGGAAACTGGTCACTGCCACCATTTGTTCACTCCTGGATTTAAGAACAACTTGAAAAATTTCTCCGCTGGGGTCTATAACAAGTGGGAAGGTACCGGTCTCCAACAATGCTATATTGCTTTTATTGAGAAAATTGTCTGCCAAACCCATTGATAAGTAATTTTTCATCTTCACAGAGTCAAGCAAGTACTCGGAAAATGCAATGTTCTTGTCAAAGGCAATGCCGGCACGAATGAGACACTCCTGCCAAAGCATGCGCAAGTCCAACCGGCTCTTTTCATCAAATGGGCCTGCATATGTTACAAACGCCGCCACTAGTAACGCATCCCCGACCAACTGGACACTTTTCTCTTCAAAAGCGCTAATCGACTCCTTCCACCGCGACTTTTCACTTGCCAAATTCTGGATCAACAAGGTGCTTCGGTTGATTTTCTGTTCCACACTCGCTAGCTCGGTTTTCAAGTTTTCCGTTTGTCTGATCAACTCGCTATACTCGTACTTGGATTTTTCAATCTGTTCTTCGAGCTCTTTGATCATCTCGTCAATAGCAATCAACTGGGCTCTAGTCTTTATCGAGCGCTGCTCCAACTTTTCCACTTCGTAGCGCAAGGGACCAACTTTTGTTAATATCTTGGCATAAGAAACTTGAGCGCGTACCCATTCGAGTAGCGGTCCGCACGCTTTACTGGCCCGGTGGACTGCTTCGTAGGTGAAATCACTTCGTGACAAGTATACTTCTTCCATGTACTCGCGAAGCTCGGGTGTCAACTCTGTCTCGCAGTTGTAGTTCACAATGTTGGCTATAAAGTCATCGCTCCGGACGGCCAACTGTACATCTCTCCAGCTGGAAACATTGTACCCCAACAAAATGCAAACAGACTCCATGGTCACCTTCACCGCGTTGGGAGGATTCGACATGCTTCGAATCTCGGTGAGATGCTGCTTTTTGATATTTTGAACTCCGCGTTGGGCTTCGAGAACCGCTGGCTCGGCAGATCGTAAGTCTCGCAACACCTTCTCCCTCCTGGATTCAACTTCAACCTCCTGTTTGGCTAGTTCTGCTTGCATCTCTATTGAAAACTCCTGTTTTCTTTCTGCCTCGTTTTGGTCCACAAGCATCTTGTCCAAAGTAGAACGAGCTTCTTTATTCTTGGCGTTCAATAGATCTCCCTTAATTTTGAGCTCTTGTCTCATTTTGTCAACTTGAGCAACGGTTTCTCTCAATTTGTCAAAACCAAGCACCAAATGCCGTTGCCTCTCCTCCAACTTAGATTGCTTGTGACGGCAAAAGCCAGTGAAAATCTGCACCAAATTCAAAAACTGGGCCGGAAATACTTGTGTGTTTTGAACATTCTTGTGGAATTTGATCAAAGTGTCAATCACCGCCTCGGTTAAGCTTGAGGTGTATTTGTTTTTCTGGTCAACGCTAGGCGACAAGGTCGTCACCTCACTAACTAGCATGGGCAATGCAGAAACCTCTGAAAATGCTATACTGTGTAAACAGCTGTTTGACCAGTCACCCATCCAGCTGAGAACGCACCTATTGAACAATGCGGGCGAAGACAACACTTTTTGGGTCATAGAATGCTGCTGGGAGTTGCTCATTGTGAAGATAACATGCAAATTGCGACTCAATTGTTCAACAAACCAATTGTACAACTCTGTATCACTATCAAACAAGAGCCCTTGCATTTGCGACGTTTCAAGACATTTGTTCATGAGCAACGCGTGATTGTCGCCTTCGAATAGTCCTGGCACCTCTGCATTCGCGAGCAAGATATTCATCCTTTCGATAAAAGACGCTTCCACGACACTTGACTCGTCAATCAAGAAACAGATTCTCTCACCATTCAAGCAACGAAGCAATAATTTTCTCAAAATGTCATCGAAATCATTCAATGTGAATCCGGTTCTGACTGCAAGAGATTCGACCTTCAATCCATTGATCCAAGCAGCAAATTTAGCGAGCGTCGACTTGCCGCTCGACGACGGCCCAACCAAAATCATGTGGCCCTGCGGTTGCTTAAGTACCCTGTCAATCCTCAAAAGATGATCTAGGGAGTCCTCGTGCAACACTAGTTGGACTTCCGTCTCTTCTTCATTGTACACTCTCAATCGTTCCCGCACAAATGGCTGCAACTCGCGCTTGCTGACTGACTGATAGTTGAGCGTCAACCAATCACTAAAAAGCACGGGACTTTTAAAACAGACGGACAAGTCCACGTTGGGGAAAAACTGGCGCGCAACTGCTTGCATAATTTCCATGGCCAGAGCCCTTTCATCTTCCAGGCTCAATCTATCGCTAAACAATCTCAACCCTTCGTGATACCATAATCGCAAAAATCCTGGTAGATCCAGATAAGCCACTTGTTTCGTCCCTTCTAGCAATCCTCGACTCCATCTCGTGAGTTCTCGTGGTGAGTAAACATAATGAGCTTGAGATGATGCTTTAAAAAGGTCCTTTGACCGCTGATAAACTTCGATCGATGCTGCTGTGAGCTCTCTAGCAAACCCACTTAAGCGCGGGGAAAGTTTGAGCACCGCGCTGT
Organism: Lodderomyces beijingensis; assembly: GCF_963989305.1. NCBI lineage: Eukaryota > Fungi > Ascomycota > Pichiomycetes > Serinales > Debaryomycetaceae > Lodderomyces > Lodderomyces beijingensis. The sequence goes on from NC_089973.1 coordinate 580,044, forward strand.
TGATAGTTTGATAAATACGCTGTAGGGACTCCCGCGCTGGATAGTCAACCATGATTAAACATACTCGACGCATAAAAGTCTCGCTTAGCTCGTATCTACCCGTGTCAGTTGGTGGATTGCATGCTCCCACAAATTGAATATTTTGCAAACTGATCCATTGCAAGTCTTTTGTCCTCCAAAACCCATTGTGTTCCATCATCTGCCTGATCAATGCAATCACAGTCTGAGTGCCAAACTCGTCTGTTTTCGGGAGGTTGATTTCATCGCAAAACACAACAACCCATTTGCCGTCGACTTTAGGGCAAAGCAGAATTTTCCCATTGACCCTCCTGTGTTCGCAAAAGCTCTCCAACGATGCAATTAGAGACTCTGGTAATGTTTCCTTGGAAAAATTGAGAGAGAGCAAGTCCAAGTTGGGTGCCTTAGCTAGTGCCCTCATGAGGGTCATTGTTTTCCCCGACCCGGGAGGACCACACAAGAGCAATGGTTTATGTGCTGCCAACATTGAGTGCATCAACTTTTCGTGCTTAACCGTGTCGGTAGTCGGTATTATTATCTTTGGATCTCCCACCTGGTGAGGCTGCAAATCCATCTGCGCCCCAAGCTCGGTATTGAGCGATATCCACTCGCCAGTTGGTGGTGCAGCTGAAATCTCAAAATCTAGCACACTTTCATTGGGAAAGTCCAAACTGTCGAATGGCGGATGCTTTCTCAAACTCAATTCGAAATTCATCCTGTCTTTCGCGGTGCAGTCACCTGCAAAGCCCCAGACAGCACAGCTAAATACAATCTTGAGGACTATTGATGTAATGTCAACTTCGTTGGAATCGATATTAAATGACGTGACCATTTGCTTCAAATGGGTTTTCAATAAAGCACCAAAGGAATCGACAGACCTTTGGAAAGAGTACCTCATAATGTGTGCATGTTCTCGAGCTAGGGAATCTAAACCGGTCATAAGCAGGTGTGTCAACACGCGCTTCAATTCCAGCGAAAAAAGCGCCCGCAGTGTCAAAGTCGAACTCACATTCGAACTCACATTCGGACTCAAACTCAATCTCTCCTTTGCTGTAACCTCGCCAGTTTCATTGATATGGGTAATGACATCACAAAGGAGCTTTGTGCTTAATGAAGAAGGAGCAACTACCAGATTGTCGAACCAGACCATGCCGCATCTACTGATTGTCGCCAATGTCGCGCTATCAAGACTTGTAGTCTCAAACACTAGACGAACATTGGCCGGAAGATGGAGACGTTCTCCATTGGGTAAAGTTAAAATTCTATTGTCATCCAAAACACTGTTTAAATTCTCCACCCAGACAGGGTCAATGTCGCCGTCAAATACAATCCAGATTCGCTTGTGCATCTCCCCGCGCAGATTCTCCTCGATCCTGCGCAAAATGCTGGTGAAAAGACCATCGGTCCATTGCTTTGTAACTTTATCGAATCGACCGTACAAATGGTTCTTGGAAAGGCCCTTTGGGTTGATATTGATGGAGTAGTGCTCAATTTCCTCCACTTTGCTGAGAGCCTCTAAAACCATCTTGAGAATCGTGGATTTCCCGCACCCTGACTCCCCAACCATGATGATCCCGTGGTGAGCTATTTGAATTTTGGATAGCTGCAAGGCTTTCTTGATGAATTCTTCTTCGGCAACAAGCTCATGCTTTTCACAATACCTCCTAAGCTCAAGAATCAACTTATCCTCGCCCTCATCTGAATCCCAAGAATGTGAAATACAGTACTTCTTTTTCACCTCGTCGTAGATTACTCTATCCTCCATCGTCAATCTGGGAACGATCAAGTCGTCCAAACAACGTACAGCTATACCCATCTCCAGCATACTCTTTTCCGAATGCTTGCCATTGGCAATCTGGGCTTGAAGAATCTGGCCGCATCGATTAACAGCACTTTTGATGGCACGTAGCCCAAAATCGTAATGCTTTTGTTTGGAGGCCTTCGCCTGCAACTCATTAAATACTTGAACAATTACCTCGGATAGCTCGCTTGCAGATTCAAACGTTTCGGATGTAAGTAACACTTGTGCAATTATTTGGCTATCTGGCTTGAACATCGAAAAGCCTCTAAAGAGTTTTTTTAAATTTTCTGGAAGCTGAGACCGACCACTATACCCAGGATTCATGGTGACAAATAGTGCTGTTTCCGGGTGTAGTGCTGATTCGAGCCCGGAAAGGCTAACAGTTTGGTCGCGGTTTCGCAAATTCACTTGGATTGATGTAATCAAGGACGAAACTGCACTCAAATTATGCTCCTCGAGTCGATTAAACTCGTCAAAGCAGGCCCAGGCGCCCACTCGACAAAGACCCGAAAGAATCCTGCTGATGGACTGAAAGTCGAATCGTTCGTCACAACAAAAGACAATCACCATTTTGCCCAAGTTTTGACCCAATGCTTTCACAGACTCTGTTTTGCCCGTACCCGCGGGTCCAAATGAGGAGCCGCCTTGATTCATTGACAAGGCTTGGGTCATCGCGACAAAGCACTCATCGATAAGCGGTGTGTAAGCTAATTTTTCAGGATTACCAATGTACTCAAAGCCGTATTCAAATTCGGTAAATGCTTGTTTCACAACAAGGCGTGGTCGACCATCAGAACTCGGGTGGTTTGTTTTAAAATAGAATCTTTGATACATTGTCCACCTTGAAACGCGTTCCAAAACTGTTGGTGCCGACTGCACCACCGTGAGGATTTTCTGCTGGTGTAATATTTCAATGCTTAGATTACGAAGCTTGCGCTGCGTCAAGAAACCTGGTGAAGTTCGCGATAGTCTAATGATCCGCTTGAGCATCGTTTCAAGCACGTCTCCGAGGCGAGAGGGGTCCAGTTTGGTGCTGTTCATTAGGGGCATATCCTCGGCATATTTCTCCTTCTTCTCCGCTTCCTCCACCAAGTTTGTAAACAGAACTTGCATCAATAAGATGAGAATCTGGCCGGGGAGCTTGTTGACAAGGGGCGCCACGTCTGCTTGTTCATCCTTAAGAATCGTTTCCCAGCTTCCAATATATTCACCTAGCAACTGAGCTAGGGACAAGCGAACTTGATCTTCCAACTCGCTCAACCACTCGTGCAAATAAGTAAACTTGTCCAATTGAACCGGGGTAACTAAAGACAATTTTTCGTCGCCGCTAGCTACAGCAACAATTGCATTTTCTTTTTGATTGTAGATCACCAGCTCGACCCCGCCAAACATTTTTTTCAAATGCTTGTTGATTCTCGACATGTCATTAGAAGTGCCAATTAATTCCAACAAGTCGTCATTCCCAAGAAAGAAAAATCGCGGGTAAATGTTCCTTTGGGACTCCAAGTATTCAGCTAACGATTTCTGTATTTTGGTTAAAGTGTCCAAAAATTTCAGCATCACCCTGTGCAGGTCCAGGATCAAAATGATATCAATAACTTGGTCAAATTTATAAACCCGTTTCACTAGCGCGAGAAACTCAAAAGTGAGGTTTTGGAACCGGGCATGCTCAGCGGGGAGGATGGTTTTAACGTCGCTTTTGTCGTTGTTGCCAAAGATTCCATCCAACTCGATCCACTCCCGCTGAACATCGATCCAAACGTTGCATATGGAAAACAACGCAGCTATCTTGGTGTCGAGATCCCAAATCTCTTTCTCAAATGGAGCATGGTGTGGCGACTTTTTCATCAAAGTGAGAGAATTCAAGTCCTGCTCACAATGGTCGAGTATCGCGTCCCAGTTTTTCACAAGCCGGCACTTGTTTTCATAGTTGAATAGCTCAAGTGCAGCGTGCTCCCATGACTCTCGTATCTTTTGCACGCTTTCCTCAATAGCTCGCTCATCACGAGCCTGTTCTAAAATATCTTCCACAATTTGGCTTTGGAAATTGGAAGCCAAGTTTAAACTCCAAATATCACCAACAGTCAAGTTGCTCGGTTTCAACAGCGAACCGAGTTGATTGAGTAATTTCTCCCAATGTCTCGGCTTCATCACGGCAGAGTTTAATTCAACTAGCTTGGGCTGAGCTTTCAAAAAGGTCTTGACCTGTATTTTTATTTCTTCAACCGCTGAGTATTGTCGCACGTTAGCCGGGAGGTCTCTAGCAAAAGCCAGAAGACTATCGAGTCTCTGACGCAAAGCATGCGAGTCTAGATTGGCCAAAGGTATCAATTTCAACGCCTCTACTTCTTCCCAAAGGACATGTATCTGAGACCACACTTTTTTCAAGGCGTCTACCTGATCTGATAGCGAGACAGGTTCCAGATGCTCTTTAAATGCATCAAAGCCAAAATAGACCGATATGCTTTTCATTGTGGCGAGATACGACCTCAAATTGTCATTGCGCAGCTGGTATTCATTGAGTTGGCTTATTGCGTACGCGGGCGTCAATGTTCCTGAAATTGGTTTATTTGCTTCCCAGTCCTTGCCAAGAGCTTGAATTGACTGCATTGTCTTGTCTATTTCTCCCTTGGTTTTCGTTGCGAGAAATTCCAAGTTTTCTTTGAAAAGCAACTCTTTTGTTTCAAGAAGGGCCGAGATCAGACACAAGTGGTTCTCCAATTGCTCAGTAAACAACCAATCAGTATGGAAGTTGAATCTCTTTTTGCGAAGGAAAAGCTGAATCTCTTTGAACCCGTCAACTAGTTTCCCCCAATGGTCAAAGTTCAAGCGCAGTGTTATTATTTCGCCAACATCAGCAATGAGTTTAGGAGCATCCACATCGAGTTTAAAAGCACTAAGCAAACTTTGTCTCGAAGTTGCCAACTCTTGCTCAACCGAGCGAACCAAAACTTTGAGCCTGTGGGCAAAATGGCTGAGCAAATTTTTCGAAAACTTATCAAAAGAGATCGACATCTTACTCAGGATTCGACTGGAGTTGATTGCGAAAAGACCATTAAATTGCTTTGATTCTGAGTCGTCCACGAGCGACCCATAGTCGTAAATATCTCGCACAGTTTCAAACCAGCGAAAAATGTCCTTACTGGGATCAAGCAACGAATCCAACTCTGCCGCGTCGTCAAAATTCAAACTGCACAAGTTTACCAACACCCTCCATTTGGCCAAATATTCTTCCCCTTCTCGAAAGAGGTTGGTAATGTGAATGAAAACGCTGTTTATGGTCGCCTGAGTGTCGGGAACGCAAACCACCATTTTCTCAAACAGAGTTGCCTCTGGGGCATGGACATGGGAGTTTGCCGAATCAGCGCCTAGTAGCTTCTGCTCGAGCACAACTTCGATCAAACTTTTCACGAATGCAAAAGCCGAGTATTGTCCTTCAGTCAACGAGGGAGAACATATCAAAGCTTCGTCCTCGAATGTTAGTTGGTGTTGAGATATGGAAAACTCTTGGATATATCCTTCAATTTCTTTCATATCCAACTGCTGGTCATGGTCTCGCAAAGTTAGTCCAAGATAAACAGACAACTGCCCTTTCAATCGAGTACTCAACGCCTGTACAATTTCGTTGTTGGCAATTTTGATAATCATCTCCGTCCATTCACCTTCGTCAAAAAGGTCCAAAAGCCTTTCCTGAGTTTGGTTCAAAACCAGTGCAAACACTTCTTTATCAAACTTGGCAGTTTTCAAATCGTGAATCCGTTGCTCCAAAAAATGTAAAATGTTTGTTACTTTTGAATTTTGGAAATAAATCGAATCCAAAATCGCTCGAATTTCTTTAACGCATCTCAACGACTTCATTTCCACGAGTGCGTCGCTATGGATCAAGGAGTCATCATGCAGTTTGAGAAAGTTTACCGCTCGCGACAAATGAGCCCATTTTACCAATGTCAAATTACCAACTAAACCGGTCAATTGGTGGATCAATTTAGTTGAAAACAAACGGCAATATTCGCTTTTCGGACCTTCCAGAAATGCGCTTTCAAAGATAGACTTTATGGCGTACAATTGATCGGAAATCTCCACGGCCAAGGGCAAAATCCGGCATATCTTGTGCGACTCAACAAGCACAGAATGCGGCATCGTCGCGGGGCCCGAGTGTTTGATTAGATTCAATTTATGCCACGACTGAAGCGACTTCAAATCAGAATTTAAAACGATTTGGTAATTGCCCAAAACGTCCCTAATTTCCACAACGGTTTCCGTTTCTTGAAAAATTTTATTTGCCGCTTGTAAATCTTTATCCATCATGACTTGAAACAATTCGTCGGGGTTTCTTGATGCCAAAATGCTTTTAGACAATGCTTCAATGCGCGGACCCACCGAGTATTTCATCCAATCGGGTCCAATCATGAATTCTAGATTGGTCCTGTAGTATCCGACTCTAGACGCAAGACTTTTACTATTTACAACCTGCGTCAACGTGTCGCCATCGCTCTCACTAGCTGTAACTTTGAGAGCTTGAATTTCTCGTAAGGCACTCCCAAGGATTGACAATTTCTGTGAGTCGTTGATTGGGATTGGCAAATTGCCTGAGAGTACCCCATTGCTTTCGCTTTCGCCTTTGTCTCTGTCCTTGTCCTTGTCTTTATTTTTGTTTTCGCCTAAGCCCTCGCTTGCAACTTTAAACTGGCGAAAGACTTTCAAGTAATCAATAAACAGCGTCGCTTGCTCTAAGAATAGATTCATTTTGGTCGCCCATGATCCATACACAACATTGAAGGTTTCCATATAAGTCCTCTCATTCACTGTCCAAAGAATTTCGGCTTCGCGTGCAGGATTCACGGGATTTAACGAAAGTATGTGTTTATTGTACGCCTCGGTCAATTTTGACGCATTCAGGGACGATTCATCTTTGGAGAATGTGATTTTCAAGTACGATAAAAGAGCCTCGTGTCTATTGCGAAAAGTGAGCAAATTGTCGAGCAAATTTCGCAAGTGATCTAGATTTCTTTGCTTGAGCGAAACCAATTTATGCTTGTCTTTTGACTTACGTGCTAGTTCCCTTAATATGTTTGAAAGAAATTTGAGATTATCCTCGATGTTGCTCAAGATCTTTTGATACTCATGCACTGTACGTGAAAGCACATGCAATGGGATCGACATAACACTGGTGGCTGAGGCTAGCACTCGAAACTTGTCGATGATTTCCTTCAATAATAGTTCAATGGCCTCTTTTGCTCTTTCTGGCGTTAGAAAAGTCAACTTTTGCTTTAAATGGGAGAAAAGTTGCGTTACCACTTGTTGAAAATTTTGCAACTGCGGGTCATCATTTATAGCCAAAAGTTCATTTATGGGAAGCTCTCGGAGGAAAGAGTTTAAAGAGGCAGCTTTCTTTGTCATTTCACTGATGCCCGTATCGTTTTCAAAGCTAATGGTGACATGAAATCTCCTGGCCCTGCTCAAGATTTCCATTGTCAATTTGATTTCAGGTGACTGGATCTGCTTCTGGAGCGAAATGAGGGCATTTTCCATTTGAGACCAGAATCGGACTTCTTCAATCATGGAATTGCCGTCCCCAGGTCTATGATCAGCTTGAGTGACGGCTTGGATTTGCCTGACCCACTCGTTTGTGATGGTTGTTAGCTCGTTGAGGAAGTCAGAGTCAGCCAACAACTCCGTGATTGATTCCCCTTGGACTACGGCCCTTTTGATCTTGGCATGAGCGCTCAGTAACAAGTCTGGCGCTTGAATGTGGGAAATGGAGTGCTGCAAGGAAGCAGTCAACTCTGCAAACTTTTTTCGCGTCATTGAAGACGCCAGCCTCCCCTCCGAGATAATGTCATAGTACGGTAGGAGCCCATTGCCGAGTGTAGACCTCAATCGTTCGTAACTGGGTGCATTGTGGCCACCACTACCACTACTTTCACCACCACCCGTATGCAAAGGTAAAGTGATTATATTCACTTGCGCCATTAGCAGCACTCCCTTCTGGAGCTGGCTGCTCAGTTTGCTGATGACCACGAGATGACTGGCTCTCGGCAGATCAGTCTTCAAAGTGGTTGTATCCCGATGGATTATGACCCTTGTGTTCTTCTTGTTGTTGTTATTGTCGTTGTCGTTGTTGTCTTCCTTGGTAAGAAATATAGACGCGGCGTTCGAGCTTGCCACAAACTCCGCCATCACCGATTCATTTTCCACGATGGTAATGTCTTTGCCAAAAAATGACCTCGCCAAGTCCGAAACACTCGCAAGGCAGGACTCGTAGTCCATAACGTAAGTAAGGTTGTGTTTTCGAGTCTGTGGTTGCAATTCTCGATCGTTTATCCAACAGGGTTCTCTATAATTTTGTTGTTTACCACCTCTCTTTGACAGCTTTGTTTAGGTCGCACGGAATTTTTTTTCTGTATCCGTATATTTGTATTTTACGTGGTGCTGCCAAATCGGAGAGCAACAAATTGAAACATCTTGAGCTTGAGACGTGGTCCAGTCAGACAGCCCGCTTGATTGGGACACCAGCCAGTGGGTGAGGTCAACAAGCGAGCCGCTTCTTCAGTTCTAGAAAGGGTTTGTTTTCTTCATGAGATGCAGTAAATTGGTTCCAGTGGGGGCCTGGATGCAAAATTTTTTTCACTAAAATAGAAAATTTGGCAAAGGGCAGCTTAGCATTACATGGTTCTAGTCCCCGAGGATTGATTTATACATCAAATCATCCACGGTGAGGGTGGGTCTATCCGTCGGGCACTGTCCTTTCCAGTTTCGCTTATTCTAGATTGACGACCAGTCCCCCGAAACTGGCTGCCGATATCGATTTCCCGTGTGTATTTGTTTTCGTTTGGCAATTTCACGTATGGAAATAAAGTACTCCAGCAATCGGCTATAAGTTTATACCCATGATGGCCATAGATAGTCCAATTTAGGCGCCGTTTGGTGAGTGTATAAGCTATTGAACCTAAAGTTCCTCTTCTAATACTTTCGGTGTTGATTCGCCAGTCTTGGAGAGCTGGAGATGTTGCAAACACACAAAGTGAAGAGAGAGAAAAAAAAAACTCTGCTTAGTTGGTGGCCACCGAAAAGTGCAGCTTCGGTTAGAATACGTACCTGATTCAATTCATTCCAACCGACAAAGACAAGGCAAAAAAAGAATCAAAACCGTTGACGATGGATGATCATAAGGCTCGACGGTGACATCATCACCATCAACATCTCCTCCTTCTTCTTCTTTTTCTTCTGTGTAATTCTCAGTCAAATCGCCGCAAAAGTGGAAAACCAAAAAAAAAAAAAAGAACAACTGCACGATGCCTTCGTCATCCCTCGCTAGAGCCAATGCAGTTTTCACTGATTTTACGAGAAAAGCAAGGCAGTCCACGTACGCACACCTCGTTAAGCGCAGGTTTTCATCTGCAACGATTCCAAGGAGCTCTTTAGTCCCGTAACTAGGAAATAATTTTACACCTCCCACTGTTCATCTAGCTACAGGTTACCAACAGAAATATTGCCTCGAAGTTGGGAAATTCAGTCCTTTTTCAAAAGAGATGACCTTGAGTGCTACGTAACTTGCTCCACAGTGAATAATTGATAAAGAAAAGTCCGTGACCAAGGCATTTCTCTGAACAGTACGCGCTGAGATTCCAGATCGTCGATGCAGGATAGCCTTCGCCATCGCCGTAAATAAGCTCGCTCCGTGACTTCAATTAGTTGTGGTGGTAGTAGCATCAGAAATAGAAATAGTATTTTTTTGCTCCGCATAAACATTTACGACGCCAGTGCCCTGGGAGTTCGGCTCGAGTGCTTCGTATTTGCAGTTACTGAGCCTACAGCATGCAAGGGCTAAAAATACAAAAAAAAATTCGCTAAAACCATTAGCCTAAGAAGGTAAAGAATAAGGAAAGAACAGGGAAATACAGCCTAGCAATAGTAGAGAAAGAAAGATAGAGAGAGAAAGAGAGTAAGGCTATTGGCATCCACCGGGAAGTTTAAAGAGCATCTCGAGCGAACAGGGCCATCGGGGAAGGTAATTTTCGAGAAGCAGATAATGTTGGCTGCGGCCAAGACGTTTAGACAGCATTCATGAACAAGAAGAAGTGGTAGTCAAAAAAGCTTTTTAGATGAGCTTGTTCTCATCACCAATACTTTCTATTTTTTTTTCTTCTTATTTGGCTTTGTTTGCCACTGGTTTACCTAGGTCCCAGTACATGCAGCTTGTTTTTTGTTGTTCTCGAGAGACATCTAGAGCCTCTCATGCGAGGGGATTTTATTCATGCCCTTGTGGGGTAGGTTTGTTCAATTTCTCAGGTGAATGATGTAAGTAGATGCATTCTGTGTGTGGTTCCAAGTCCGTCTCGTCTTGAGTCCAGGCTCCAATGGCTAAAGAGATGTGAACTGTCTATTGTCACTGAATTTTGTATATGCTCTGGCAAGTTTGGAGTGCCTTGGGGGGGTTTTTTTTTTCTGAATTTGCTTCTTTTAGGGATGCCACTGATGCTACATTTATTTCGAATACTCGATGCAACAGGTCAATGTGAATCTTGATGAACCAGGTCTAGGAGCCAACTTTGGGATACAGCAAACAAACACGTTGCTCTATGTTGTTGACTCAAGGACCGGAAAGGGCTCTTTCAGTTGTACTAGAAATTTCAAGACTGTTGTTCAAGATTGTGGTCCAAGAATGTGTTAAGGAGTAGTCAGAAATCAAGTTTTGAAAATACCGCCCATGGGACCTCCAAAGGGCACAGTGCAAAGAGATTTCTTGTTCACCTTAGGTACTAGAACAACCAAATCGAACATACATCCAGCTCCATTACACCTCGAGGTCCGCCACGCTAAATAGCATCTAAAAAGCCTTTGTATGCATGTTTTTATGTACGTAGGTTCCAGTTCCAGCTCCACTTTCTCCAATTCTGCGGCCAATAGAATGCATAGACAACTTTACCGCACTCTGATATGTAAGAAGGGCTCAAGACGAATGACTATGAGGTCATCGTGATCGTAACTTTAGTAGGGATAACTTTTGGTCAGTTTCACTCGGAAAACGACAACGCTTCCGCCCCCCCGCCCGCAGCCATAAGAAAGTCGAGTAAAAAAGTTTCTCTTTTAGTACATCGAGATCACTTTTAGATACAGCTGTTAGAAAGGTGGCACTGGAACACCATGAATTGCAAATATAGATAAATTACCAGAGGCTTAACAAGTTTTGTTGAAACTGCATGGACAAAAAGCGCATCGATGTAGTAACCAGAATGCTCTTTTTTTTTTTTTTTTTTGTTTTAATTTTAGTCGTGAAAATTTTGGCTTTCTCTTAGTTGCAATACACTTTCCTCGTCGACATTTTGACGAATAGTCAAGAAATTTTTAGAACCACACGATTGGAATAATAGTTGCAACGGCAAGAAAAATTGTGCCAAGGTAACCACATCTGGCTGGCACCAATAGGCTAAATGAGTTTGCCTGCGATTTAAACCTAAAAATGGTTTGTTATTTTTTTGTGGGCTGTTTGGTTGAGAAAGTGATTTGAAGTTTTAGGTACATTCTTTTCTCAAACTTGTAGCTACAAGCTTTCCTGTGGCTGTTGTCGTCACCAAGTTCCCATCCCCCTCGTCGGTAGAGATATATTTGCAAAATTGAGAAAAAAAATTAGAGCTTCAAATTGTGGAGTTGGCCCAGGTGCCTGGCTATAGTAAGAAAAGTTTCCTTGCTTTTCGCAGCATGAAGGAGGTTTGAGGGAAGGGAAAAGAGGAGTGGCTGAGCTGGGCTTTCGACTACTCTTTCCCTCAAACCAGACCAAGCGATCGACACCTGAGAAAAGAAATAAAAGAAAGAGGTAACCAAGCCTCCTTCCCTCGTGTTGAAAATTGCCTCAGTTTTACAAAGTGAAAGTTTAAACGATTTGTAGCAGGGGGCAAGTGAGGGAATGAGGAAATGGAAGCAAGGCAGGACGAGGAGAAGAAGGTGTAGACGAAGGGTTGGGTAATCTAAAAAAAAAATTGTTTTTATTTTTGAAGATGAACAAATTGGTGCAGCGTATTAAAATCTCCCATCGCGTTATATTTTCACATCTAAATGATACAACAATAGCTGTAGGGTTTGCATGTTTGAGCCCAACACCGTGTTAATTATTACATTTAAAATTGATTGTCCGAGGCAGTTTGCAGTCTAGAAGTACCCTTGCTGTTATTATAACGCGATATCTTTATATGCGAGACTTTTACGGTAGTCCCTACCCCGTAGGCATTAAACAAGCATCTCCCAACTTCATGCCCTTCTCCCCAGCCCCCATACATCCTTCTTTTCATGTCTTGATCTCTCGGTCTGTTCCCGTGCCCCTACTCCACCCCTTAACCACGCATGTAACAAGAATAAAAAAAAAATAGAAAGCGAGTACTGGGCTCTCCTCTCATATAAACTCAAAGGTTGCATCTATAACACACGCACACACGCACGCTCGTGGTGGAATTAAAGTAGCCTGGAACAGGTTAAGCTTTACATTAAAAGCCGATGGAGTGAGACATTGAACTCCAAAGCTTAGTCAATACCCAAATAGCAAATACCAAAAAAAAAAAAAAAAAAAAAAAGTAGAAACCATACATAGAGAAACGTTTGCCGCAGTTTATGCCCTAGTGCAGAATTGAGCAAAAGATGCAAAAACTACATCAAAAGCAACCCACCAGAAGCGGAAATTGAATCAGACATAACTGATCGTTTGTTCTAAACTTTTTTTTTTTTTGAAAGAAAAAGGGAAAAGATTCATCGTGCATTGCAACTAAGTTGTTGAGCAAGAGAAGTGTGTTCCAAAATTTTTTTTTTCCAAACATCCACAACACACATTGGGAAAAACAAAAACCGCGTACAAATCTGGACTAATAGTTGGAATATTTTCAAGAGTCGTTGACTCAAAAATCCGTCTTTAATTTTAATCTGATAAACCCGGTCCAACTCTTTTTTTTTTGGGTTCTTTGACCAGGGTTGCTTCCGTGCTTTTTTGGTTCGCGTGTCTTGACCGTGACCCTGCTCTCGTCATCTTCGTCGCTCCTTCTCCCCTCGCTACGATTACATTTTTTTTTCATTTTTCGTAATCTTTTGAGAATTTGAATATCCGTTTCTTCATTTTTTTTTTCCACCGAAAATCTGACTTTAGAAACGGACCTATCTATCTTATGCCGCCTGGGGCTATACACTGTCAAGAGGGTGCTTCTGTTGCGTGTGTTGAATTGGGAATAATACAGACTTCTCCCTTTTCGCTCCTGTAGGGAGCTTCATTTTTTTTTTTTTTTTGCTTTAACAAAGAGGTGCATCAAACACCATCATGCGTGCCCTTGACAACAGAAAGCACTTGACGGTGATGATGGTGGTGATCTAATTTCGCAGTAGCTTTTCCTATTGTTGCGTAATGGCGGCGTTTAGTTTTTTTCTGGCTGGGATAATTCTTTTCTGCTGCTGCTGCTGCTGCTGCTGCTTCTTCTTCTTTTAGGCTCAGATTTCATTAAACTCAATGCGAAAGCATAAGTTTGGCTTTGCCTTCAAGAAAAGAGGAAGGGGAAACGGGACCGGGATGGGATCTGAGGCAGAAACTGGGCTTGTATTTTTTTTTCTTAATTGTTCGTGAAATCCAGAGGTTTTAATCGACTTTTAGCGAATATCAAACTGGAACAATATCCCCTCTTAGTTTGTTTTGAAGTACGAAATCAAGAAGAATCAAAAAAGAAAAAGGTTTTTAAAAGAGATTGTTTTGACTGTGTGGCGGTCTGCCTCATACGGTCTCATATAAGGTGTCCTCGGTACTAGGCTCTAGTGCTACTATCAGTTCCCCATGCTATACTGCTCTGTATTGTATCTTATTTAAATTGACTTTCAACCCACATCTACGACAATAGAGGATTATTCCCGCGGCACTGATACTGCTGCTTTGCTTCTTCTTCTGGCACTCTGGCACTTTCCCGCATCCCCCTTTGTCTATTTGTCGGTTTATCTACTTATCTACCTTTTTTTTTTTTTTTTTTTTTTATGGTTGTTTTGCTTTGTTTGTTACATGTTGATTTGAACTCACACATTACATCGCTTGTACCTGTTCAAACTTTGAGTTTTATTAAACTATGTTAGTGTTAGATTGATTAGGCAATGGAATAATGGAATTACACGTTGTTGATAACAGCAGCAGCAGTAGGATTTCGAGCAGATATATCTACGTGTAGATTTAAACATTAGACTTCATTTATATACAGCCGCCTTCCCCATCGACGTAGTAGTGGGAAATTTTCATGGAAGCAAAAATCGATTCTTTTCCAAAAGGGTTATTCTTTCTTCACTTGATCTGTATCGATTTTTTTGATTTCAGCAAGAAGAACAAGCAAGAGGACCAACATCCACCAACAAACCACTACTACTTTTCATCCTACACATTCACCAAAGACCAAAAACCAAAAACCAAAAAATCAACAAACAAAAAAAAAATCAAAAAGCTGTGCCTACATTTATTTATTTTTTTTTTCTTCAAAGGAGATTCGCAAGATCAGGACCCTTTTTCCCTAGCCCGTCTCGACTACACCACCCGTTTCGCTCAACTTTGATCGGACAATCCAAGAACAAGTCGAGTGCTTTTTCTTCATTAGCAGGGTCACTCGTCATTTGTTCTTCTACCACCCATTCTTTCCACTTCTTCGTCGTCACCCTCATCATACGAATTGCAGGAGATTTTCGTTAAAGTTCAACAAGTTCAGGGCCAATCATTCTATACAAAGGCCTAAATCCGGAATTGAAGAATTTGAACACCAGTTTTTGCTCTAAACACCGTTCGTCAAAACGCTTTGCACTTCCTCCTACCCATTTACCACGAGTTCAAAGCCATAAATATACACACCCACCACAACCACAACCACCACTAGAGAAACAAGGGCCCCCTGGTTTCCCTTTTTTTCATCCCTCTCCTATCTTCTGCCAATACAGCAGACAAGTATTCAAGGCAAAAAGAAAAAAATAAAAATCGAAAACAAAATTCCACATACACACACTTTACACAGTCAGATTTCCGAATTAAAAATAATTAATCAGAGAGAGAAAGAGCGAGAAAGCGAGAAAAAGAGAGCGAAAGACCAAGCAAAAGCCGATTTCAAAACACGAATCAAATCAAAAGATACAGGGGTTTACATCAGATTTGAAAGAAAGAGGACATATTATACTTGAACAGGTGACAGACTGTCAATTCAACCATTTTTCCGCAACGGTCCTCTCCTCTTGTTCTTCTTCTGCTTCTTTTTTTCTTTTTTTTTTTATTTTTGAGACAACGAGTTGTCACCCAATTGCACTTCAAACAATTCATTCAACGCATAGAAGCAATTCACTCTTGTTTCTTTCACATTTAAACACTAATTACCACCAACATTCTTTTCCACAATTCAACCGAAAAGTCTTTTTGGCTTTTTTATTGTTTCTTTCCTTTTTTTGGTTTTTTTTTTCTTTTTTGATTCATTCGTCTCATCAATTCCTGGTTAAAAATTCCCCCCTCCTGCAGTCTGAATGAGATACAATCGTATATGACTATAGAATGACCCAGCTACCGTCTGTATCTGAGCTATTAGGTTCAAACAGATTATTTTTTCTTGCAAACGAAAATGGCACCCACCTGGAGTCAGCCTCATTTACCGCTTCCCCCACACACAGCCAAAGGGACAGTTCCACTGGCTTGGACAAGTCTCAACATCAAGCACTTGCACAGCAGCGCAAGCCACTACCACTATGTCCACTGGCGTTGCCCAGTAGAAGAAACAGCGCTAGCAACAACAACAACAATCCAAATCAGCCCGAGGATGAAAGCGCACGGCTACAGCGTGAAAAGGCTAAATCGTTGAATTCTTTTTTCGTGCACGACGAAAGTGACTCCAAATCTCCTAGAACCCTAGCTGTCCAACTACCTAGCATTTCGGCTTCAGAAAAGCAAGCCATCCACGAGTCTTCTGCCTCGAGTTTGTCGAGTCACGTGACTAGATATGCCAAGGACGGATCCCACCAACTTCAGTATAAGCAACAAATCACCAACATTCAACTGTTGCTGCCGTCGCAACACAACAATGTGCCTCTGCAACAGTCCAACGATTCCAAACCGCCGAGATCCTCTGCACCTCAACTTGTTGGTTTAAGTCATCAACAACAACTTCATCATTATCAACAACACCAGCTTCAAAATCCTCCTCACGCTGCATACAAGGCACCCTTCCCACTGGGCTACTACACACGTCCCCAGTCTCCCACTTATATACAGTCAGTTGACTACCCTGATGGAGCTGCTTTACGAGCGCAAACGCGCGGGAGTCTCGTTTCTTCCTCCAAGTCCTCATCGCTATCATCGTCCTCTGCCTCAAATGGTAGACACGTAGGTACAAATTTACTACCTGTTCACAGCGCACCCGCTACAGCAAACCCCGGGACCAACTCCCGTGCCTACTTTGTTGGAATCAGATCGCAAGAAGTGGGCTATTATTTGACAGCTGAGGACCCAAACCTGAGAGATGTGCGTGCAAAATACGTTGCCGTTCCGAATCCTACGAATCCTACGCAGCCACCACCACCGCCACCGCCGCCGTTGTCCATTCATGAAATGAGCTCAGCCACAAGCTCAGTGGCAAGCTCGATATCAAAATCCTCATCTTCAGCTGGTAGTGGGTACTACATGGTCGGGAGCGAGGCCCATCTTCATCAGCCTCCTCCTCCTCCTCTTAATCAACCTCAGAGTATACATGTCCAGTACCTACCCGGCCCTGCTTCAAACCAACACCAACCACCCTTTCAAACTCATCCGCCACATCCTCAAATCAGAGCACCTCCAGAAACTGCCATCCCGCAGTACTACGAAACATACCCCTACTCCATGGCCAAGAATGTGATTTATGATGAAAACAACGCGTTGATTAACAAGCGCAAGAGTATAAAGCGAAGAACAAGGACCGGTTGTTTGACGTGCAGGAAAAGACGCATCAAATGTGACGAGAGAAAGCCCAACTGCTATAATTGCGAACGAAGCAAGAAAGTGTGCCTCGGGTATGAAAATCTTTCCAATTTGCAACCTCGCAAAAGAGTTCGAGATACTAGCTTGGACTTGCCCGTGGTTAGCCAGGAAGAGCATGAACGGCTCATGATGAAAACCCACAACAGCATTGTTGCTCCAGGGAGTGTTCTGATGCTAGAGCACCAGCACGGCCAGGGACAACAGATGCAACGGCCGTACCAGCAAAATCATAATCAGTTGATGGAGAATTCACATCTTCATCATCATCACCCACAACACCCGCAACATTCCCAACTTGCCACCCCAGGAGAGGAGAAACCGACACACGTTTACCATCAACACTATGAACTACAACTACAACAACAACAACAGCAGCAGCAGCAGCAACAACATCGAGGACCAACTGATGACTCACCGAACCGGCTTGGAGATCAATTTCAACGTAGAGTCTCGGGTCCTCCCCCTCCGAAATACAGATCCTCCTACGAACTACCACCTCTGCAGCAAGGTGCAGCTTTCTTTTCAATTCCAGGCGCTGTTCCTCACCGCTCCTCCAATTTATACGAGAGAGTCGGTGGCGATGATATCGCGGTGCCGCAATTGGCGGCACAAGCTCAGGCGCAAGCGCAAGCGCAAGCACAACAGCCATCGCCTGCGAAACATGGCGTTTATGAACAAAATGAGAAGCTAAACATACGGGCCATTCTCAAATGAGAGAGAGAGAAATTCAAACACTTTGTGCAACGGGGGGCCACAGCGCAGGGCAGATCCTGTCAAATGCTACTTACGAATGATGATGACGTTGAATAAAATTTCGAGATACAATAAGAATAAAAAAAAAAAGGGTAACTAATCAGTCCTACCCCCTTCATTTCTACTTGAAAAGTTATGTGTTTAATTAATTTTTGTTTTTTTATAAAAGTCGCTTACTAAAGTATTAAATTTATGTGCATATTTAAGAACTTTATGGGTATTGGGATACTGAGGATAACGCATTGTAGCAAAAAGGGTTTTCCGCAAAATAATCAGACACGGCCCGCCCCTCACCCTCTCCCACCCTCCTTCTAATCAGGCGGCAACGAGCTCCCTCCTCAAATAGAAACAAAGAACTCGAAAATAAAACAAAAAGAGGGTGACGATTGTTGATCATTTCCTTTAGGTGCGTCTCATCCTTGAATTCCCCCCCCCCCCCCCTAATTTTCCCCTCCCTCTCTAGTACACGGAGACTACACCCTTGATGATCCATCCAGCAAGAACTCATAAACTCTGATAACTGTGCGTGCGGTTCGTACGGGCAGCCGCCGGCCACTGAAAGCATGCACGCACACAAACATACACACACAATCAAAGCTGAACAAAGGAAGGCTCGAATTTATTAATTCTGAGGCGGTGGATATAAGTGCCTCAGCTTTGCGTCGCGCTATTTTAGCCACTGTTTATAATTTGAAAAAACATCTGATCTTTTGGTAAACAATCTCAATTGCTATTCTCCGCCCAATCCTTGCTGCTGCTGCTGCTGCTGCTGCTGGGCGTGTAAAGCCACAGTAAGCACAGCGGCCAACAATAGTTGTTCCATGTATATATCGGGAACATTAATGGCTTTTGAATCCCAGCTTCAATTATTATTTGTTCTTTTTTATCTGCATTATAATACGTCTATCTAGAAGCTGTCTGTTGTTGACATCTCGGACTTTTGCAAAACTGAAATATAATAGTTTTTAATTTAGATGTGGTTGTTGTTGTTATTAATTACTATACGATTGTTTATCTTATCACTTATTGCGCCAGAACCAGAACGGTGGTTTATCTCGGGCACGCTGCAGGATGTATATAATCGCCACACGTTCCAGCATAAGTCAGTATATGTACAACGAAGAAAGAGAGGGGGCGAAAGACAAAGCTAGAGAGGCGGGAGGATCAACTAGATAGAGCATCGGCCGGTTGTTGTTTCTGTTTTTTTTTTTCTTTGGAGGACAAACGAAAAGGGTCTGATGGGAGCTCAGCGCGGTTATTTCTAATCTCTTGATTCTCTACCCCAAACTCGATACAGCCATGTACTGGGGCTTATCATGCCCTCTCAGTTTGATTCCCTTGACTAACTCCAAGCTGAACCCCCCCCTATTTTTCACCACGGCAAAATAAATTAAAATAAAAGAAAAAAGATACCAAAATAAAATAAAATTAAAAACGACGGTGGCTGTGCCCGGTATTTTTGTCGCGTGTATTGTCATCCAGGGGGACTGTGGCGAATGCGACAGAAAGTTTGGAAGAGGAGGGTATGTTGTCAGAGATAATAGTAAAAGACGGAACAAATTATATTCTTTTGCCACGCCAAGTTCTCTCGTAAGCAGTCAGTTCCAGATGTCTATTCGAACTAGTTCATTCGCCGGATACGCGCAAACCTTTGCGTTAGTCCTGCCACTTTGTTTTCTTGTTTTTGTCTGGGAAACGGCAGCATTTGTTTGTTTATTCCAGAGGAGGTTTCCAAGTTTGTGTCACGGAGTTTGCAGCCACAGCTAAGTGAGTGCAAGGTCGACTTTGCTCAAGAGGTCAACAAGTTGGCAAAAAAAAAATAGAAAACTTTCAAGCTTATAGCTCATTAATGAAACGCACATTGAGATGTCCAGTGAAGCTGTTGAGGCCCATAACCGCCACGCTTTGGCTAATCATCTTAACTGGTAGCATCGTGTTGAAAATTGACTTCTCTTAAAGATGTTTTGACACGGGTTTGAAGTTCTTGCTCTCATAACCTGTCTTCCAAACACTTTTATCTGAAGTTAGAAGTTACCATCACGGATTAATTAACAAGGCGCTTGCTGTTCTCTACATATGTATCCTTTCATGTCAGAGCGGGATTGTCATAGCAATGCAATTTTTTTGGGAAACTCTTGCGCGTGTGATCTTCTCTTTCTTCTTCCTCTTCCTCCCTTCCTCTACCCCATCTTGCATACTCAAAATCCAGGGCAACTTGACCCGACACCAGTCTCCAATGCACGATACACAAGTTTCTGGAATCTATTTTGTTCAACATTACCAAGTAAATTGTAGTCGTGTTTTGAACTCCTCAATAATTAATTTCGGAGCGCACACTATCCTGCAGCTCTTATCTCCCTGGCTTCCTCATGTCGCGGCTCTTTATGCTTATCCACTTTTTTGTTTTTTTTTCTTTTATCCCGCAACTTCATCTGGATCCAAATTTGGTTCTTTCTTGGAAAACAAAATACTCTTGCAGCATAAGCACCAAATACGGTTGGGAATGTTGACACTGCTCTGACGTTTGCCACCAAAACTTTTCCAGGTTTACATAGACGAGATCCTGCTAACGTGGGCAGAAGTACAAGGTACCAAAAGAAAGAAAAAAAAAGAACTTTGCTCAACCCAAGGGCCACCCCACAACTCAAAAGTTGACAAAAAGTTTTCATCAAAGTTCGCCTTTCGAAAATGGTTGTACTTTGCAAAGTTGACGTTGTCTACACACCAAAGTTGTCTTTGTAGATATGTCAATATCCGAAAAGTGCGTTCTGTGAGACACACAACATGGAACGGAATCTTTTTTTTTTTACCTAGTCTTTTATAACGTTTGCAGTATATCCCCCCCACGGAAGAAAAACGTTTGGAGCAAAAAGGGCAAGGATCGAGGTAAGAGGAAAGATCTATGGTCGCATGCGCACATTCGATTCCATCCCGTTGCGTAAGGGTGGTGGTTCTTGCATGTTGTATTGAACATCTTTTTCATCTTTCTGTGGGTTTTTTATTGCCACCGGCTACAACGACAAGCATGCGGGCTTGTTGGTATCGAGCTATGTGCACCGGTGTACCGTGCACTCCCCATCATTTAAGTCTAGAAGTGATTGAAAAATTTAGAACGTTTATCACGCTTTGTCACCTCAAAAGTTCTCTTGTCGTTGCCTTTATTCATGTTTCACTCATCTCCATGCGGTGAAACAACAAAACAAAGAAAAGAGAGTGTGACCGAAAACAGAGGAGATCACAGTAGACAAGATTTGCCACGTCCTCGTCATTTCTTGCTTTTCCCTCATTTCATTTTTTTTTCGATGATCATGCCTTTTTTTTTCATTATGACTCGAGCTGTCGATTTCTTTAGAATGTGTGCTGTTGGCGTAAATAGATTTGCGTATCTGCGGGAAATAGCAGTCGTTTTGGAATCTGAGTCTAGTACATCTTGAAAAAAAAAAATGACGCAGATCAACTTGGTAAACTTGCTGGTAACGGAATGAAGTAATAAAGCAACAGTTGAGCTTTTTGAGTTGGTTTTCTTTCTGTTCTTGGGGGGGGGGGTTTCAGGCTTTTGATGTTCATGAAATAACTCACGTGATACAGAGCCTACTTTGCAGCCAAAAAATAAAATATTGACTTTTAAAGGTTTACCACCAGTAGCCGATGTTGAAACATTGTAAATGAACATCGGATCAAAACAAGAGATGATCTCAACCACAGTTTTCATTCAAGATGACAATCGAGGGTATGTTAAAGAGAGAAATAAAAACAGTACCGGACTTCTAACTCATTTTTTTTACAAGAACAAGATTAGAAACACTTCTACACATTTGGCAGCAGATTTCCCATGCTGTTCAAGAATGTCACCAAGTCACTTTGCACTTGCACAAGAACGGAAGCTCGTCAAAGTCCGCTATATACAAGTCCATATCCCATGCTGAGTCCGAGTTGCAGCACTTTGCGTCTTTGCTCAAATTGACCAAAATTTTAATCGAGCACTTGCAAACCGCGGGCAAGCAAACCACGGTGAGGGACATCTATTACCGTGATGTTGAATTGTTCAACAAGTCGCAGCCAAAGTGCAAACTGTTGCTCACCGAGATTGTCAATTCGTTGAGTTGGTCCTTAACAAGGCATTTGAACATCCATCCAACTCAAAAGGGTTTGTTCTTCGGCTACAATATTTTCAAAACAATGATCAAAGAGCCGGTCTTGATACCAATTGAGTATGAAGATAATTTTGCCAACCAGCTTTGCATCAACCGTGACTCCAAGTTGGTATTGGTAATTTTGGAAAAAGATGCAGTTTTTGAATCCTTTTGCAAATATTTGTTGCAAAAAAATACTGACAAAATTCCAGCTCAAATTTTGTTAGTCACGGGCAAAGGGTTTGCTGATTCGTTGACACTTCGATTCATCAAATGGTTTCTCACGTTGTACCCAAGTTGCAAATGTATCGGGTTCTTCGACTCCGATGCTTATGGGCTCAATATCTTTAACCAGTTTGAGACTAAAATAGAGAATCTGATGAAATTTGGAGGTGCTTACATGTTCAAATCGGAGCCAATAACCTGGCTCAATATCCCACGCAGAGATTTGTCTGTATTGGTTGCATCTTCAACGAAATTTGTGAATTCACACCCTGAATGCCATCGGGAACTAACCCGAGGTGCATTTTTGATGAAAAAAGCTGAGATGAATATTGCTCCTGGGGATTACAACGAGTGCCTCGTAAAAGAGTTGAACAAGTTCCTCACTTGAGTCGGCCAACTCCGACGGGCCAAACTTTCTTTTTTTTTTTTTTTTTTTGTTCAATCCTTGACAGTCTCTCCACGAAAGTTACAAAATTTGGTGTCTCAGATTTATGCAGATCGAGAAAAAGAAACGGCGGGGGAGAAAAGGCGAAGGAAATAGAGGTTGAACATGAAACTAAAGTTGAAAATTTCCACCCCCCCCCAAAAAAAAAAAAAAAAAAAAATTAAAAAGTGAAGTTTTTTTACGAGCCAGAAAGGACCGGCGTTGAGGCAGATTTCTGGATAAAAGGTCCAGGCAATGGTAATTTTACAAAGAAAGTTATTAACTCGCTTAGATGGACACGGGACTACCAGCAGACGAGACCAGAGTTGATTATTCTCCACAACGCACAAAAGGGAAGTTTCACTGGCTTGTAGATTACTGCATTACAAGACGCACGGAATGAATAATGCGACAGGGCGAAGTAGGGCCTCTAGAGCATCTCCTGAACTATTAAGCGACTTGGCGTTTTTTTGTTCTCTGTTGTTCCTTTTGGCAGTGAATGCCCAGATGCCAATTTCTGTGATTCGCAGAGCCGATTCCATTGGCCAAAAACAGCAAAAGAAGAGCGCAAACGTGTAAAACGTCGTGCTTCAAGGATGCCTCAGCAGGAGCTGGCCGAGGAGGTGATCCATGAACAGCAGTAACTAGAAGAGTCATCGCATACAGGTTCATTTTATTCTTTTCCTCCCTCGCGTCGTCTGCGGCGGAAGCGGCAATACACTCAGGCTGAGTGTTTAGCGCAAAGGTCTCGACAAGGGCAAGGAGGGGGGGGAAAGCGCGGATAATATAAATAAATTTTTTTTTTTATTTTTGCTTTGCTCCGATTCTTCCCCACAAAAGCATAAAATTCAGGACGGCAAGAAGGGGTCTTTCCGCGGTGGTTGGTAAGTGGACAATGTGGGCTTGCATTGAGTTTTTGCATGACTTGGGCAGCGTATGAAGAAAGATCACCGGAGCATCCCAGTGGGTACCGTTAGCACCAAAAATGTTGAGGCGAGGACGCTAGTGAAGTTATTAGTCTCCTGCATGTTTCACGCAAAAACACTCTCTCATACTTACATGTTACACAACAGCGCGGCAGACCCTCCCAGCTTTCCATCGTCTGCCCATTTCAACTGTTCTTATCAGATGGGCCGACACTCTCTCGCACACTCTCGAACAATCGCTGGCAGTGCTAAATAAAACCATTTGCTCACCAGCAGGACATTTGGCGCCTGTTGCACGACATGAAGCGAAGGGCACATTTCTCATTAAGGAGAGAAACAGTAAGAGAGACAGAGAGAGAGGTGGAAATTCGCAAACTTGGAACAATAGAAATAACGCAAGCTGTAAGATACAACAAGAGATTAACGGCAGAAGTGAAAAGATCAAGAAGAGAGGATCTTATCAATCCTATCTTCATCCACCAGCCATAATCAGCCAGACTATATACTTCTCCCGATCCCACCCTTATTTTTTTAAACGCACACTACATCCCCATCCTTGCCCACATTTTTTTTTCCCTGTTTTCTGATTTTATTTTTCTAGCTTCTCTTGCTTAACAAACTGATGAGGTTTCCAGTAAAGAGATAGCAAATCTACCCAGCCATCAACACTTTACTACTGCTGCTGCTGCTGCCATTTATTACTACCACTACCACTTAGACTATTACAAC